>NW_026067973.1:2347146-2414833 GCF_014885135.2 Alexandromys fortis
CTGACTGGAGTATCCGGTGAGTCTTTATCATCTCAGGAAGCAGTCTTGAATCCGTTCTGGATGTAGAACTCAGACATCCAGGCCATCTGTTCCTACCGGAGATTTCTCAGGTGTTCTTCCTTGATCAAACTGGATTTTTCTTAACTCAGAATGAATCCACAGCCTCTCATTTTCTGGGAAACAAAAGCCAATTCTCTTCTTCAAGGTAACATATCTTTTGACTTCAATTTTGAAGTCAAGTTATTTTCAAAATACCTATCTTGGATTAATTCAGCAGCATTTATAAGCAAATATCTTTTAGCAGCTGTTGCTCCTTCCTCAGCATTCAAACAATTCAAAGAGAGCATAATAGCATACAGTACCAAGATTCTCTATGTATTTTCCATCGTTGTGTGGCTTTACTTTAACCTCTATTCTTTTTATTTTTACTTTTACTTTTTGAGACAGGTTCTCTGTTTATCTTTGTCCTGGAATAATTCTGTAGACCAGGCTGTCCTTGAACTCAGAGATCCATCTGTTTCTGCCTCCCCAGTGCTGGGATTAAAGGTGTCTGCCACCACACCTTGGATTCACAGAGGTCAATCTACCTCTGCCTCCCAAGTGTTGCTCTGTAGTAAAATGGCATGGGCTGGATTCCTGGCACCTGGCTGCCTGGCTAGTTTTACCAGAAATAATTACATGGAAACTATTCATTTAAGCACTGCCTGGCCCATTAGCTCTATCCTCCTACTGGCTAACTCTCACATCTTGATTAACAAATTTATAATAATCTGTGTAGCACCATAATGTGGTGGCTTACTGGGAAGATTCTAACTTACACCCATCTCGGGCTGGAGCTTCATGGCATCTGCCTGACTCTGCTTCTTTCTCCCAGCATTCTGTTCAGTCTATTCTGCCTATCTAAGCTGCTGTCCTATCAAAAGGCCAAGGCAGTTTCTTTATTAACCAATGAAAGTAACACATAGACAGAAGACCCTCCTACATCAACCACTAAGACAAAATGGCTGGGAAAAATAACAAAGAAAAGAAATATTTGTTTCAGTTCACAGTTTTAGACATTTTCATCTATGGCAGCTTGCTTCTTGGTTCTGGGCCTGTGGTGAAGCAGATCATCACACTAGTGAGGATTCATGGGGACAGATGTGCCCAACTCATGGTGACCAGAAGGGAGGGAGGGGGAGAGGTGAAGAGAGGCAACTAAGACAAGATGTAGTCTCCTAGGACACATCTTCAGTGATCTGTTTCCTCCATCTAGCTTTCCTCCAGACCTCCCACCTTTACTACCTCCCAATAATGCTATCAGATTGTGAACCCATAACTGAATCAATCAATTGATTATACTAGAGTTCTCACAATCTAATAACCTCCCAGTTTATCTACTAGTGGGGGTCCAGGAATGTTGAGGCAATACTTGTATCTAAACCAAGTCCTCCAAGTTAGCTAGGACATTGTAACAGGGTATGCATTTTGATGGTTTGAAAGAAAATGGCCTCCACTATTGGGAGGTGTGCCCTTATTGGAGGAAATGTGTCACTGTGGGGGTGGTCTCTTTTGCTCGAGCATTCCTCAGTGTGACAATCAGTAAACTTTCTGTTGCCTGCAAGATGTAGCGCTCTCAGCTCCAGCACCATGTATACCTACATGCCACCATGCTCACCATCATGATGGTAATGGACCAAACTTCTAAAACTGTAAGCAAGCCACCACAATGAAATGTTTTACTTCATAAGCATTGCTGTGGTCATAGTGTCTGTTCACAGCAATAAAAAAAAAAACTAAAAAAGACAGAAATTGGTACCAGGGACTGGGATATTTCTGTAATAGGGCTGATTTGAACTTTGGTACGTTGGGTTTAGAAAGCAGTGGAATGCTTTAAGCACTGTTCAATGGGTCATACTAGAAGAATCATGGAAGACAGTGATGTTAAGAGTTATTTGAACTATGGGGGCTCTGCCAAGAGGTTTCAGAGAAGAATTTAGTATGTTGCCTAGAGATCATTCTTGTGATATTTTGGTGAAGAAAGTGGCTGCATTTTCCATTGTCCCAAGAGTCTGCCTGAGGCTTAAGTGAAGAATTTTGGATAAATTCTGTTGGCAGAAGAAATCTCAAAACAGACTACTATAAACTCTGTCTTATAGTTTTAAGTGGTAACTCTAATGAAGATGTATAATGAAAAGGAGCAAGCTGAGCAAGGTAAATTACAAAATGTAAATTTTGAGGAGAAAAAGAACACCAAAAAGTGGAATGGAGCTAAATTTTATGTTCAAGGAGATAAACAGATTAAGAAATGGAATAAAGGAAGTGGTAAGATCAAGGCAAGATCCCACCCAGCTAAGTTTCCAACTTGTGAAAAGGAACTCAAGAAAAGCTTAGATCCAGGTGTGGTGGGGCACAGTTTTAATTCCAGCACTGGGAAGGCAGAGGCAGGTGGATTTCTGGGTTTGAGGCCAGCCTGGTCTAAAGAGCAAGTTCAAGGACAGCCAAGTTTAGCCAGTGAAGGAAACCATGGGAAACAGAAGGCTGGTAAAGATATAATTGAACAAGGGAGCCATGTTTCTGGTCTAGTAAGTAACAGAACGTGGCAACTTCAGCCAAGTGGTTCTGGCTATAGAGTTAAGAATAGAAGAAAGGAGGTATAGAATAAAGCTGCCGGGGCCAGGCTTGTGGCAGGGATGTCCCCGTATGGAGGCCTAGTAGAGAGGCCATTATGTGAAGCTGTGAAGTTGAAGCCTGGATCGCCTTGAGAACCAAAGAGGTTAGAGATGCCAGAGTCGTGGGTACCTGCCAAGGAGAGCTGCCAACAGGGAATGGAACCAGCTCAAGAGAAAGAAGTGTGTTGCAGTCAACAAAGCTGACCACAGTTGGAGATCTGAAGATCGTTCTGACATCAGACATGGAACTGCTGAACTCGGAGTTTACCCAGCTGGTTTTCAGTCTTGCTTTTGTTCAGTATTTCCTCAATGTGCCCCCTTCCCTGTGTTTTGGAGTGGTAATGTAAATCCTGTGCCATTAAACGTTGGGGGTATGTGAATCTGCTTTTTGATTTTGATTTTTACAGAGGGATTACAGTTAAGAGACTGCCATGAGTCTCAGAAGAGACTTTAGAGTTTGGGACTGTTATTTGTTTGCCTACATGTATACATTTGCATCGTGTGTGCCTGGTTCCCCAAGAAGGCTAGAAGAGGGCACTGAATCACTTCGAACAGGAGCTATGGATGGTTGTAAAGCTGTCACGTGGGTGCTGGAAACAGAACCCAGGTCCTTTGCAAGAGCAACAAATGATCTTAATCATTGATGTCTCTCTCCAGCTCCTTGAATGAATCATGACTTATATGGCTTTTGGTACCAGAAATGTTGCAATTCTATTTGCATCTTTCTTGCAGTGTGGGCATGTATTTTTGAGGAGCAGAATATAGCGTCACAGGCAGATCAGTGCTTCCCCGAAGATGTCTACACTCTGCTTCCTGACACCTGTGAATATGTTCCTTCACATGGCAAAGGAGAATTAAGACTGACGGTGGAATTAAGACTATTTATTGATCAGCTGATCTTAAAATAGGGAATTTTCCATAATCTAGTGGGCCCACTGTCATCACAAGGGCCCTTAAAGAAGAAGAAAGAAGCAAAGAAGACCAAAAGAAGACCAGTAGAGAGATGGCTGTGTGAGGAAAATGCGGACCAGTGCTGCTGGCTTTGAAAACGCGGGAACCAGAACTAGTGGCACCTCTAGCAGCTGGAAAAGACCAGGGGACAGGTTTTGCCTTTGAATATCAGAGACAGAACAGTCATGCTGACATCTGGATTTTAATCTAATAAAGCACATTTTGAACTTCTGACCCCTGGAACTGTAAGATTAAAAACAAATCATGATCATTTGATGCAGTGACACAGAAGAGAAGTACAAGCCCCAAGCCTGTGGCTCCCCATGCATCATCATGGTTGGGCACGGGATGGCATTTGCTTCTTCCCTGCTTTCTTATAAGCAGTCTGGCCTCCCACCTCTGCCTCCTTTCTGCTCAGCAACCTCCTTCTCAAGGTGTTGAGAGCCCTGCTCCACCCTCTGCCCCTGCCCCGCCCCTGCAGCCCAGGTGAATCAGGGAGATGCAGAGTCTGCACCCTGCTTAAGAGCCCAGCCCATTCTTACTCCACACACCAGGTGCGCTGCCTATTTATAGCCCCTGATGCCCAGCAGACATTTAAGAGAAATTATACAATACTGCCTTTTATACCCTTTTTACAAAAGTGCTTCATTCTCTCTCAAGTTTATGAGTCCACCGGGATGGCTGAGCTTTAGAAGCTCGCATGATCATTTTGTCAATTGGTTATCGGAAAGAAACGTTTCCTTTGCCCACGCTCGCTTCCTCTTGCAGAAGAATGTAGAAGGCACGTGTTTATAGTACCTCAAGGAAGAAATCTTTTCTCACCCTCGGGGCCAAAACCAAACCAAACCAAAACCCCTAGTAACTGTCTAGAAAGAGATGAAACGACAGGAAAAGACAATGACATTTTCTTCCTTCTTTTTCTCCTCCTCCCTCCTGTCCCATCCTTCTGCAAAGATTGGTACAGCTCCAACAGCTGTAGGGGTTGGTGCTTCTATTAGTTCCCCAGGGCTGCTATAATGAAGTAGCACAGCCAGATGGCTTAAAATACCAATCAAATTCACAGCTCTAGAGACCAGAAGCCTGATATCAAGGCATTGGCAGGCCTCTGCTTCCTCTGGGACTCTATAGAGATATGTATTGCCTCTTCCTAGCTTCTGGTGGTGGTGAGCAGACGTTGGCTTACAGGGGCATCACGCTAGTCTCTGCCTCTATTATCCTAGGGCTGTCTCCTCACACTGTCCTCCTTCTATGCACATGCCTAAGTAAATATCTCTCTTCCTTCAAGGCCACCAATCATACTGAATTAGGGATTCTACTCTAGTATGACCTCATCTATCATGTGTATAACAACTATACAATAGCTCCATAATACTAGTGAGAGGGATTAAGAGACTAGATTAAGAAAACTGGACAGATTCTAGAGTCAGAAGGAGATAGCACGTCCAGAATTTGGTGACGAAAGGGAACAAGGAGGCAGGAGAGAAGAAAGGTCAAATGCGATCGGGTTTCCAACTTAGACAGAAGCCCAAACCTGAGGCGGCTTCCACTTCTCTCCTTCTATACCTACTAAGTTCAATGCTGAACACGTACCACATGTCCTCTCCCATAACATGCATTTCTCCCCGAAGGATAAATCTAAGCATAATGGATCTTACAATCAAAGGAATCTCCAGTTTAATAAAATCTAAAATCATCTTGGCTTGTATCTGATGAAGCTGGGCTTCATAAAGATTTGTTCCATAGCTTGTCTCTCTTGGTCCTCACAACACAGGTCGTCTCCTGTACTCCTCAAGTGACATCAAGGGACACCTGTATTACCCCTTCTCCACAGATATACAAACATCCCAGGCAGAATAAGAGTAGTGACAGATATGATCTATGGAGCTTCCAGCCAGAATGTGGGCAATGTGCTTTATGGTTAAACCTCATTGTCACCAGATAGGTACCCAATTAGGGAGGGAAAGGAAGGCTCCCAAAGGCTCCATTTTGGACCTCTTGACCCCACATCAATCCAGGCAGAGACCAATCTCCTCTGCTTGCTGGACAGCCTTCTCTAGAACCTATCTCCAGTGCTTTCCGTGCGGTGGTTGTGTAGTCCTTGCTTGCTTGGCCTCTGTCCTAGCATCACTGAAGAATCTGTGCTCCTTCAGAAACACTGGGATAAAAGTAGGCCTGGGAAAACGTGAGTGTGGTCCCTAAAACATCACACTGAAGGAGACACCCACTCCTCAACATCCTGCAATTTTAACATTGACCTCTGAGATTGTCATTTTCCCTCGCCCTATTCCTTGCTATGTGGCTTCTTCATGTTGGCTTTTGATTTTACTACCATGAGTGTCTGGTTCATGCTAATCCTTCATGGTTGCTAGGATTTGCCTCTGAAGCCTTCCCTGGCTACCTTTCAGGTTAGGACAGTGTCCTTCCTCCTTAGAACTCCTATAATGCTAGTTCTATGTATTTGTCATTGCCAGTCCATAAAAAATGACAAGTGTTTGCTGTTTCTTTGTCAGCTTCCCTGACTGATTGTGATCCCCTTGAGAGCCATCTTTATTTACCCCTCTCTTCTCTTCACTTAGCGCGGTACCTGGCATGCAGTAGGAAATTGTGAAGATGGGCTGAATTCTATTCTTGCCAAGATCATGTTGAAGTCTTAGAGTGGTTTCCTCGGAAAAGGGCAGGGATTGGAACGTGCATGTGGAGAAGAAAGAGCACATAAAGACACAGATAAAGAGATGCCTATTTATAAGCTAAGTGAGGTGACCTTTGAAGAAATTAACCCCAGTGACACATTGGTCTTGGAAATTGGAGCTTTTAGAACTGTGAGATTGTAAATTTCTGTTGTTTAAACCATCCAGGCTATGGTGTTTTCTAGCAAACAAATATACCAACCAAAGAACCAACTAAGAGGTCTCTAATGCTGTGCACAGACCTCCAGTTGCCTTAAATTTTCTCTGTTCTCACATCTTCCCTTCTCAATCAATCAACTCCTGGGGAAAGAAGATCCCTTTTGTATCTCTCCCATGCAGAACTCAGCCTCTGGCTGTTCGCATCCTTCTCACTCTGTAACCGTTTCCACTGTTAGTGTCATTGGGAAGGAGGTGCTGTCCTTGTCTGTGCACGGGGCTAGCGTTCATCTTCATTAGAGACAAACCAAGCCTCCCTGTGGATGGTGGTATCTGCTAATCTCAAGAAGCCCTGGCCTCAAGCTTTTGCCTTGTCCACAGCTAGCAGGTCATGAAGGGGAGCAGAAGAGACTCCCCGATGTGTTTGTCACGGGGTGAGACTGCTATGTCTTAAAACCTCATCCATCTAATTATGAGTGCATTGAGAGCCTGTCACGTGCCATGCCTTTCTGGACACTGGGGATGTGGTGTTAAAGCTGATGAAGCAGATGGCTTCAGGCGGCCTCCTGAAGCTCACATTCTCATGTTGTCGATCGAGATCTTGACCATCGTGACACCCGATAATAAGCACAACTCATGCCTTTCCCCAAGCTTCCTGGTTTGCCAAGCGTGATGATGCTCATTAGTCCACCGAGTCCTCTCCAAAGCCTTCCTTGTGCAGTAAGAATTATTATTACCATCGTCTGTGAATTCTCACAATTGATTTTCTTCTTTTTTTAACATCTTTGACATCAGCTTTCCAGTTATGGTGGATGACAGAGTAGTTTAATTGGTAGTTCCTGTTCTCTTTTTTGGTAAAAGAAAAAGGTGTGTGTGTGGGGGGGGGGGACAAATCTGGAAGTGTCAATGACATCTTAGCTTTAATACACTGTAGAATGATCCCCGTCTTTCAGATGATGAAGTTGCAGTTCAGAGCGCTGCGGTGGCTTTCAAGGTCACGTGGTCACATTGTCTTCTATGCGGCCTGGAGTCCTGGAACAATTAGGACTGTGTAAGTCACCACTACACACCCTTGACTAGAGCCCCTTTGCCTGTTTGCTCTTGGGAGATTGGTTCCCTAAGCACACGCAGCTTGTTGCATTAATTTTTTCTACAGGAAATCCCATAGTTCATCCCAGGATGAGCTTCAAAGGGAATCTCTCCCCCAGCTCTACCACACCAGGGGAGTCACAGGAGACCAGAGCTAAGCATATCAAAAGAGCCCTAAACCCCTGTGCCCAGGGGGCTGCGATGAGCTCCCTCCTCCCTGGGCTGCTTTGGGGGATCCGATGACAAAATACATCCGAGGCAGAGGAGGATCCTGTGATCAGCTGTCATCTTTGATGAACACCCAGGATGCATTTTTCTTTCTTCATTATCTAGGAGGAATCAACTCTTCACTTTCCGCCATCCGCAGTCTGACACACCCACTTACTAAAGCATTACCTGGAAGGTGCTTGGATTGGGGAAGTGTGGGTGGAGGGAGAAGCAAGGTAGACGTTCTCTCTGGAGACAAGAGAAGAAGAGGAGGAGAAAGAGAAGAAGGCAGCTGGAGGGAAAAGGAGGAACTGGGCCAAGTTTGGCACTGCCTTCTTTTTATTGCGTGTATGATCTGGGAGCCAAAACCTGGACCTAAAGCCAGGCAGGAGGCATCTGGCAGAACAGCGGCTTACGTGCTTTGCAGGGTCTTCAGCACCCTGTGCCTGTAGCCTGCTGAATCTCTTTCTGTTCATCTCATCACCCACCGCACCCAGCCAGCAGTGATAGATGGGGGTGGTTGCTCTTCTCTCCACGGAGTTTTCATAGAAGGCACATGCTCCTAGGAGACCGCCTCGTCTCTACCCCACTTCCATTTTCTCCCTGTCTTTCCATCGGCTGTAGGATTCCTCCAGGATTCCGAAGGTCCCAAGTCTGACCTCCAATTCCTCTTACCATATAGTTGCCCAAATCCCCAACTTAAATGAATTGGTCTTTGTGGACAGTCACGCCTTTTGGCTCTCACCCCATGCTACTATTCACAGTGCCCCTCCCTTCCTATGAAACCTTTGAAACTCAGTTCCTAGAAAGATCCCCTCCTGGGCTCAGCCACAGTGAGGTGAGCGTCCCTAAAGTCCCTAAAGGGACCCACCCACAGAAGAGTTGCCACATCATCTCTGTGGCCTTTACTTTGCTGTCATAGGCTGCGTATGACTTTGATACTGCCTGTGCCTTCATTTCTGCTTGGACAGTGGACTCAGAGCCTTGCCTCTTTACTCAGTTATTCCCCTTCTAGTCCTTAGAGCAAGCCTTCCAGGGGCACCCCCTGCATCTTCTCGGAGCTCTATCTTGGTTATAGATACCCATAGCTCAGTGAAGTTGGCTGCTCATGAGCCCCACCCTCCACTGTGTTGTCTTAGCAGCCCCTAGCCTAGGCCAGGGGGCAGAAAGAGTCCTCTCACCACAGCCTCCCTTCATCCTCTAGCGCGCAGGAACGCCCTCTGCTGGACGTTCCTGAGATGTGCACGGGGACTGCTGGCTCCCACAGTCAGGGATCCCACAGGGCTCTCTTGACTCTCAGGTCACATGACAGAACATTCTTTCACATACCTGTGAAATACTTAACCTCCTACATACTTAGTCCAAGAGATGATGTGAACTGTGTGGTGTTGACATCCTGAGGAAGGTCTGGCTGAGCTCACTCTCCTTCGGCTTCTGCCCAACTTTTTTGTTTGGTATTCTTTCCTTCCAAGCTCCAATCATTCAGAGTGTAACTTAGGGTTTACCGTTCCTGAGTCAGAGAGGCCATGTCTCTAGGGCAGAAACTGTGGTTTGTTCATGCCTGGGTCTCTACTGTCTAACATGTTGCCAGTTGAAGTCAATAAAGAGGAAATTGCGGGCTAGAGTGGTGAAATTGAACTCAAGAAAATTTCCTTGAATCCCTGATGTATTCAAGGCTTTGTGTTAAGTATCTTAGGTCCCAAAAAGACAATAAAGTCAAACATGGTCTCTGTCCTTCAGCAAACAGGGCCAGGCAAAGGCAATAGCTTCTTCCCATTTAATCACAAATGGGAGCATATGGGTAGATACTCTCTTCTAGATGACGGGGAAGCGGCCACGGTCCTGATCGGCTATCTGTGAGAAAGGCCACAATTGGAAATCCAGGTATCATGCTTTTAGAGGAAGGGTGGGGGTTTCTTCTGATGGTTAAGACACGAAGAAAACCAGGTTGTTTCTTGGAGACCATAAGCTCTTTGCTTCTGTCTTGCTTGTCAACCCAGACGAGAAGGACTGGATAATGGAAATACCAAGAGCCCTGGGCCTTGGAGGATTCTACATCCTGCTGGCCCAAGTGGGATCAGTCCAGCCCTTTCTCTTTCCTCGGGTGATTAGTGAGGTCTCCAGTGGGCAATGACAGCCTGCCAGGGACGGCTTGAGTGGCAGCAGGCAATCTTGTCAGCCATTATCTTGCTGGAGTAATCCTCGAACCTGTGCGGCCTCTCCATTTGATCTGCTTAAGACTGCAGGAGATAGTCAAATGCTTTTGGCTAATATCATATGCATGCATAATTAGATGGCAGCAATTACCATCTGGGTTCCTAGCATTTGTTCCAACATTCATGCCCTGGGCAAGGAGCTGGTAGGAGTAAAGGCAGGGCAGCCTCCCCCAGCCCACTTGTCCTCTGTCAGCCTCCCAGAGAGCAGATTGGAAGCCTGGAGCCTGGGAGCACAGCCCTGTGGAAGGGCAATGATACTCAATGAAGAGTGACAACAGGCAGGTGGCGGAGGGAACCGAGCCTTGCTGGTGCCTGCGCCAGCTCAAGGGTTGGCATGCAGTTGCGAGCTGGGTGAGCTGCCATGGGCATGGATGGTGAAGGCTCATAGACACCCCTTGTTTCAGAGAGAAAGCCAAAAGTCAGTGTGAGGGTTCTCAGAGCAGTGACAGGGCTGATGGGATGCCATATGCCCCGCCCTGGCCCTGGGTTCTACCCCCCCCCCCCTGCCCCGACTGTTGGCTCTCCCTGTGGGTGCCATTGATGCAAGCATATGCTTGGCCAGGTCTGGCTGACATTTTCCTGGGGCTTGTACTCAGACTTCTTGGCTGGGAAGGGAAGGAGCGGATACAAAGAACTGAGATTGCCTGGGGGAAAGTCTTCAGGTGCAAAGGGGAGTGGACAAGCGTGGACTCCAAGCTCTCAGAGCTTTTGCTATTTCCTGTCCTTTGACTTGGAGTGTCCCAGAGGCTCCCAGCAGGGCTGGCACAATCTAGGAGAGTGCTTGCTACCTGCTGTGCTCACAGCTCAATCAAGCAGCCCTGTAGGTGTGTGCCCAGCAGCTGCTGGCCTGGATGGTCAGGTCTGGCTAGCAAATGTTTATCCACTCCAAGGTTTTGGAATGGGTGGAGTTGGGCTTCAATCCCAGCTCTGCCTTTGCGATCAAATGACCTAGGTGAAGTTCCTTAAACCCTGGCTGCCCCTTTAGCAAGGAAAGTAGAAATTTGTAGGGGTATCCAGCACATCAGTGACACTCAGACATAGTTTTGGCTTTCCTTTGCTTTGTTGTGGGTTGAGTATGGTATGGAGTATGCACTCTCTACATTTTTTGCTTTTACCTACTTGGCAAAGGAGTAAAATGGAGAAGAGGTGTTGATAAAGCTATTTGTATCCCTGGCCGGGGGGGGGGGGTGTTTCTAGATCCTCTAGTTTGCCACAGGGAAGACTACATGAAGTGGACTTTGGCCAAAGAGGCTGTCTGTACTTCTAGTGGTAGAGTCTCTATTATTTGTCCCAGGCAAAACCTGGGCCACCCCTTAGGTTGTCCAATAGCTCCATCCTAGCTATTTGTCATGGCCCCCCTCAATACTTAGTCATTATTTTGGTAGGATTTGTGAGTGCACCCTCAATCTCTTTCACAATGTCCAGTAAATGGTAATGTTTTTGAGAAATATTTGTGAAGAGACTCTTAGTTTAATTTATATAATCTCAGCCTAGGTGTGGGCTTGCCTGACCAGATGAAGGAGGAATGATAACATACCGAAATAAAGGAGGGAAGAAAACCAAGAAAATTCTGGAGCCTAGTATATTAGAAGAAGCATGTTTTTAGATTGGATCGTCAATGCTTCCATCTTAGCTTTGTGGTATGAAAGTTATATGATCACATGAGAAACTCATTCCTCTGAACCTCAGTTTCCTCATCTCCAAGAGGGGTATAACGTAGAGCTTTTATAAGAATTTAAAAGCAAAGCATATAAACTTGGCTATAGAAGAGTGAGATGGTTATGATTGTGTTTTAAGATATGTTCAGGGGTTGGCTATGGTGGCACAAACCTGTCATACCAGTAATTGAAAGGCCGAGGCAGGAGAATTACAAGTTGGATGTCAAGATGAGCTACCTAGGATATCAAGACCAGCTCGATTTAAGCAGCAAGTTCTGGTCTCAAAACAAATCAACAACAAGGGCAGGGAGTGTAGCTAAATGGTGAGCGAGGTACCTGGCATGGACAATGCCCTTGGGTCCAATCCCTAGACGGTGGGAGATGAACATTTGACCTTTGGAAATCTAGCCAACGTGACTGGAACTCTCATTCTGGGAAATTCTGAAATGTGGACCTCCCATGATTTCTTGACCTCTTCTACTTAAGCTTGTGATGATCTGGTCCTGTGTGTCTCTTTCCCCCTCTTGGTTTCCCTCCACTATCTGGGCACACCTGAGTAGCTGGAGGTTTTTGTGGAGTTACTAGTGATTATGGGTGTCAGGACTCAGAGGAAAGTTTCAGTTTGCTGGGTGAGGCACTGGCCTCATGGGCAGTAGCACTCTAGGACTATTGGGCAACTCTTACGTTGTGGGAACTCATGGACCACTCTTCTTGAGGAGAATTATCGAGAATGAAGAGATCCCCATTTGGGTCCCTCCTATGTCTGGCTCAGAAATATAGTTGAATCTCTATGAGGGCTTTGGAATCATTCCTTCCTCAGATTCAAAGGACTTGGGGTGACCTTAGCTAAGGTGGTACCAGGTTACTAGCCTTGGTGAGTGGGTGGTTTGGGGTAAGAAGCATGGTTGTAGGTAGGGCAGAGCTGAAAGCAGTCATTTCCTGGAGAGGGTGCCTGTCTGTATGTTAAATCCGGATGGTCCATCTGGGCAGTGCAGAGACTCTGCCAGCAAACAGAAGTTCTAGGGAATAGTGCTGGGCCTCTTGGACTTCAGCAGGAAGTTGGCAAGAGCCAGGCAGAGAGGCATTAAGGTTCCAGCCAAGCAGGGCAGGGAATAATTGCCAAAGAGTACCAGAAAGATGAGCCAGAAACTGAGGCTGAAGGCCAAGTCTTCAAGTGGGCTCAGGCCACTTGAACTAGAGCAATGGCCCTTTGCTTCTGCACATGTGTGTTTCCAGTAGCCGCGTGGGATGGCACACCAACATGCTTGTGGTTGGCTGCAAGGTCATAAAGTCCTTGAGGACAATACCTGGTGGGACATCTTGTCCTTAACTACCCAGCCAAGAGGCCGAAGCTGAGGCAGAAACAAGCTGAAGACAGGGCTCCAGCAACGTGGAGGAAAGCTCTGCCTTACTCTCTCCACACCAGACCTCTAAAGTCCTGGGGGGATCTGGGATGAAGTAGCACTGGCAAGAAAGACCAGCCGGGAGCAGAACAGCAGCTTGTAAGGCTGTGGGCTGACCATGAGCTCTCAAACCCAACCATCTAAGCTGGTATTAAGCTGGGTTTCTCCTGAGAATTTAGCCAAGTTTTAAGTAAACATTCTACTGTGATCTCTGCTCTTCTCTTCAGAGCAAAGAAAATGGCCCAAACCCACCTTGGGGACTACAGAGTAAAGTTGGGAGAACCCTGGACCCCGAGGCTCAGTCACTTCCAAAGGTCAGAGTGCTGCAATACACTGTTAGTCATGGTTCTTTGAGGACTTGTCTCGGCCGGAGACACTGGAGTGTCAGCTAATAGGTGGAGGAAGGTTGCCATTTTATTTAGGTATTTTTTGAGATAAGGTGTTATTATCAGCTGAGGCTGACTTGGAACTCACCCTGTTGTCCAGGCTGGCCTTAAACTTGTCACTTTCTACCTAGGCCTTCTAAGTACGGAAAGTATAGACAAGTGCACACCACCGTGCTTGGTAAAGATGACCGTTTCTTGCTTTGTGGTAGTACCAAGGCCATGACTTAGGCTTGCTGGGCACAGTATTTGTTGAATCTATAACAACGCAACCCAATTTTAGCTTCAACCCTTTTTGGCCCAGACCCATTTTTCAGAACTTGGGAGTTTAGGTTTTCAGTGGAAGAATCTCAGGTTGCTGTGGATCAGGGCTAAGATGTGCAGGCAACATAGAATCGGCCACTTCTCCTTCCCTTGGATGCGATAACTTTAGTTCCCAGCTAGTTACCAGCAGGCTTGATTGGAGTCCTGTGTCTGTCCTCTTGGCCTGCACCTAGTGGCCCTTGAAAGGTCCTATTGTTTTCTTGCTTGGAATATGCCCCGCCCCAAGACCATCAGCCCAGTCCCAGAGTATCCGGCGCCATGGAGAAGACCTCTGCAGGGTGGAGTGCTTTTTCCAGGAATTCGTCACCAGTCTGCATCCAATTAGGGAGAGCAGGCTGGGTGAGACATCGGCCCAAACCCTTGTTAAGTAACATCCCTAATTGATGACAGGGACTCTGAAGCGGTTTAGAAGCCAGCTCGGATTGTGTTTTAAAATCCTCCTTTCTCCTGGGCTGTCTGCCAGAACTCTGTGGCTTGGCTCTCCAAGAGAACAAAGGAAGCTTTGAAAATCTTTCCACCCCCTCCCCAAATGCTTATCTGAAAGGACATCTCCACCCCCTCCCAGTTGCAGCCGTCCTGGAAGCACAGGTGATAAACTGCTTCTTAGTCATCTGTTTGGAAGTCATCACACCCCCAGAGTAGGAACTGCAGCAGGAGCAAGAGACAGAGACCATCTCAGTGCCCACCTGACGCCTTGGGAAGCTCTGGGAAGTGAGAGGGAAAGGGCAGGGGCAATGGGACTTTGTTCAGAGACAACTCTTATCTCTGGGTCTTGGGCTGTTGAAATGTCAACCCTGGGCTAGATAGGATCTCCTAACAGCTGCTACTGCTGGTTGGGGCTGGGGGCAGGGCTGATGGTGGGCGGGAGGAGGGCCTAGAAGTACATTCAGTCTTTTGAATTCTTGAAGGTAGAGTTGGACCTTTCCTACAGAGGAACGCAGAGGCTGCACGGAGGGGCCAGCTACTGCTGTGTCCCGGAGAAGCTGTCTTAGAAAGGGTGAGGGGTAAGCCATTTCAGAGGAGGAGCTGGTCCATCTTTTAAGCGGCCTAGTTATGAGCTGTGGAAGGGAGAGGAAATTAAACTTGGGGTCCCAATCGGACTCTGCAAGTCCGGTCAAGATGAGGACTTTTTCCTCTCAAGGCCGTGCTCCAGGGGCCATCTGTTGACCTCCACATTGCTGCTCTCGGGCACACATGCCCCCCCCCCGCCCCCCACCCGAGGCAATGTGAAAGCACAAGGATAGGATTAGGTACGCACAGTAACAAGCAGTACTGTGTGTCCGGCTTAATTCAGAAGCATTTCAGCGTTTGGAAACTGCAGGGAGATGACGTCAGAGCTGACTGCATTATTATCTTTGAAATTCACAAAGCACTGACTGTCAGGTCCGTCACACGTAACACAGCTTGTCCCTGCAGTAGTCCTTTGCACCAGCAGAGAGAACTGGGAGCTTCAGGAGGGTCAAAGCGCTTGCCTGAGATCACACAGCAACTAGGAGAGACGGAACTCAAGTCTAGAAGCATCAAACTCTTAGCCACACTCTGTTGAATCTCACTCAGCTGTTTATGCCTGGCAGGAAGAGTAGGGGTGTCATCAGGAAGCAGAGACTGTTTGGCTGGGAGAAGAGCAGAAGTGAAGGCAGTATTTGTCATAAACCAATTAGGATATAAGAGAAAAGGGAGGTACCGCCTACAGCACACCTACTGTCTGCCCTGCTTTGTATAGCTTTTCACTCATCCATTGCCTTATCTCCCTGTGAACCCACAGAAGAAGATCAGGTGCTGGTGGTGGGATTCCATCGGGAGCTGTGAACCCCCCCCCCCCAGATCCTGAATTTCTGGTAAACAACTTGTAATGCTTGCAGCTGCTCTGAGCATGAGACCCTCAGAAGTTCCTGATGGCAGGAGGGTGGTTTCTGCTGGGTTTGGCTGGGGCGTGGCTATCAGTTAAGGATCCCTATACAAGCGTCTCTGGTACACAATAAAGGGGGCATCCCTGTTTCAAGGATGACCTGTGTCTCTGTCTGAGAGTGTTTGTGTGTTTCAATCTCCGGCCCCTTGCCCAGTTCACAAACTGCATGGTAGCGCATAGAAGGCAGACAGGCATGGCGTGCTACAGGGCTCAATTGCTCAGACTGATCATTTTGCATATTGAGTAATTTGAATTTAGATGCAGACCTGTGTTCCATCTCCAGCACCCATGTGACAAATTGGGCATGGGAGGCATGCTCTTGTAACCCCAGCACGGGGTTGGGGGGCAACAGAAATGGGATCATTAGGATTTGATTGCCAACCAGTCTAACTGAATTGGCAAGTTCTATATTTAGTGGGTGAACAGTCTCCAAATATAAGGTGTAAAGTGATTGAAGAAGACACATGACGTCAACATCTGGCATCCACGCGCATGTGCACCCCCTATATACATACACACGACACGCAAATGCTTCACTTGTGTAGGTCTCCAACACTAGTTAACTTACCAAGTAGTTAGCTCACATTTTTTTTGTTTATTAAACGTTCACCAACTGTATTGGGGGCAACCGGCCTTGAACCCAAGCAAGGGGCCTCTGTTAGGAAGCACTTCTGAGCCTGTGACTACCAGGGAGGGCTCTATGCCTCATTTGTTTCCTGTTCCATCTCCCTATATGCAGTCCTACCCTGAGTTCTGCCATTGAGGCCAAAGCAGAGGACAGCAAAACCGGGAGTGGTGAGGGCAGAAGGTGGGTTACCTTGTTCTCTGGGCACAAAGAGTTCTTTGTGGTGGGGGCTCTCCCAAGGAGCAGCGACAGGATGTAAATGTCTCTTCCCCAAATGTAACCACCTTCCCTGCCTGCTTCTTCTCCCTGGCTGCTGTCTCTGAGAAGCGCAGCCAGCTCCCCTGTGCCCTCTGGAGGGCCCTTCTGGCACCTCAAGCATCCAAAGGACCCAGAAAGGCAAGATAGAGCTGGTTGCTAAAATGAGATCCTTCTCTGCCATTTGGCTACTTACTGTCTTCCTTCTGGCATTTTCAGACCCTAGTTGGGGACTCTCTAGGTCCCAGAGAGGATGGAGGCCCCTCCCAGAAGTGTCTAGGTGGGAATAGAAGGGAAAGGACGGCAAGGCAAGATTTGTCAGTTTATGGCTCCAGAATTCAGACTCCTGGGATGATTTAGGAAGTGTCAGGAGTTGAGGGACACCCTCGCCCTTACCTGGTGTCACCTGCCTACCTCCGAGCACTTGCCTTCAAAATCTTCTCAGAAGAGAAAGGATGGTATGCTGGATGGGCAGTGGGGCCCCAGATCTCTGCTTCTAGATCTGGTACAGACCTGCTGGTAACCCTAGGTCGCAAGTCATAATGATGCTACCCTAGCCTCCTCACTAGACTACAGCGCCCCGTGCTGCAGATATGGAGTGACCTTTGTGCTTGACCTAATCACCTTGTGCTGAACAAAGAAAAACAAGGTACCTTGACAGTTGTTCCTGACAGTTGTTCCGTGGGGACTCATGCATGGTGCCAGGTGGCACTGGGGTGAACTGTGGCTTAGTGGGCTAGGGACCTGGCTCTGGGTAGCTCCGGCAAGTCCTGAACGCAATGGCTGCTCCTCTAGGAGAGGTCACTTTCGATATCCCTAGCCACCGAGAGATTAACTGCTGTTCTCTTATCCAAACCACTGGTGTCTATTTTCAAAAATACTAGAGGCTCATTTGCATTTCATTTGCATCTCATTTGCATTCCAACTCATTTAATGTTCAGTAACCACTGAGATTTCTCTCAAGTCCCTGCTTCTTGCTTTCCCAGGTTGTCTCTCTCCCTCTTCCTCTGCCCGGTAATCTGTAGCTGGGCCAGCTGGTCTAAATTAGCCTGTTTGGGTGTACATCATTGGTCCAGCCTGGCTGAGATGCTCACATGGGGAGCCAATAGTGGCCGTCTTAGGAAATCAGTCACCAGCACAGCCGAAGGGGCTTTCCTTTCCCAACCTTCCCCTGGTCTTCCTTCTCCTGAGCATCCTTTCTAAACAGGAGACTCTAGCTGCCTGCAGCTGCACACACAGAGGGGCAGGGGGAAGATTTACTGTGCCTAGGGAAGACAAAGAAAACAATTAAAGAATTGATAGTTGTGTTTTGGTTTGCAACCTGCAGGCTCCTGGGATGGTCTGCTAGGGAAATCCTTAGCTGGGCTACCAAGTCTGAGAGCTGCTGGGCCCATCAACACGATATCAATGACAGAGGGAGGATGTGCCTGCCTGCCGTTTCCTTCCCTATCTCTCTGGCTCCATCTCTGACTTACGGAAAACCTGCAGATCTTCTAAAAACTTGGAGACACATTTCTGGTCCGACTTTCTCACTTCGCCTTATCTCTTCTAAGTGGGACAGGAACTAGTTAAGCCGGTTAACGCTGGTGACTTAGACTGACCCTTGACCCAGTCAGAGTGGGCACTGACCTCCTGGTTACTCCCTTGTAAGAACTCTAACGTAAGCTAAAACATGGTAGCTAAATTGTCTCTCTCCACTCCTCCCTGAAGCCTCTGCAAAAGTCTTAACTGGTCTCACCCCAGACCATTCTGCACTTCCAGGTACATGCCTATATGCGGAGACTGCTGGTTCATTTCCTGGCCTCTCAGACCCGAATAATCACATAGAAACTATATTGTTCAGCCAATGATTCAGGTGTGTTTCTAGCTAGCTCTTACATCTTGAATTAACCCATTTTTATTAATCTCTGTGTTGTCATGAGGCTGTGGCTTATTGGAAAGATTCCTTCTCCTTTGGCAGCTACATGGCACCTCCCTGACTCCACCTACTCTCTCTCTCTCTCTCTCTCTCTCTCTCTCTCTCTCTCTCCTCGGATTTCCCACCTGGCTTTATTCTGCCCTGCCATAGGCTGAAAGCAGCTTGTTTATTAACCAATGGTAATAAAACATTTACAAATACAGAGGGGAATCCCACATCACATGTCCTAAAATGTGAGTGTTGTACTGAGGTGCTGTAGGATGCAGTCGTGAAGACATCTGTCTGTCTGCTGCGTAAGCTCCCACTTCTACTCATAGCATGGGCCTTTGCTCAGGGGCCAACCTTTTACAGCTTCTGCTTAGCTTAGGAGCCTCAGTTTCTCAGTGTGTGAAGTTAAGGACTCTTGGGGCTTTTCTCATACTCACAGAGGATAAGTCACCTGTCAAATGGATGCTTTCTTTCCCTGTGGTTCTTCTAGCTGGGGCATGACATACCGACAGAGAGGGAGAGATGTGCCCTCAATCTTGCCCTGGGATAGCAGATAGCAGACTCCAGCAAGTCTGGTTTAGGGTAGGGCAACTGGGGACTACTGTACCAGGGTGAGTGGGTGTGTGTAGGGGTGCTGTACCTGGGTGAGTGAGCTAGGGTAGGCTGGGTATGGGTGGGGGTAGTGTACCTGGGAGAGTGGATAGGCTGTGTGTGTAGAGGTACTGTACCTGGGCGAGTGGGGCTAGGGTAGGCTTTGTGTGTATGTGTGTGTGTGTATGTGTGTGTGTGTGCGTGTATGTATAGGGGTACTGTACCTGGGTGAATGGGGCTAGGGTAGGCTGTGTGTGTGTGTGTGTGTGTGTGTGTGTGTATATGTGTGTGTGCATGCACGCAGGGGTACCGTACCCAGGTGAGGAGTGGAGCTAGGGTAGGCTGTGTATGTGTGTGTGTGCGCACACACGCAGGGGTACCATACCCGGGCGAGGAGTGGAGCCGACTGAGCAGCTGTCAGAAAGATCTCATTAAGAGGGCTGATGTGAGCGGAGCAACATGGATATCTCTTCTCTCTCCACGGTTATACTTGTCGATCGTCTGCTCACTTCCTGTTGTAGGTGAACTAAAGGGGTTTGATTGTCGAGTATGCGTCGCTCCTCAACAACCAGGCAGCTGAGACGATCCAGCCATTCTGAGCAGCTAAGCTGCTTACCTGGGTGCAGGCTTCAGGAGCAGGCCTGGGAGACAGCCCCAGTAGACAACCAGACGGTGGGACAAGAAGGACAGTTACCATCATCCTAGAGAAGAGGAGGGTGTGAACACTTGGGCAAACATTAAAAATATGTATTTTTACCGATGTGTCTGTGTGTGTAGCTGTATGCTGCTTATGTGTAGGTGCTGTGGATGCTAGAAGAGGTGTCAGATTCCCTGGAGCTGCAGTTACAACTATGGGATGCCAGGCTTGCATGCTAGTAACCAAACTCTGGTCCTCAAGACGAGCAAGTGCTCTAAATTGCTGAGCCATCTCTTGGGGTCCAACCTGGGAAATTCTTAGTTCTATAGGTACCAGGGAACTGAGCCCAGGGCATGTTTATAGCAGACAAGTGCTCTAGCAACTCAGCACTTGGGGAATCTTGGTGAAGAGTCAATCATAAAGTATTAAGACATAATCATAAAGACATAAAGTATGGCTTCTGCCATGGAGACAGATAACAGAAGGCTCCCAGCTCCATTGGGAGCTGCAAATGGCTCACGAGGCTTCTAGTTGGCTCATTGAGGTACAGATATTTTCAAAAGGGTAAGAACTTACTTCCCTACCAGTAGGACTCCTGAGCTGGTAGGACACTGTCGTGAGAATGGTCTTACAAATAAAAACCCGGAGTCAGATGGCTGGGTTAATGCTGAAAGATCAGAGAAGCAGAGAAGCCAGTCACTACTGAATCCTCAAACCAAAGGGGCAATCCTGTCCCTACAAATCCTCAGACTAAATAGGCTGAGATCCTGTCTCCACCTCCCTAGTGCTGGAATTAAAGATGTGAGCCTCCAATTGCCCAGCTCTGTTTCTTTTAGACTGATTCTATCTCGAGTAGTTCAGGGTGGCTTTGAACTCCTGATCTTTCTGCTTTGTCCTCCCAAGTGCTGGGATTAAAGGTGTGTGCCACCACTGCCTGGCCCCTATGGTTAGCTAGTGGCCAGCTCCACCCTCTGATCTCCAGTCAGGCTTTACTTGTCAGAACACAAACAAATATCACCACAAGACACAGAGCTGCCCGTGGGGCCTGCTAATACACAGCACGTGGGCTCTGCCTCAGGGCTTCAAATTATTTCTCAGAGTAGGGCCCAGAAATTTGTAAACTGGCTGCTCCCAGGTGATTCTGAAGCAGCCTGGATGAAGGATTGCTGACCCGGCCTTGTCCCCGTCCCCATGTTAAAGATGTGAAAGCCAAGGCCAGCATAGTCAGACGGCTTATTTGATACATGTGAGAAGACACATAGAGAAGTTCTGAGCAGGCGACTGGACCATGAGACCAGGTGCTGAGCACACAAACGGTATGAAGTCAGAAGAGGTGGGGTGATGAGTAGGCAGACCTTGATCCAGAAAGCTCTCTGACCTCAGAGGACTGGCTTGTTGGGGGTGTTGACTCTTGGCTGGGCACAAAGCACACAGGTGGGATGAGGAAGACCCATAACAGGATCTACCAGCTTAAGACTAAGCGTCTGGGATCTACCTGGGCTTGTGGTTAGTTCCTATAAGCCCAGGAGACAAGAAATCTTTCCCTGACGGAAAATGAACCGCAGACAACATGGACCCTAGAAACCACTGAGGTTTTTTAACAGAAGTCTGAGTGGAGACGGACAGTTAAATACCCAGTGGCCTTCCTCCTCCAGACCAGAAGGGAGCTTTCCCCGAGCTGGCTGGGGAAGATGGGAGAGTGGAGAGGAGAATGAAGCCAGGAGGCAGGTGAGCACTGTCCCTCAGGGAAGGCTCCAGCAGGCTCTGGGAGCACTGGTGGAGGGAAGTGAGGACAATGAATGCTCACCTGTGTTAGTGATGTCTGTGTGCAATGACTGTGTCTCTGACAGTGAAGAGAAATTCTCCATCCCTATGAGACTAGCAGACAGGGCATAGTGAGTCCTGATCCCTCATCCTGGTCCACTGCTTCTGACATCCCTCCTGGGATGTCAATGCCCCGGGATCAGGCTGTTCCCTTTGATGAGGTGGAACTTAGGAAGAGGGTCCCTATAGGACCACAGCAGACCTTACAGCAGGGAGAGTGTTGGGATGGCCCCTGATCTAATAAAAGAAGTCCTTCAAAGACTGTGTTTCCTCTAGCTGGTAGCAGAGTGAAAAGAATGACCGAGGACTTGCTAAAAAAGCCTTTGCATTTATTTCATGTTGAACGGTTTCCTACGCTGCCTGTTAGGTTTTTTTTTCTGAGATACAATTTTCTTCTATGCAGACTTATTTTTTTTTTCTCTGAGAGAACTGTGTTCCTTTGCAGTTGGGTCAGTTCCACATGGCCAGGAGAGCTCATGCACGGGTTGGTCCCACCCCAAGCTCCATAAGTTCGGCAGCATCTTTCTGGTATTTTGTTTACCTGGCGACATCAGATGGTTAGAGAACCTATGCCAATATTTTCAAATTAAGAACATTTAGGGGACAAGCAGGGGTAGTGCACACCTTTAATCCCAGCTCCCCATAGACAGAGGCAGGTGGATCCTCCTTTTCTGTCTTCCAAGTGTTGTGGTTACAGGGAGGTACCACCACACCCAGCTGAGAATCTCCATCATTGCCTTTGAATAAGTTCAGTGATGCCCCAGTGTCTGCCTTGGAGTGTGCTCTTGGCTCCTAAGCCCACAGCCTTGCATATGCTAAGCAATGCTCTCCTACTGAGTGGCACCCTCACTTCCTCTGTGCTTTTAAGCATGTATAGAAAAAACTCTGCTCTCTTTTTGGGTCACTAACCTTGTGTCCAGTCCTTGTGTCCAGTCTGGCATTGGCACACCAACCAACTCCACCACTGTAACCACAGCTGTCAGATTCATGGTGGCTCTTTTGGATCTGCTTACTCTTGATGGTACTGGTAGTGTCGTGAGTGTTTTTAAATTGAACATCAAAATTTCAAGCTCTTGATTTGCATGATTTTGCGCAGTCTTCTTGGTCAGCTCAGGTCACAGTCAAGAAGACATCCTGGAGGGGTTTGCTAAGCTGTTGCTGGTTGAAGATGGAGAGATCCTCTGTATGTGATGGTTTGAATGAGATTGGACCCCATAGACTTCTCTATTTGAACGCTTGCTTCCCAGTTGGTGGACTGTTTAGGAAGGATTAGGAGGTGTGGCCTTGTTGGAGGAGGTATGTCACTGGGGGGTGGGCTTTGAGGTTTCAAAAACCCACAGCCATCCCCAGTCTTGATCTTTCTCTGCCTCACTCTATGGGAGCTCTCAGCTACTGCTCCAGAACCATGCCTGGCTGCCCCTAGACCTCCTGCCACTATGATCACAGACTAACCCTCTGAAACTATAAGCAAGTCCCTAGTTGAATGTTTTCTTTTATAAGTTGCCTTGGTCATGTGTCTCTTCACAGCAGTAGGCAGTTACTAAGACCCTGAGGGTGTGGACAGTAGACATGGCTGCACTGCAGCTCCCTGGTCAGTGCAGGACCAACAGCAAGGACATTGGGTTCTCAGTCCTACAACTACAAGAGCTCAAATCTGACATAGCCCAAGTGACCACAAAAGCCAGTTCTTCCCCAGCACCTCAGATAAGGGCACATCACGGCCAACAAAGTGTGACTTTGGCCTTCTGAGGCTCTAAGCAGAGAATCCATTTGCACCTTCCTCTTCACCTCAGCTTTGGACTGGGAAATAATAGGTGGATATGATTTAAGCCACTAGCTCTGAGGTTCTAGGAAGTGCACCCATGAAATCCAAGATCCAGTCGCCTGGCCTGGAGTCCATCCTGCCCCGTTTCTCCCTCACTTGACAGATCTCATTTGCTTCCTCAACGGTGAGGGGTGGGTCAGTCCGGTGTCCGTTTCTTCTCTTTTACAATTTTTTGGGCCCCCCAGAGACTCTGTATGTCATCAGTGGGTTCACACTTGTGACAGAGGGTCCAGGAACTCCAGTTTTTCCTTCACTACGGGGCCGGTGATGACAAAGGACCTTGACTCTCAGTATGATCTACCTGGCGGATCCTGGCCAAGAGGTACTAGCTTCTTCTACATTGTTTAGTTAGGGTTTCTATTGCTGTGAAGGGACGCCATGACCACAGCAACTAATATAAAGGAAAACATTTAATTGGGATGGCTCACTTGCAGTTTAGGGGTTCAGTCCTTTATCATCATGGCTGTGTACAGGCAGACATGGTGCTGGAGAAGTAGCTGAGAGTTCACCATCTTGCAGGTAACAGGAATTGGTCTCAGTGTCACATTGAGGGAAACTCAAGGCAGAGATCTCAAAGTCCGCAGTGACACACTTCCTCCAACAAGAGCACACCTACTCCAACAAGGCCACACCTCCTAACAGTGCCACTCCCTTTGGGGGCCATTTTCTCTCAAACCACCACATACATTGTCTCACATGATTCTACTACCGTGACTCCCATTTTCAGATGGAGAAACTGAGGCCTACTGCGTTAGGAGACTAGTGCAGTTTTTTGAGAGAAGCTGCTTTTGACCCAGGACTTGAATGAGCAAGTGGCTCCCGAGCCTGCGGTTTTAACAGTCACATAGTTTCCCCTTCCCTCTGCACAGCGCTTCCCGTATTTTCCAGAGATTTTTGTCTACCAAACAAACTGCATTTATCAAGTAATAATTTGTTTTCCCATTTTTTATTAATCAAAGCCATGTATGACTGACAATCAGGGGTTCAGATCAGCACAAGATTAGTGGTGTTATCACACTGAGTTGATGTAATTCCAGCCCAAAGCAGAGAAATGATGTCTCAGTTAGTAGTCTTGCAGCCTTATCTCTGGTAAATGTGTCATTTCTGCTAGGCATACAGGAATGTTCAAACAGCTCCCGAGTCTCCATTACTCCTTGGGGAGTCCTGTAGGGGTTTGAGGACTGGAAATCAGGACCACTGACTCCCATCCTCCAGATGCTAATTACCTGTTCTCCTCAGGTGTCAGCACCTCTGTGACCGGCCCTGGTGTCTTTCTGCTGCAGAGAGAGCTGCACAGTCATCACTGTTAGGGCCAGAGTTGGCAGTGTGACATCACTCTACATGCATATATATGCACACAAGTACATGCATCCACACCCATACTGTACATGCATGAATGTGAACATATATGAACTCTCATCCTTGAACATCAACCTCTCTCTTAACAGCGATGGTTCAGTTCGCATCTAGGGCAAAGGTTTCTAATCTCACATTGCCATAGACACAGGATGATGTGAGCTTAGGCTCGTGAGGAGGGTTGCTTTTCACACCTGAACAAATGTAGCCTGAATTCTGTTTCTCAAAGAGGAGTACAATAGGCCTGAGTGTGTTATTCGTTCATTGGAAATATATTAATAGCTATATATGGCAGGCAATGTGAAGAACTCAGGATTTCTTACAAATAAAGGGGTATAAGATCTCTGCTCTCATGGTGCTTACAGCCTGGGGGAGCCATGCTAATCAACAATCATTAAGTGGAACACATATGGGGAGGTGAAGATGTGGGGATGGGGTGTGTGAGCTGGAGACACGGGGATGAGGGGGTGTGGTGAGCTGGAGACATGGGGATGGGGTGTGTGAGCTGGAGACGTGGGGACAGGGTGTGTGAGCTGGAGACGCGAGGATGGGGTGTGTGAGCTTGAGACTCCCACCTTGGAGATACGGGGATGGGGTGTGTGAGCTGGAGACACGGGGATGGGGTGTGTGAGCTGGAGACTCCCACCTCTGGACTCTTAGAGAAGACCTCATGGACATCTGAGATCTTCAGGATGAGAAGGGACTAGTCTGGTGTGAGGGTGGAGGAAGTGGCAGGGGACTTCACAGCCGAAGGGGTCAAGTCTGGGGCTATGGAACATAGTAGCTGGGCCTAGCACAGGAACAGCTGCACATCTGAGTGTGAGGTACTGCTCTGTAAGGGCCCTAGGGTGCTGGTCAGGGTTGGCACAGGATACAGGAAGACTGGATAAGAGAGTTATTTGGAATTCTACCCATTCTTACATCTTGTCCACCGCAAACTCCACCCTTGGCGACACTGACTTCTATCCAGAGACAAGGACATGCTAGGGTGGTCAGGAGTGCAGCGATTATCAAGCAGCTAGGATTTATGGAGCGCTCATTACATACGGGGCCGTCTACAAAGAAGCTGGCCTGTGTCACTTCATTATCATCACACCGGATCCCAGTAGCTGTCATTTCTTACTCTCACTCAAAGCCTTCAGGGTGTCAAGTCACAGATGCAATAGGTGGTGTGAATAGGATTCTGCCTCCGATCACACTAGAACCGAGAGCACAAGTCAACTAGCCCGACTTCTCCCATTTTACCAGCATCCATGGTGTAGGGAGCAAGGACAATGTAGACGTGTTGAGAGGACCCCAGAATGGAGACGTAGGAAACAGGCGTGTTCTAAGGGGACACAGAAGGAGACTGCAGAGGTGAGGCCCTCCATGTCAAAAGGCTTTGAACTCAGGCCAGCCAACCACATTCAGTCCCTTCCTTCGGCCTCTCCTCCAGGGCTGCTGGGGAATTGTGAGAGTGGGAAATGAGACTTCCACCTTCCCGCTGTTTCTGTGGGGCCTGCCGTGCCTCCCCACCCTATTTGCAAGGCCATAAATAATCGAGATGTATTACTTGGGGATTGCCATGGTAACATCTTCAGGTTACCAGGGATGTGAGATCCAAACAAAAGTATTCGATTAAATATTTCTGGCCACTAGAGGAATGCAGCCATGTAAGACTGGGATGCAGGGGAGGAGGGGCAAGGAGGCTTCTGGCTTCTTTGTCCTTCCTCCTCAGAGAGCTACAACGCTGCTGGGAGGATCCTTCCTTCCTTGTTCCTTATTCCCAGGCCCCTTCACCTTCTCTGGAAATACAGGCCACAGCTCTAATGTAAACTAGGATCCTGAAAGAGATGCTGCAGGCTTTCAATAAACACATCCTTTTCTAATTGGCTTAGGATTGAGTTGAGTCTCCAACTTCAAAAAGGCCTCACATCCATCATCCTCCTCAAATGGAATCAGCAGCCCTGAAAGCCTGTCTTGCACAAGCTCCCCGCCCCTGCCAACACCAGGAGTGTGATGCAGACCTGCAATTATTGTCACGGTGAGAAGAAACAAGGGTGGGATTGATGTGGCTTGGGGTGACCCTCTGTGGCGGTCCCTCGGGCTGGAGAAGGCTATTCTGTAGCCACAGTCCTCCCTGGAGACCCAGCCTGGGAATGAATCTGTCTCTACCTTTGGAGCCCCATAAGCACTATAAATATGTTTCTAATAACCACGAGGTGTTTGTTTAACATAAACTCTCTCTGCCCTCTAAGGTGGCCGAGAAAGTGCCGAGTGCAGCAGAGTTGAGGAGGCATAATTAAAGTCACGCTGGCAGGCCTCAGTGTGCCAGCCGGGAAGAGGATAAATCTCTCAGCCGCTGGGTCAGTCTCTCTGTGGCTCCACCTGAACGGGGTTAGAGTTAGAGGGAACCTTGGGAGCCTGACCTTAGGCCTCCCTTTGCAGAGAAGGGCGCTGAGCAGGAGGCAAGACTGATCCTTCTGAAATGTGGTTTCCCAGGGCCGTGGAGACAGCTGAGGACAGTACCCGCTTTGCATGTGGACCTAATCTAATCCCTAGAGCCATGTAAAAAGCTGGGGGTGGCAGTGCTCACTTGTCAACCCAGCTCTGGGGCTCACTGACCAGCCAGCCTAGCCTAATTGGCAGGCTCCAGGCCAATAAGAGAGAGACCTGTCTCAAAACATAAGGTGGATAGGTCTCAGAGACACTAAAGGTTGACTTCTGGCTTCCATATACATATGCATGTGCAGGTATATATACACACATATACACACACACACACCATGGTTTCCTGATCCTTTTATTTCTTTTCATATCTCTATCTCTGGCTCCAGGGTAGTGATGGTGGTAGTGGTATGGGAGTCTGAACACAAAGGAAGAACTTGGAGGAAGGGGAAGTTGGGAGCAGGGACACTCAGTCTCCAGGCCTTCTGGGGACAGACCTCAGATTACCCAGTCTGCTGCTGTCTTGAACTTGTCCTACATGTTGGTTTGTAAGCCCAGCCCTTCCCCGGTGACTCCAGCAGAACGCTGTATGTTCCTGGATCTTGTAGACTACTTATCAGTGGTCTCTTCACAAAGTCAGGGTACCCTTCATTGAGGCCACTGTCCCATCCAAGTGTAATACACACAAGTGGGCTTTGAGATGAGACTTCAACACAGGAAAATAGAGAGGGGACTGGCCAGGGGCCAGACCATGGCTACCCCATCCAGCCTCCTGCTCATTCCCACCTACCCTGGAGTTAGTTAGCATCTCATACATTGTTGATGAAACATTTGTCCTGGGCTTCAAGGTGAGCCAGGGAATCAACCGACAAATATATAAATAATTCTGAGCAGTGCCGAGAACAGAGGCCAGGAGTGAGGGCTGCAGGGTTATTTCGAGTGGGGGACTTGTATATTGCATTGGCCTGCACTCCCGTGACCCCCACTCTCCAGCAGCCCTCTCTCCTGATGCGGCTCTGATGAGAGTTTATATTAGCCAGCACCCTCGATTGTGAGTCTATTTACAATCCAGGCATCGGTGGCTTGCGTGAGAGAGAGAGATGGCCCATCCCCAGATTAGTTAAATTGGAAATAAATTGGTTGTTAAATAAAAGTCCTCTGTGGGATGTGACAGTGATGAATGAGGGATGGATGCGCCTGGGGAAGGAGTGGTAGATTTCTGGATGGAAACTGTGGAGCTGAACAGAACCTGGAGTTTGCGCAGGAGCCTGGATGGTCTGAGGTCCGAGAATGGTGGGGGCAGGCACAGCACCAAGGAGGACCTTTGTTTAGAGACCAGACTCCAGGTATGAGAAGGTTGGGGCCACATGGGCTTGTAATCCCAGTGCTGGGGAGGCAGAGAGGGTAAATCCCAGCCAGCATAGCCTACTTGACATGTTCCAGGCCCATGAGAGACCATGTTGAAAGGAAGGAAAGAAAGAAGGGAGGAAGGAAGGAAGAAAAGAGAGAGGAAACAGAGAAAGGAAAGGGAGAGAAAATACACCTGAGAAGGTATATACCAGATAATTGTCTGACTTCCACATGTACCCACACAGACCTGTGTGCTCATGTATGTGTCCACACATATGCACATGGAGACACAAAGAATGGACGTATGTGTCTTAGCCGTCATTACTATCTAGGATGACAAGGTGGGCAAAAGTCAACACCTCCCATCATGTAACCTATGGTTGGCACACAGGTTTAGAGTTTCTTTCCAAAGGCCCACCTATTACAGGGGTGAGACCTTTAAGAGGTGGGACACTACGGAAATCCTTTAGTTACTGGGACCTCAGCATACTGGTCTGTTTGCCAGGAGAAGCCTTTCTTTGAACCAGCGCCGCACTCTGCTTTCCTCTCTGGTGAAGAAGTGATTTCTTCCTCTTGCACGCGCTCTGCCATTTGTCACAAAGCCAACCAGAGCCAGCACCATGCTGTCTGGACTTTTAGCCTTTGATATGTGGGTGTAATAAACCTTTTTTCCTTCAAAGGAGCCGTGTCTGGTATTTTGTCACAGGAACAAAAACCCGACCGTTACTCAGCAGTTCCAGACTGCAGGACTAGGGCAGGAGTCCAGGGCTCTGGGCTCCTAGGCTACTTCAATAATTTTTTCTTCTTCTTTCACATCTGAGTAGTGAACACCTTCTCTCCATCCTCCAACCCCTGTAAGATCCGCTGTCAAGGACAGAGAAACTGGTGACAACTTAAACTAACTGTATCCTTCTCCCAGAGTGTTTGGGTCTCATTAGGCACCATTAAGTCCTATTAAGATCTGTAACATCTGTAAAAGAGAATCTCTTCTGGGGCTAACTCTCCCAACTTCTCTTTATTTTCCTTGCTATCACAGGGTCACCTCTTGAACCAGGATGGATAACAAATCACGGAGGGGGAAAATGAGAGAGAATCTGTTGATGCAGACACCGAGCCAAAGAATTGCAGAGACTGACGGGAACCAGCACCCTTTACACACATGGGAAAAGTGAGGATGGAGTTAGGAGGAGTGTTGGTGATAACGAATAAGGATCTCTCTGAGCATACACACTATGGAGGACACAGAGGGTCACGCCTCTCTGCCACTGCCCTGTGAGCACCACGTCCTCTTTTCCTTGGCACCCACTTCACTCAGACAGGTCCCCGGATGGATCAATGCTAACAAAGATTTACTATGGATTTCAGGGGTGTGGGAGGAGCTAGAGCTGGGGATGTGTTCGGTAGGCAGAGTGCTTGTCTGGTGTCGAAGAAGCTGTGCAGTTACTCTCCAGTCACTGCTTGATGCATACTGTGGTCCCAGCACCCAAAAAGTAGAGGCAAGAGGGTTGGGAGTTCAAGGCTACCCTCAGATACATAGTAATAGCCTGTAATACTTGAGACCATTGCAAAATAAAATACAGTAGAACAAAACAATAGTGGCTAGACGATGCTGAACACAGATGCCTCCCCTCCCTGGGATTATATAGGAATGGAGCCCAGGAATGTGTGTCTTCTCTGGATTCCCTAGAGGTCACTGTGGGTGTGTGTATGTGGGGGGATCTCACAGGAAGAATGTTCCTGGCTGCTCTGGCTAGCCTTGGCAGTCAGCATTCTGTTGATTCTGCTAGAAGAGCCAAGTCTGAGGCTGTGTGGGATCCTGAAGAGCTGTGGGTGGGTAGGGAAGCCCTCCTTTGCTTCCCCGTGTTCTTCCTCACACTATCGAAGAGACAGCCTGGGGGTGGAGAGATAATTCTTCAGGGGAATTAAAGTCTCTTCCTTGAAAGGTAACAAATTACTCCCTAATTATGCTATTATTTTATTATGCAGCCATAATGAGAAAAAAAAAACAAAAAATAAAAAAATTAAAAACCCAAACCTCTCAAAGCCTAAAAGGAAGGTTGTAGCCAAGACTTATCCAATTTAATAAATCCTCTCCATCCCGTAATTATTTCCTTGATTCTTTTAATGCAAGTCTGCAGGAGGGTGGAGGAGTGGTCTCTCCCTGCCTGTGGCAGGGGAGGGGGATAAGAATATTAGGAGAGGACAACAGAACTTATGCCCAGCAGCCCACCCTGTCTAGACAGGTGTTGTCAGACTTATCTGTCCCTCACCTTTGTTCTCCATCCTGCCTTCCTAAGACAGGGATGCAAGAGGATGAGGACAGGCTAAGTTCCCACCCCTTTTCCCTGAACTCTGACCCTGGTGTTAACAATGCCTATCTATCACCTGTGACCTGGCCCTGCCACAGCTGGTACCCATTCCTTCAGCATCTAATCCTTCAGTTACAAGCCCCACTTCCCAAAGGATAAGATAATACAGTGAAGATGTGTTGCCTTTTCAAAATCACAGTGATGTATCTACTTCTTGGTGTTGAGAATGGAGTGAGGATGGAGCTTGGGGCTTTGCGTGTGCCAGGCAAACACTCAACCAATGAGCTGTGTCCTCAGTTCCAGAGTCACAGCCTTTGGACCAGACAGGCCCGAGTTCAGTTTTAGCTTAAGGGAACAGCAGATTCTATTTAATGTACTCTGAGCCATTGATGTCTTTATCTGTGAGTTGGAGATGCCCATCCTCCAAGGATGCTATCAGGGATGTTGTGTGGACCAAAGGACATCCGGGCATATGGATGACACATAATGTTTGTCATAGCTGTTGTCCATCAACAAGTCTCTTTCCATGCCTCCCATCCACCCAAACCTTAAAACCTTAAGGTGGATATCTGGAAGGGGCATTCAGATTACTAGAGGAGACACCTGCCACAATGGAGGTTTCCTTGGTGTTTATGAACATTCATTCACACTTTGCCTATCCCTCACTATCTTGTGATGGTGTTTTAAGGTGGGTATCCGACCTGGAACATGGTAGGCGAGTTGAGATGAGGGGAGCAGGGAAATTCTTGGAAGCCTTGTTTCTCTGATCCTCTGGAAGAACTGGTCCAGGAAGAATTCTGCCCTCCTACTCCATTACTACAACCATGGAGACTGCCTGTAGCGTGAATTCCTCAGCATTCTAAGGCAAAGCAGCCTGTCTTCTCTTAAGCAAGACACTGAGTCTTGTTGACCCTATATCCTTACTACTGCAGAATATGGCTCCAAATGAGGCCCTCTGTCCAAATGGAGCCCTCCCCAAACCCTAGACTCTCTGTTATCTTCTCTGTGGTCGGGTGTTAATGATACCCATTGACCTAACAGGTACTATAGCTAGGCACTGCCTTGATGCTGTGAACCCTCTGGGCAGCCTGGGGTGCTGCTAGAAGACTGATTCTGGGATTCCCTGGTTGGGTTTCAGCAACTCAAACTCCTCAGGCTTCAGTTTATCTACACGTAGAATGGGGCATAAAAATAGAAAATACTTATTACCCTAAGGGGTTGGTAGAGGTGATGTAAGAAGATATGTAAGAAAGAGTTTTGTGAAGTAGGCAGTAGAAGGAGGTCTAGCACTTTCTGAATATCTGTCATTAGTCTATAACAACGTGAATCTTTGAACACATAGTATTTCTTTGGGTTCTAAGCATCATGTGCTGCAGTTTATTGTTTACCCAATTTATCTTAGGGAGGTAAATTGTGTAATTTCTACCTACTGCAGTCAGATAGGACCCTGGAAGACATTACTGTTCTTACCAATTCATAGAGATGTGTGTGTGTGTGGTGTGTGTGTTGTTGTTGTTGTTGGAGCTCACAATTTTGAATCTGTTCCATATTAACTAAAGGTCAGAGAGTTCAAACCTATTCTTGCTCCTCAAGGATAAATAACAGGCTGTTTGGGCAAAGGTATGTCTACTGGATGCCTTGCTACTCAAAGATCAGACAACAAGATGTTTAACGTAGGGCATGGTTATCAGGTGTTTTGAGATGTAAAGAGGTAATTGTGTTAGGAGGTTATATCCTTGTATCATGGGAGGAAGGTCTTTTGCCCTCCCCTTCTGATTCGGGTAAATAAGGACTATGAGTGATAAACTTGAGGCAGTCACCGTGTTCACTGGAGCCCTCCCGACTCTATTGTCCATCTCTTGTCTGTTTCCTTCTTCAGTCCTCATTTTCTTTTCCAAGAACATACGAACAAGTTGAGCCTGACCTGACAGTGTGTGTGTGTGTTTTATGTTTCTCTCACTGTGTGTCCTGGGCTGGCCTTGGACTTTCAATCCTTGTAGACCTGAGCACACACCCTTCATTGAGCCCTGTATTAGCCAAGAAAACAGAATGAACAGCTAATGTGTATGTGTGAAGAAGGAATTCATGTGCTGATGAACACCAGGAAGCTTCTGCAAGCTGGGGAGCAGGAAGGTTGATGGAAAGTTTGCTTTGAGTCCAGAGGGTCAGCAGGTCAAGAGTGCTGGTGCCAGAGGGCAGGAGTAGATGTTAGCAGCTGGAGAAATGAATTCCCATTCCTCTTTACTCTATTCAAGGTCTCAAGGACTGGCTGGTGTTCCCCTGTCTGAGTGAGGGTGATCTTGTTTACTCAGCCCATGGGTTCAAATGATAATCTCCTATGGAATGAAGGCATCCACACTCCAAAATACTCTACACGAACAACCCTAAATTCATTGTCACAACTGTTTACTTGTGGGAGTCTCTAGGGAACACTAGAATGATGGATGGCGGAGTCTTATTTGACCTTAAGAAACCGATGCTCTACGTACGTGTGGTAAGGAAAATTCAACACACTTTACATAGGAAGGAGGGCCATGACAGAGAGAGGCAGAAAGAGAAGCAATGAGTCCTTAGATGGGAGAGGGGCTTGACTTAGATGTCACAGAACGAATAGGATTCACAGAGTCGGGGAAGGTGGGTTGGTAATCCTGGGAGGGATTTGGACTATCTGAAGAGAATCCTAAAAATATTCTGGGGAGACAAGGTGCCGAAGAAGTTGGCCATTGATTATATTTCACATGAAGTTGCCAAGGGCAGGCTGTTGCTCACACAAACCAGTTTAGCATCAGATACTTGTGTGTTCCAACATGCACCCATACAACACTGACTTCCTGCAATGGTCAACCTCTTGTCTTTGGGAGCCTAAAGCAGAGTGGGCACTAACTTGTTTCTCTGTATTACTCAGCTCTTGCTGCATTTGATTCTCTGGAGTGGTCTGTCTGGTGACTCCTGGCCAGTCCCTCTTGCTCAGCTTGATCAAACTTGATACCCTCCAAAGTTGGGGTCACAGGAGAAGCCATGCACACGGTTTGGCCACAGTGCCACTAAGCAGGGCTCCTGAGGACTCCCAGAGAGCTTTGGTCCTGGCCACTTCCTAGCCATCTGAAGCCAGTGGTGGAGATGAGAGTCAGGCTTGAATATGGCAGGAAAATTGCGGGTAGACTTAGTTTCCTGGCCTGTGTAGAAATGAGGTTGAAGACTCTGTAGGTAGGCTGTGTGTGTTTGGGAGTGGGCCCATGCATTGCACATGATCCCTTAAGGGAACATGTTGGACAAGACTGAGGTGGGAAAGTCTTCGGATCCTGCTTCTGCGTCTCACGTCTATGCTGCTCATGTTGGAACAGGCTAAGGATATCCATGGGGTGATTCTGGACCCTGACACTAAAATCACAACGACCATGGACCCAATCACCCATTAGTTGTGTGTTAGAAAATTCTCAGTGTGGAGCAGGAGTGATTGACAAGTTCTGTAACCACTTGATTCAGCTTGACTTCCACGCACATTTTAGTTGGGCTGGCTGACTTGGAATTTTTACTAGTCTGTCCTCGTACACCTGGGACGCTGGGTGTATTTCTTGGAATGCTCTTTCTTCTTCTCCTTCTCATCTTTGAATGTCTGCCTGGAGCTTGGTTCTTTGCATTCCCCTGTTTTGCATTCAGAACTTTCTAGTCAAGCCTTGAGGACCATTGTGGCCCCACACCTGGATATGTGTTGAAGGAGCTGCGGGTTGCGTTTCTGCTGCCCGGCTCCTGGCCACCAAATAGCTTATGCCCCGAAATAACAACACACAAACTGTATTTTTTTAAACACTGCCTGGCCCATTAGCTCTAGCTTCTTACTGGCTAATTCTCACATCTTGATTACCCATTTCTATTAATGTGTGTAGCACCTCAAGGTGTGCTTACTGGGAAGAGTCTAGACTACGTCCATCTTGGGTCGAAGCTTCATCGCATCTGCCCTGGCAATGAGAGGAAATGGCGTCTGAGCTCACTTCCTCTTCCTCCCAGCATTCTGTTCTGTTTATTCCACCCACCTATGTTCTAACCTATAAAATGAGCCAAGGCAGTTTCTTTATTAGCCAATGACCTTCCTCCATCAGATATACTCCAGGAGCCCTGCCTCTCCTGTTACTCCTGCATCTAATCTTTCTCTCTAGGGAGGGTTGTGTCCATTTTCCTCTCTTTCTTCACCTCCTGATACTTGTCAGATCTCTTATCTCCTGCTGGTTCTTTGTCCAGACTTCTCTCATCTTATGGCCTAGCCAGGTCTGGCTCTTTCACTCTTGAACTTTTTCTAGGTTATCTAGTTCCCCAGACCCCAACACATTTCCCTTGTCTGGATTGCTGTTCTTGAAAGAGTTTGATTGACAGGCCAACCCTGGCTAGAATGGATACATTATGTCAATGAACACTGTTAGGCATGGCCTTTCTTAACGCTGTGAAATGGACAAGTTCAAAGCCACAAACTGGCATTTTTGGGGAGTATGTGTGTGTTTATACCCCCTTCTCCCATTGCTGGGGCTTGAACACAGGACCCTTCCCCATGCCGGGCAGGTGAGAGTCCACTAAACAGCATCCCTAGCCTTTAAGTGGTTGTCATCTCAGTGGGGTCACTGCTTTTTCTTCATCTCCTTTTTTCCCTCCAATTACCCCTTGGACCTGGGACTAGGTACCAGGAGGCAGCATATAGGAACCACAGGACCTGGCATGCCATCTTACAATCCCCTCAGGACAAGAACAGCCAGAGTTCCTGTATATCCAACTATCCTGACTTCTCTCTTTAGCAAGCATGTCCTTGACTGTTCTGGTGGGGGGAAGGGGTGGGTCTTTTCTGCCGCAGATTATCAAACGTGGATAATCAGATTCCTGTGACTCAGACCCCTCTGTGCCTCCACGGTTACTGTGACTGTCAATCTTTACTCTCTAAACTCTCATCAGTCTCTGGTTCTGTGAGCCCCACCATGATTGACGCCAAAGTCCCTTTTTCCAGGAAGACCATTTGCATATTACAGGCATTCTGCTCTTGCAGTTATCAGTTCCAGTAAATTTTAAAGACATAAAAAAAAGAAAGAAAAACTGCCAGGATATTGTTGAGAGCCTATTTTATGGCCATGGCTTTAAAACAAACAAAAATAGCAATTCCATTAGTAGTTGGAAGTCATAGTAGGTACTGTATTGTTGAGGGTAAATTTTTCCTGCTACAGTAACCCTGTGCCACAAAGATAATAAACACATAATTGGAGAGTGGTTATTGGCAGGCCGGGTAGACAGCAGACAACACGTCACACTTGCAGGGTCACCTGGGAGTTGAGGTAGACAATTGCTTAGTGTTCTGAGAAAATTCTTCTCTGTAAATGGAGAGGGATGTGAGGCAGTAGAAATACCTGTCCCTGAAGCCAGACACATCTCTGTCCCTTCCTGGGTATGGAGGGCTGAGCGGTTTGCTTAATATTATCCATAAAATGAGGATAATCATGCCAGGTGGTGGGGATTAAAAGTGATTGAGGTGGAAGGGAGTAGAAAGTCCCTGTAAACTGTTCCTCTAGAATTTTCACGAAGGGTGGGCTCTTGTCCATCTTTATTCTGCTTTTCACCCCCAGTGCTACCTCAGTGTCTAACATGTAAGAGGTTTATTAATGTGGCAATTAGTGTACTGTTTCTGTTGTTATAGTTGTTTTCCTTTTAAGCCACGGGTAGGCATTAAAAAGCTTCTGATCTTGTTAATCCCCCTGCCTTCCAACTAAACCTGTCTTCCTGTTCAGGTCCCACAGCCTGAGAGTGCTATTGGGTAGCCAGTCATAAAATGGAAGAAGACCAGAATAATAAAGAAAAACAAAGTAAAAGGGCCTCCCACTCCCCCGTGAGATTGACGAGCTACAAGTATGGATATTTTAACCTTTTGGCAAAAACAGTTTTGAAGCAAATTACGATAGTTGATTTAATAGTAAGACTGCCGGATACAAAGCAAGTCTCAGCCAGGTTAGGGTTTTGTTCCTTGATTTATAAGAAATAGTTTTGGTGTAAATGTTTATTAGAGTCGGGTTCTCTTTAGAGGTGATATATGGTGTTAATACACATTAGCATGAAAAATGGTGTCTCTGGCTCTCTCAGATTGCACTGGGTCAGAGCTGCGTGTCTTCCATGGCTGGGAACATTGCTTGCCATTGTTTTCACCCCACAGCCTTTATGGTTCTTTATCAACTTTATGTTCCAGTTGTCACACCTGCGTGGCTCTTGCCTTGCTAGTCAGAAGGCACCTTTTAGTATTATAGATGACCTTCTGCTTTTTTTGATCACGTCATTTATTTATTTATTTATTTATTTATTTATTTATTTATTCTATCTATCTATAATCTATCATTCATCCATCTATCTAATCTATCATCTATCATTCATCCATCTATCTAATCTATCATCTATCATCCATCCATCTATCTAATCTATCATCTATCTATCTATCTATCTATCTATCTATCTATCTATCTATCTATCTATATGCCAGTTAAGCAATGCTATCTACCTGGGGAACTTCAGTTTCCCTACCTTTAAAATGAGGAATACAATAATGCCCCTTACCTGTGTTGGGTCTCTTAAGAACAGATACTGTTTTTGTTTGTTGGTTTGTTTATATTATTTTCTCCCTCAAGCAGTTGTATAACAAGTCACACTTGGTAATGAACATGCACAACTTTGGTTGGCTGAATGGGAGAAGATACGGTCCCTGGGGCAGTGATGAAGGTCCCCCAATGATTATTTATTTATTTTTAGACATTCAGGGACAAGTTTTCCATTAAATCTCAATGAAGCATCTGTTAAAACTTGGATGTAAAATGGCACTTACAGGCTCCTATTTCCATGGACACAGCTGGGGGCACCGCTCAGGTGGCAAGCCCTGCTGTCCCCAGACTGGCTCAGCCTCCCATACTTCTCTACTTGCTGTTGCACTGAGATGTGAGGTGAGGTTTCTAAGCCTCAAGCTCGCTCACTCAGCCTCTGTGAATGCCACCCCCTCCCCCACCATGAGGGGGGTCTTTAAGCTGCTTCTTGTCAGACATGTGGTCATGGCAGTGGGAACGGTTACTTTCTCATGGCAGTCATAAAATAATCCTGACAAAAGCAACTTATGGGCAAAAAGGTTTAGCTTGGTTTACATGGCTGGGGGCAGAATACACGTCATGATGGGAAGATGGGACCTTGAGCAGCAAAGGGTGAAAACAGGAACAGGAAACAGGGGGTGGGGGGGGTGGGACTTGGATTGTAAAGCTCAAAGGCCATTGGCTTAGACTGACTTCCTCCATGAGGCTCCACTTCTTAAAGGTATCACAACCTTCCCAGACACCACCAGCCTTGATGTGGGAGTGATTTCTTTCTGATCTGTTGCTTTCATTGATTAATTAATAAAGAAACTGCCTAGGCCCTTGATAGGCCAACCCTTAGGTGGGTGGAGTAAACAGAACAGAATGCTAGGAGAAAGAAGCTTAGTCGAAGAGTCGCCATGATTCTCACACTCCAGACAGATGCAGGTTAAGATCTTTCCTGGTAAGTGCACCTAGTGGTGCTACATAGATTATTAGAAATGGGTTAAGAGGCTGAAACTAATGGGCCAGGCAGTGTTTAAAAGAATACAGTTTCCGTGTAATTATTTCAGGGCATAAGCTAGCCATGCGGGCAGCCGGGTGCCGGGGACGCAGCCCCGCCGCCCCTATTATTACAGTGCAGCCTCAGATCAAGTGTTGAACATGTGCACCTATGGGGACATTTCCCATCCAATCCACAGTAGTAACTAATAGGCTTTCCTTTTTTCTTCTGCTCTTTTTCTAAGTCCTTTTGTCTTTGGATACACCCAACTGACTTAGCTGCTAACCCTGATGTTGCTATGTGCTTTAAGCGCCTGCCCTACAACTTTCTAGGCTGCCCCTCATTGTCTGCTTTGGAACTCATTCTCTTGTGGATAGAGTTGGCAAACACTATATAATTATATTGGAAATCACAGGTTCCTAGAGACTGGGGGATAATTATGCTTAATAGGAATAAAATGAATTCCCAGTTGCCCTCTACAGGGTGGATGACAGTTCGACCCTATATTTACCTTCTAATGATATGGCAATTACCATCTAATAATTACCCTGGTACCGGTTGGCATCTGCCCAGCCATTAATTGGTTAATGGCCATTGTGCCATGTGGGGAACTAAGAATATGCCTGCTCTTTAATTTCCATATCTTAGAAATCTTCAGCTCCTTGGGAGACTCCTAAGAAGCATGTGAGGAGTAGGGAAGAGCGGTGCTGCTTGACAAAGGATCTGAGTTCTTCACTGGGGATCCAGGAGGGCAAACCCAGCCCATGGTGAGCAGCAGCAGCAGTAGGTGACCACGAGGGGAGGACTCCAAAAAGGCAGAATGAGGCTCCTCATTTCCATCCGTATCCAAACAGAGGTCTAAAGGTGCTCATATGAAGATACCATTTGAAAACCCATCATACATCCCTCAAGCATCTATTAGACTGCTAAGTCAATCCATCCGTCTCCGAGCACATGGATTGGGTAGCACATAGCCAGCACCCCATAGTGTGCAGTGACCTAACTCTTCTCTGCTCCTCACCTTTGGGTCCTACTTGTTAGCTCTGTCTGGAGGGTCTCTTTGTCAGTCCAAGGATCTTAGTCTTGTCTCTGAAAGCAGACCAGGAGTGTTCCAAGAGGTGTATCTACATAAACAATACCTTGTGTCCTGTGTGTGTCGAGTCTAGAGCTGGCGTGTGAATATTTGTTAAATGAATAACAGTTAGCAGGACCCAAATGTGAAGGAGAAATTCGCTCAGCTTGGTCACTAGTGTGTGACCTGGAACCAACAAGTAACTTCCTTTTCCCTCACACTATTTCCTCATCTGAAAATGATAATAATAATAATTGATAGTGCTTCTCATGTGATACATGGGAGATCTAAAATGGTCCCTAATTCATAACTGTACACACTGTATGTGGAACTTACATATTAGTGCCCATCACATGTAAAAAAATATCTGGAAATATACATGTGCACTGATACACATACACAGATATGATAAATATATATACATACATACATATGATAAACATACATAGAAATGTGTGCATACACAGATATATAATCTATATGAAAATATGCATGTGCATGATGATTAAAGGAAATCAGAGCAAAGATATTCCTCCTTACATTTTTGTCAAAGTAGAGGTGAAGGGGTGGAGTCCTGAGTTACTATGATGACACTCTGTGCTTAATTTCTCCGTTGTCTCTGGAGAACCACAGTAAGTGTTCAGACCCCACAGAGGAGGACTTCTCTGAAGGTGCTGTGAGGTCCAGTCTTCACACACACGGTTCATTTGATCCCCTCCTTAACTCTGCAGGGCAAAACATATTGAGTGAGACAGAATATACCAGTTAATGAAGATGCTTTTATTTAGACTACCTGCAATGGGGAGAATGGGAGAAGAGTGTGTCCAAGAGAAGGAAGGGACCTGAAGTTTTATAGAGGCTGGTAAACAAGAGAACTCCCCATGAGCCCCTTGGGAGTCGTGGGAGATGTAGAGGTTGCTTTCTCTGTGTGGCCTCCTGGGAGAGGAGGATGGTCCTTAGAGGTTAGCTACTTGGAAAGCACTAAAGGGTGTGGTGGGTGGGATTCCCCAACCTTCCACAACAAAGGCTCAGATCAAGAGCAATGTCCTTGAGATCACCCTGATGTTTGTAGCTGGACAAAATAAAGATGATAGAGCAGTTAGGTGATTTACTGGTGTCTACCATGACTGGTTGGAAGTGGGACAATCTGTGTACACCAGCCTGTCTGGCTGCATAGCTGCCATCTTAGAGCCAAGGTGAGAATGTTGTGTCTGTTTATTAATTAATCTGATAAATATTTGCTGATATGTTGTGCATGCCAAGAACTGTTCTAAGGGCTGGGGACTTCATAGAAATCATATCTCAGTTGGGCAGAGAGTCACGGAACCAATGAAACACACTGGGGCCATAGTGTAAGATGAGATTAAATGTTTCTTGGTAACTTAGCAGGGAAGGGTGGGTAAAGTCTTCTCAGGGGCATCCTGAGTGACCAGAAGGAGCCAGCCACACTCGCAGCTCTGGTGACCCTCCTGCTGGCATCCAGGAAGGAAGACACAGTTATCTCCTCTGCTCACAGCCAGTCCCTGGTCTGCCTCCTACAGAGGGGCCTTCCTTTGCTTTTGGACTGTCTGATTTTTGTAGTACACTATGAAATATCAAAGTCTATCATGGATTGGTATTTTGCCTCCTTTGGTCAGATTATGACCCAACTCCTCCCTTGGAGGAAAGGAATGCTGGGGTTACATGATGAGTCTAAAATCCTGCCCTAGATAAGAAAGTTAAAATGCAAATAAAGGATGAGGTGGGGGCTTACAGAGCTTCCTGTTTGAGCAGGAATGCTGTGGTCATGCTTGCCATTCTAGTGCAGGGGAGTCAGAGACAGGCAGATGCGGGGGAGACCACTTACCAAGCAGCCCCCTTGGCGAGCTCCAGGCCAATTAAAAACCCCACCTCGAAAAGCGAGGTGAATAGCTACTGAAGACACTTGGGGTTGACTTCTGGTCTCCACACACAGCTACACATGTACCCACATAAAACACACACATTTAGGTATACACACACAGTGCAAGGCTTTGTGATGTGTGGGTTGAATTGCCCCTATTCCTTCTACCTTAGACTCCAGAAACTTTAGGACAGGGCTGTGTAAGGGAGTCCTAAAGTCACTCTCTAGAGCAACAGATGGGAACTGGGAGATGCTTGCTTTGCAGTAGCCTTTCAGGCCACTAGCTAGCAGCTATCTGCTCTGATCTGCAGCCAGCCACTATTACCTGCTATTAGCACTGCCCTCTATTAGCGGCTATTATCACTTGCCAACTATTAGGCACCATTAGGTACTATTATCATCTAGCTCCTATTATCTATTATTAGCTGCTCTTATCAACCATCTACTATTATCTACTATCAGCTTCTATTATCTCCCGCCATTACCCAGTATCTTCCATTTGTTATCTGTGATCTACTATCAGCGACTATCTATTATCTGCTCCGTGCTACAATCTCTGAGCAACTTTTCATTCTCTGCTATCTACAGTTACCTACCATCTTGCTGCTACTATCTATTATTCAGCACCCATCAGCTGCCATCCAGCTGTCAGTCCTCATCTCTTCTTCCTATCTCCACTCAGCACAGTAATTAATTGCCATTATAAATCCTGAGCCAAAATTTTTGCTTACAGATGTCCATCTGGGATCAGAGGCTCCTCTTTGACACCTGGGTTTTGAGTTTCTGTTGGAGTCCCTAGGCGCTCTGCATGGAAGGAAGCCACAGACCCTCCCTGCCCATTTCAGTGTCCCTAGCTCGTGTGTCCTTAGACTTCTGACAGACGCATCACAGATTGGGGGGGGGAGGGAGCATACTTGACAGGAAACATTGGAAGTCCACTCCTGGGACTGGAAGAAAGACAGTTTTAATGACTCACATTTGCTTTGTCCAATTAAAACCTGCATGAGGCAGGATGTCTGCTCATCGAGAGTGAGGGTTCTGAAATCTGCCTACAGACTAGACAGATCAAGAGACTCTCCCACCTGTCCCTCAGTCCCAAGCACAGGCCTGACTCAGATATGCTCAGTTAACATGACAGGCACATGAGGTGGTCCTGGAATCCAGGAGAGGTGAGAAGCAAGAGCTACTTCTTGGGGGTGGGGGTGGGGTGGCAACAGTGAGGACTGAGAGTATACATACAAGTGAGGGAAAGACCTGGACAGCTTCTGACCATTGACACTGACCCAGGACGGAGAAGACAGGATAGAAAGTTCTGGCCTTGCAGCCAATGGGTAGAGTCAAGGATGCGACCCTGAATGAGCCATTTTAACCTCAGGGAGTCCACGAGGGTAAGTGCAAGTGTGCTCTCCTGTAAAGCAGGTGGCCTGAAGAGAGGGAAGGAACGGAGTGGGGCAGCCTCAGTGAGCTCCGCAGCTTCCAGGGTGGCAGCAGGAGCAGCCTAGATAAAGAGCCATCAAGTGGCACAGCTGGAATGGCCATTAAAGAGCATTCTAGAAGGGGTTTTCAAATTGCAGGTCATGACCCACCGGGGTAGTGAAATCGATTAATGAGCTGTGACCAGTGTTGAAACTAACAAACAGAATAAAGTAGAAAAATAGTAGGGTGCATCCTGAAGTGTAAGATAACCTTTGTTTTTGTGGGGAAAACATATTTACATATAAAATGGGCTATAGAAATACAGTTCTTGCTGTGAGTTATGGTGAAATGAAGTTGAAAAGCACCTATCTGTGGCCTAATTTTTTAACTTGGAAATCAAGATCCAGAGAGGTGCCATGCAGAGTTTATATAGAATGTACCCATGAAAGGAGTGGGGAGTTGGGCCAGGGGCAGGATTTTCCCTGCTTCCTCCAGGGATTGGGAACACTGAGATGGAGACTCTCTTGCTCATAGAAGGTGTTGGTGGGTAGCTGTGGATATAGGTGGAGGCATCCCAGGTGCCAGGGATACAGATACAGAAAGTCAATTGAACCCCCGCCCCCATCCTGATCCCATCACAGCCTTTATGACCAACCTTTAGGACTCTCTGTATAGTCAGACACAGATAGACTGGGCTCATATCCTACATTACCTCTTACTAGTTGGATCAGGCATGATTCCTGAGCCTCAGTTTCCCCAATGGCTACTGAAAACTCCATGAAGATTTTGTTTTGAAGAACTTAATGAAGTTAAGCCATTTGCTGCAGGCCTACAATCCTAGGTATCTGGGAGGCTGAGGCAGGACGATCACAAGTTCAAGACATGCCTAGTCTTCAGACTGACTTCAAAGTCAGCTCAAACAACTGAGTTAGACCCTGTCTCAAAACAATAGTTAAAAACAGATCTGGGGATGTAGTTTATTGGTATAGCTTTTGCCTAGTGTACGTGGACTCTAGGTTTGATCTCTAGAATTGAGAGTATGTTTTCAATAAATGTTTGTGTTGTCTTCTCTCTCTTTGCCCCTCCAATGATGCTTTGCTCACAAGGTATTGTGACGTTGAGCAGTCGCCCCAGCAGCAGAACTCTTTCCTACAGAAACAGGCCAGTGAAGTGAATGTATTCACTATTTACATTATGCAGACAAAGAGTCCCGAGTCCCTCACTGAGACAAGAATGGCATATATGGTACACTTAGAAGCAATAGGTTCTTCCAGAAACTTCCAGAACCTCTTGCCATAAGCAAAGGCTATCCTTGGGTCCCCCTCCAAGGAGCTTTGAGTTGGGCAGCAGGAGAGGTTTAGTTTGCTGTGCTATGTACTCCTCCCCACCCCACCCCACCCCAAACTGGGTTATATTAAAACTACTGACCAGGCAAATCCTCTTCTCTCCTTGTCTCCTGGACCCTAGATGGATCTGGCCAGGAGGCCCATTAATGAGAAACATGATCTAAGCCTGGAAAGGCTTTAATACTCCAGGGGGAAATATTGTTTTTTCCACATTTTAAAAAAGTGTTTCTATTATCTCCCTCAAGATAAATTCCAGCTATTTACTCCGAGCCTCCTCGATGAAAGAAGCATATGCGTTCCCCTGGGGCGTCTTCCTTGCCTGATAACCTCATAACCAGATTGTAGATGAGTATATATCAAGATGCTTGTTATGGCACCTTCTCTCTCAGGTGTGGGGATAGATGGATGAGGACGCATTGCAGGTACTCAGGCTGTAAGCCTCTTCGGTGCTTGCTTCGAGGATGGGCTACTCCTTCATGAGTGACTTCCTTGCCTGCTCACATGGTGCCATTGGTTATAAAGCATTGCACGTGACTCCCTGCCCTCAGAATCAGGGCTATCGGGATTCTCTTTGAACAACCTCTGTGGGGGAGACTGCAAGGCACAGCTTGAGGGGACCATACCTGTCTCATCCTGATTTCATACAGCCCCTTGAGATGTCTCCTGGTGTGGGAGTGTCATATATCAATCTGTTGATTTCATTGGTTAAGCAATAAAGAAACTCCTTGGCCCTGATAGGTTAAAATGTAGGTGGGAGGAGTAAACAGAATAGGATGCTGGGAGGAAGAGGAAGTGAGCTCAGACTCCACAGCTCTGCTCTCTGGAGCAGAGGCCCTGCTTCACTCTCCTGGGCATACGCGATGAAGCTTTGACCCAGGATGGATGTAGGTTAGAATCTTCCCGGTAAGCGCACCTTGGGGTGCTTACACACATTATTAGAAATGGGCTAGTCCAGGTGCGAGAATTAGCCTAGAAGAGGCTAGATAGAAATGGGCCAAGCAGTGTTTAAATGAATACAGTTTGTGTGTTGTTATTTCGGGCATGAACTAGCAGGCGGCCGGGGTGCTGGGGACGCAGCCCTGCCGCACTTATTACTACAGTCTCCTCCTCTTCCTTTTAGACATAGCACCCCACCTTTTCCCTCATGGGCAGTCTGAAGGTGAGGAGGGGCACCAGCAGCTATACTGGAGTCAACCCTTGCATGCTTGGGTCAGGGGTCTCTCTCTTGCCAAGTCTGCTTGACATGCTAGGGTTTGATCTGGAAATTCGGGCTGAGCATGTGCAGGCAGGGTTCTGTCAGTACTCAAAGGATGTAGGCTTCCTTAAATTGGATTTAACTACCTTTCTTGAGAGAATTATGCAAGACTGAGAGATCACGCTAGCATCTCTATACAAGAAAAAAAAAAGCAAACACGCAGGCCCAAAGAAACAAACATTCTCCTGAATCCCAGGCTGACCTCGAACTCTCTTTGTAGTGCAGATGACCTCGAACTTCTGAACAGCCCTCCTGGGTGCTGGGATCATAGACACACACTACCACACAGAGTTTATGAATAGCTTGTGGACTGAACTTGAGGCTTCGTGCAACGCACGCTACTATCTAAACCACACACACCTCCAGTCCCCGGGTACGTTTGCATTTATGAAATATATCTATTTTCTGGCTGGAAATGAGGAGCTGAGAGCCACATTCCTTTTTCACTTGCAAACTCACCCCCAGCCTCATCTGCCTAGAGGAGCTCTTCCCTAAAGACTCCTTGCTCTTCCTGGGAAGCACTCAGCCTGTCCAGGGCTACAGGCTTGGAAACAGACCCCTGTTCCTGGACCCATGAGATGACTCAGCAGGCAGAAGTACTCACTGTGCAAGTCCAATGACCCAAGTTTCATCCCTAGAACCCATGGAAAAGCCAGATGTGAAAGCCCACGCCTACAGTCCTGATACATTTACAGAGATAGGAAGGGAGACCGAAGAATTGCTTGAAAGCTTATGGGCCAGCTAGATGGGAGTTCTGGGCACAGGCTTCTCATCCCTGGTGTCTGAGAGGCTGAGGCCGGAGAAGGGCAAGTTACTGGCTAGCTTGGGATAAAAAGTGAGTGCACAGCCAGTATGGGCAAGACCCTGCCTCAGAATTTCAAAGGGGGGTGGGGGAGGGTGGGCAGGCCACTAGGAATGCAGTTCAGTGGTAGAATGCTTGCTCACCAGGCTTTTGTTTCAGTCCTCAGTGCTGGGGGGGGGAGGGAGTAGAAAGAACATCATAGTTAAATTTGGTACAGTGATGCACACCTGTAATCTTGGTCATCAGATGAGGCAAGAGACTTTGATGGGTGGCCTGCACTCCTATGCTCTTAGTTACCCTTCCCAGTTCCAGGTGATCATTTCTCCACTTTCTGTCTGTTTTTTTTTTTTTAAATTCTGGGTGTTTGGTGTTTCATTTAAATGGCCCTTTGTGTCTGGTTTCTTTCACTTGGCATGTTTTTGAGGTTCATCCATGCCGTGGCACATATTAGTGTTTGTTCTATGTTATTATTTATTTCCATTTTATCTATCCATCAATGGTGCACAGTAGCAGTGCTGGGGCCACCCACTCTCTGTATGTGCTTCCAAGTACCAGAAAACTGAAGCATCTTAAGTGATAGCAAAGATAGGTTGTCAATGCAAAATGTAAACTCTAGGGGAGAAGGAAGATGTCAAGCATGGCCCAACCCTAGAGCACAACACTATCAAGTGGCGGCTTCGCTCCTTTTCTTGACCATTATGCACAACACACAGCCATGAATATTCATGTCCAGACCTTTGTGTGGACACACATTTTACTTTTTCATGGGTAAATACCTAGGAATGGAATTGTTGGGTCATATACTCCTATTTTCTGTATTTACATTTATTGTATATTCTATATCAAACATTTGAAAACAAAGCATGAAGCTATTTTCCAAAGAAGACGGTGACTAAACTATTTTGATGCCTCCCCCAAATGCATGAGCTCCCATTTTCTCATGTCTCAGCAGCGTTTCTTTTTTGGGGGTGGTTTCAAGACAGGGTTTCTCTGTGTAACAACCCTAGCTGTTCTGGGACTCAACTCTGTAGACTGAACTCACAGAGATCTGCTTGCCTCTGCCTCCCGAGTGCTGGGTTTAAAGGCCTGCACCACAACCACCTGGCATCAACAGCATGTTTTATTTCATAACATTTTCCCCCTCTTGCATCGGGGCTTGAGCAGAAGACTTTGCTCATGGCAGACAAGGGCTCCACCACTGAGCTGTATCTCAGCCTACATCAGTTTGATGGGAAGAAACTGGAGAAGGTGTAGATTTTAGGGGGGAATCAAATTTGTGCAGCCACTTTGGAAAATGGCTTGTCATCATGCTAAAATGCTAAACATGGAACCCATGATGTATGCAAACTTAGAAAGCATGCTATACAGCCCAGCAAGTCCATTCCCACAGCTACTCTGGGTTCTGTGGGTGTCCAAATAAACAAGATGTCTTGTTTGTGCTCCCTTTGCCATTCACCCACAGAGAACAATTTAGGGTTCATTCATGTTGTCTTTCACCTGACCCATTCCAGGTTTCCAGGAAACAGGAGTCAATCGTCTTTAGTGTAAGCCTCCAAGGAGGACCTAGAGTGTCCTAGTAGTATAGCAGGCTTGTTGCAAGGGAAGGCAGGGCTTCACCTGAGAGACAAGGAGGAGCAGCTTAGCTGTTTGTGGCTAAGGCTACGCCATTGTCTGAGGCCTCTCTTTTCCAGCTCCAGCGGTGGGTGTATCTATTCCCATTGTTTTGAGCTCCGTGCTTTGAGCACCATTAGCAGCTCTTGGGGTTGATTCACTCCCTGCTTATGCCGGTTGTTTTTTGACTGCATGCTAGCACCTTACATTCCGGGAAGTGATAGGGGGAGGTCAGCACATTTTGTAGAGAAGCAGCTGTGGTCAGGAAGCCAAACTTCATCCTAGTGGATCCTTTAGCCCATGGATCTCTTTGTTCCAGGCCAAGGGCTGTCGAACAAAGTGGTTTATCTTTCTCTTTGGAGCTACCAGGCCAGCGTCCAGATGCATCTGTTTCCAAACAACCAGGCCTGGCCTCACTCAACACAGGGCTTCCTCCCTAGTTCTCAGTGGGCTGTACTTTGGGGCCTCTGAAAGCCTCAGATGAGGGTGAGGCTGCATCCCCCCAAATCGTCTTGCTTGCAGCTGTATTTTAATCAACGGAGTGAGACTTCTTTGTGCTCGCTGAACAGGTGAACTTGAGAACCACCTGGGGGATTAGGCATCTCCTGGGTACTCATCTGTCTTTACTTCCTGCCTCAGGAAATTGAGCTTGAGGAAGAGAAGGTGGCTTTGCCGGTTCTGCAAGCCACATTATTAATTGTCATGCCTTTGGAGGGGTGTATATTGCAGACCATAAGCTAAAAAGGGCTTCTCTTTACAAATCCTGAAGTTGTCTTCAGGTGGGGGCCCTTGGAAGCCTCATTTAGAGCTGTGGAAAGTAGCCTGTGCCATCTGACATCTTAGCTTTTTCTCACAGTTGGTGGCACATGGCAACCTTGGAATCCATAGTATGTATGGGTCTTGAGGGTGGGGGGTGGGGAGGAAAGCAATGCTTTAACCAATTGCATTGCTATCTCAAAATCAAGAATAGCATCCTCCTGGCCCAAGATGGCAGTGCCCTCCGTGTTACCTTATGGCCTCCCCGGCCCAGTTAACTGTACACAACACCACTGTCAGGCCACATTCATTCTGTATGTACAGCAAGCACCAACACCTTTTACTTGATAGCAAAGATAGGTTGTCTAGGAAAAATAGGATGTCCAAAGAAGGAAGACGTCAAGCCTGGCTCAGCCCAAGAGCCTTGCCCTAGTGCTAAAACCTTCTGTGTTAGTCATTTCTCTCATGCTATGACAAAATGCCTGATGGAGCCTCTTATGGAGGGAAGGGTTTGTTCCGGCTCACAGGTTGAGGGACACCATTAGTGGGGCGGGAATGACAGCAGGTCCTGTTACAACCACAGGAAGGAAGGATGGGAGGAGGTGGCGGTGCTCAGCTTGCCTTCTCTTTCTTATTCAGTCATGGACCCCAGGCTGTGGGATGGTGTTGCTCACAGACAGGGTGTATCTTCTCAGTGTACTCAGTCTAGAAACTCCTTCACAGCTATGCCTAGAATCCATTACCTAAGTGAGGCTAGATCCTGTCAAACTGATCGGGTCTAACGGTCACACGTTCCCATTTCTTGGGTCTCCTGGTAGTGGTATTGACTTCCTTAGAAGCCTGGGTTACTAGACGGTTATAAGGTAGCTGTAGCAATCTGAAGCTCCAAGTCTGTGGCTGGAGAGCCTTAGTCTCAGTCTTATTGCTAGAGACCATGGCTATGCAGTCAAAACAGAGACTCAAAGCTAAGCTGAGTCTAGGCTTCTGGATCAGGTCTGCAATCTTAACTACTCTTAAGATGAGGCAAGAGAGGTCTAAGTTTAGAGCCTTCCTGTACTACAAGATGAGCCCAAGATGGGGCTTAGAAACATGGAGACCTTATCTAAAAATAAAAACAGAAAGAGAAGGTTACGAATGTAGCAGAATGGTAGAGAGCTTGCCTCGTGTCGGGAAAGCCAAAGTACTGTGAAAGCAAAACACAGCCAACCACAACCACCAAATCGACAACCACAAACCCACCTGGAAAGACTAAGAACCATAACGCCAGAGCAGTGTTTGTGAGAGGTGAAGTCAAACCAGACTTATTGCATTTTGTCTATTCTAGGATGCCATTGACTGGAAATGCACCATTTTTTAAATATGCACAGTATACACGAAGATGGGAAAAATGATGTCCGCTAAATTACAACCCTCCGCCCATTGTTACCTTTGTTCTGATTCTGTATTTCGGAGATAAAATGTGAAGAAAGTGTGTCTCTGACTCCATGAAGTAAGGTTTGCCTCTAAAGAATTGCCCCTTAAGCAGTGCCTTGGAAGAAGCGATTGGAAACGGATTCCTTTGAAGTGGCTTCGTTTCTAACCTGTGGAATGTTTCTTTGCCTTCAAAATCCATTTTCTATTTATACAAGAAAATCATAGTGTACTGGAGCTAGTGGAGACATTAGCGACCTTCCAGACAGCCCCCCAGATCGATTTAATTACAGTCACACCTTGTTTAAGACGAAAAATGGTGTTTCCCAGCCTTAATTGCTCGCTCCATTCCCCACTCTTGGCTCTGGATAGCTTTGGGTTGCTTCCAAACATCAAATCCGCTCTCCTTGGTTGAAGATCTGCCACCACCAAGGCTAAAGTCACAGCAGGTGCTTCTAGTAGCTTCCCAGAGGGGAGCTGAGTAATAGGGTGGGTATTGCAACCATATGGACTAAGGCCTCAGTCTCAATTTGGATAGATGTTGTGTCGCAGATAGTCATTTGGCCAAGCCTTGCTCCACAGAGTGAAGCTCTAGGGAATGGGACTCTGGGTCACCTCGGGGCACCTTGCAGGCAGGCTCCAGTGAAGCATGCGGGATGGCCACTCCTTCCAAATAACGGGAGGGGAAAGTTCGCATAAAGGACAATCTAATGGACACAACACAGTCCAAAGCTCCATCAGAGGGCTGCATGGGTCCTTGCCATGTTTTGCAGGGACAAGTTAAACCGTAAAGAGTAGATGGTTGTGCCAGGATCATAAGTTGGAACTGGGCCCAGGGTGGCATAAAGGTACTGCCTCGCTGGGTCTTTGGCTACCTCCTCTCTCTTTACCGCGTTCTCTAACACTTCTGTAGCTCAGGGCTTAAGGAGATGCTTGGGGAGCAATCAGTCAGCTCACCAAGGAAGGGGGTCAACCTCTGGACTTAGAGCATGCTCAGTCTACAGTCTGTCTTTCTGCTTGGGCATCCTACAGCTCCAGTAGGGAGCACACACCAGGATCGAAGAGCAATAAATCCCTTGCCCTGGGGATTCTAGTCAGATTATTTTCCATCTGTAATGTAAGTGAGATGGTGAACTTGGTGATGATTGCTTATGTAGGAGTGAGGGTGGGGATGGGGGGCTGGAGATGGCTGAGACACTAACTCATGCAAAGACTGGGGGCTGGGCACACGTGTAAGAGTTTATTTTGTTATCACACAAGGTATTAAACTTTATGATGCCATTCTCAAACATGATCTATTTTGACCTTTGCACTCTTCTCTCCCCCATGTTCCCAGTCTCCTGTGTATACATTTCATTCCTTTTCAGCTTTCATGCCACGTGTTTCCTATTGCCTCACTGCCTTCCCAACACTTCTGTTTTCATGGGCCCCTTTCTAATTCTATAGCTTACACCCGCATTCACACCCACATAGATGTCTATAGATATTCATACACAACACACACACGTGTACATATACACTGAAAGCTAAGATACATGTATGAGAGACAATATGTGTATTTGCCTTTCTGACCACATAGCCTAAAAGTATTCAGCTTAAAAAATACTGGCTTTCTGAGTCACTTTTCTTAATACAATAATTCCCAGATGCACAAATTTTATACTTTAAGAAGATTTATTTTAATTCTGTATATGTGGGTGTGAGCACGTGAGTGCCTTGCCTGGAGAGGCCAGAAGAGGGCACTGTGCTCTGGAGCTGAAGTTACAGCTTGTTGTCAGCCTCCTGCGGTGGGTGCTGAGATCTGCACCCCAGTATTCCATGAGAGCAATGTAATGTGCTCTTACACTGACCCATCGCTCCCACCCCTGAACTTGATGTAACAGTGGAGGAAGGCAAGAGAACAGATTACTGACAGGAACAACTATGCTTGACCCTGCTCTCTTTGCCCTCCCATCTCTGTCTTAGACCAGTGGGTGAGACTCAATTAGCACGCCTCTTCTCTCACTGGTCTCAGGGCCTTTCCTCTACCTTCCACCACCATCATTAAGATCCTTCCTTAATCCTGTGAAGACACAGCTTTGTGTTTGTAGTGTTGCTGTTGCTGCTATTTGGGGGACCAGATTGGGAACAGCATTGGTCCAGGATGATGATTCTTAAAGGCCCATCCTCCAGCTATCATCAGCATCATCTGGGGATTTGCTCAAAATGGACCTTTTGAGATAGACATTTTAAAGGCAGGATCTGCAGCCTGTTTTCACAAGCCCTCTTGGTTGTTTGGATGGAAGTTTGGTGGTGGCTATGAAACCCCAGAGCTGATTTTTTTTCAGGTCTAGCTAAACTTCTGAACCATCTAGCAAGCCTTAAAACAGACTAGCCATCACACCTGCAACCACTTAACCTAGGGATGGCTGCATTTACTGATACAACTTAAAAAGAATCTTTCTAAGTGATTTGCATGCACCATGGAGGTAGAAAGAGAGCTAGGTCAACAGCTTGAGGTCTTACAACAGTTTCAGAGCAGGAATATTGCTTTCTCGGGATCTGAAAGTTGGTGCAAGCTTTCTTTAGGCATCCTGTACTTCTTGAGGTCGCTAGTACTTTGAGAATATGTGGGCCTCTGAAGCTCCTAGAACACCCAGAGTCTTGTTCTAGCCTCTGCCTGAGCCTGGCCTTACCATCAGTATAAAAATTACACTCCAGGATTATTTTCTTCATCTCTGCCTTCCTGTCTGGAAACACTCTAAAGAAGGAGATGACACCTATGGGATGTTACTCTCTTCCCAGGCTGTCCTGTGTCTACTGGTAAGAGCTGAAGGGTCATCCCTAAGTTGTAGAAAATTGGTGTCTTCATTCAAGTCACCCTGGGAGACTGTTGTCATTTCCTCCTGAGGCTGGAAGACTGCTGTACTGGGATGGAGCTTGCACTTGCCTTCAGGAGGTTTCAGGTCTCCCCCTCTGGCTCCATTCTTTTCCAGCGTCATTGTCCTGGCAGCCCCTGAGTGAAAGGAATAGAATAGGGAAACCGCACAGATGTACACCCAGAAGAAGCTTCCGGAGTTCTGTCACCTGAAGTGAGCCCCCCAAACCAAGTTGTTTTTGTTCCGATGAAAATGAGTTAGAGCATTGTTGGGTAATTTTTTCCCCAGTGACAGATAATTAGGAGTCTTAATTAACTTCAACTTAGTCTAAAAGTAAAATAGCTTCCCTGAGGTTGCGCAGAAAGTAGGTGGCTTGTGGCATGGGAAATGACAAGAAGCCAAAATGGAGCTCAACAGTAGCGTGGGTCACAGGGGCAAGCGAGCCAGTTACCTGTGGCCTCTCAGGTCAGTTTCCGGTCTAGACTTAACCAATATGCGTGTGTCTGCTGCAGGCCCAGGGGCTGAGAGGAGGGAGCAGCTCCTAGGTCCATCCACCTGCCCCTCAGTAATATTTGGTACTTGTGCCATGAAAGCAGCTGGTTTCCTGGCACCTGCTGCCTGGCAGATGGGCCCTGACCTTTGTAGCAACTAGCAGTGTGTTAGGTAAACAAGACCCCCTGCCCCTTCCGCTCTCCTGCTCCTGCTGCCAGGGAACTCTATTTTTGACAGGCTTGGACCCAGGGGACTGGGAGAGTTGATGGTGGGGGCAGAAGAGCTGGCACCTGCTGAACTGGGGGTGGGAGGCAGATGGAGACTAGAAACATGGCCTTTCACCCCAGCCAGATTTGGTCTGTCCACAGGAACCAAAGAGGCCCTCTACAGCCAGCCAAGAAACTCGGAGGACGTGGTGGGGTGGCTGAGGCTGGCAGGAGAGAGGCAAGCTGAGACAGACCAGGTCTGCAGTCGCGTGCCTGATCTTGTCACTGAGAAATCGGAGCAGCTGCTCTTTGGGAGGGTCCGGGGCATGCAGCAGGGCCAGGCCCCGTCCCCAATTAGCCTGATGGATGGCTCCTGTGCTGCTAATGCGGTTAGGGCAGGCAATGGCCTGGGGAGCTGGGTGTGCAGAGACTGGCCAATACTGGGTTTGCTGTAATCGCATTTGCCTCTACACAGACGGGGTGCACAGTACCCACCCTGAAGCCCAGAGGACATTAGTTAAAGTCATTTAGAAATATATATATATATATATATATATATATATATATATATATATATTCTTACCTTATTGTTATGATTATTTTAAACAATCAGTTTACTGCCCAGGGCACACACAAAAAGAACAGATCTGAGGCAGAATGCTCTGGCAGCTTGAATTAGGAGGCATGGAGGTATGGGAGGGGGTGTGGGAGAACATGTAGGAGAGGCTCCACTCTGCAGGTGGAGGGAGCTTTCCATGCTGTGCGGCCTGGTGGGGAACACTGAGTCTCTTCCATTTCCCAGGCCTCACTGGCCACTGCTTATAAACAAAATATTTGGAGCTAGGGAGGCAGCTCACTGGGTAGAGTGTCTGCCCAGTACGCACAAGGCCCTTAAGTTTCTTGAGATCCTTAATTCAATCACTAGCTCTTCTTAATAAATCAGGTGTGGAGGTACATGTGAGTCATCCTAGCACCCAGGAGTTCAAAGCCATCTTTGGCCAGTGAACAAGTTCAAGACCAGCCCAAGCTACATGAGATCCTGTCTCAAATGATGATACTGGTGATGATAATAATTTTTACAACTTTATTAAAAAACAAAACAAAAGCACCCCCAGAAACTGTGACGCTAAGGCAGAGCTCCCAGGGGCCTCACACCAGCTTCCTCTACTGTCACCCTCTGAACTAAATTATCAGTCTGAAGAGTTAGTTACATGAGGTGACCTATACTTTCATATAGCTATTAACTAAAGCCAAAGCTTTATTCATCCTTTTTATGTTTTACCTACTGTCCATTTTCTGTTTAGGATCCATCCCATTAGGGATAGCACACAGGCTCCTTCATGTCAGGGTTCCTTATGATTCCCTTAATGGCTGAGGAGACTATCAGTGTGGCTTGAAAGTTTACAAACTACAAAATCTACCCATTTGGAACACTAAATACAAGGAGTTTTAGAATATTGGTGTCTAGTAAGCCATCCTGACGCTCTCATCACCTCGAGAAGAAATCCTGTCCTCACAGCAGCCATTGCTCATTCCCTGCTCCCCTAGTCCCTGGCAACCACGAATCTGTTCTCTGTCTCTGTGGATTTGCCTCTTCTGGACATTTCATATAAATAGAATTGTACAAGATGTGGTCTCTAGTGTCTGGCTGGGTCGGCTGTTCCTCTATAGGCTTTAATAACTTTGATTCTCGTCTTTAGAAGAGAGAATTCTAGAGAAAATATGCACAAAAGATAGACAAGACTTAACAGTGGATTTTTTTTTTTTTTGCTTCTGTCTGTGTGTGGAGGCAGGATCTCACTTTGTAACACTGGCTGGCCCAGAACTGGATATGTCTTGGCTATTCTTGGTTGTCAACTCACTACATCTGGAACGAACTAAAACCCAAGTTTCTGGGTATATTTGTGAAGGATTTCTCTTTCTTGGAACATTTGAGGTGGGAAGACTCATCTTAAATCTGGGCCACACCTTCTGTTGGCAGCCTATATAAAGGACAAGGAAGGAAGAAACTCATGTTCTTTGCCTGCTTGCCCTTGTTCTCACTGGTAAGTTTATTCCTTAGTTGGTATTAGAGTTTGTTTCTTCAAGTTTCAGTCTTATACCGAAGACCAGCTGAGACATCCAGCCTTGTGGACTAAACAAACATTGAATTCTTGGATTTCCATTGGCAGATAGCCATGGTCGGGATAGTCAGGCCACAGCCATTCTAATAAATCCCATATGTATAGTCATTCTACAAGTGCTGTTCCTCTTGAGAATCCTGACTAATACAATAGTAGGCTTGCTTCAAATTCACAGAGATCCTCCTGCCTCTGCTTCACAAATATTGGGATGACTAGCACGTGCTTCTTGTCCAATTCAACAGTGGAATTCTGAGCTGTCTCGAGTTGTGTAGACTCTAAGGCAACATTTCTGTCACCTGTCTGTCAAGCAGCCATGCATTCAACGTTCATCTGCTGTTCTCTAGGGTGGGTTCCTTGAGGTCTTGGTTCAATCTCCAGCATCATATAAATTGGGCATAGTGGTTCATATGTGTAATCTCAAGACTTGTTATGTGAAGGCAGGGGCATCAGAAATTCAGAGGATCTGGGGATGTAGAGGAGAACCTATCTACACCTCAACACTTTTCAGCTCATTAACACTTGTTAACCTTCTCTGGTCGTCTTTCCAGTGTGAACTGTACAGTCAGGGTGATGGATTCTTTCTCCTTATTGTGCTCAGAATTTTCCACTATATGTTTGTATATGGGTGCCCAAGTCTTGGTGTGTGTGTATGTGTATTGTGTGTGTTGTGTGTTTTATGTGTGTGTGTATATACAGCATGTATTGTGTGTATGGTGTGTGTGTATAAATGTGTTTGTACACATGTGGTGTGGGTGTGAGAGCTGAATTTCACTGCAGTAAGCAGAGATGTTTACAGTGCCTTTGAGGCTCGCTCTGACACACCTGAAATCATCCTTTGTCTCTCTCCCTGGCTGTGCACTGGCTTGCATACCTTCCCCACATCCTGCCAGGCATGTTCTCCACCCACAGCCTTTCCATTTGCCGTTCTGATATGTCTGTGGCATTCTTGCAGCCTTTGTTTTCCTCCAGCCTGGACAATTCTTCCCTCAGCTATCTGTATAGCTTACTCCCACCACCTCTTCAGACCTCTGTGAAACATTATCTCAAATACTCCGTCTTCCTCATTCAAAGTAGCAACCTTCCCCCAGGGTCCCTTACTCTGATTTGTTTTTCTTGGTTGCACTTAGCACTGTCGGACACATACACACAGTGCTTCATTTCTCTCTCCTCCATAAACCCCATGGGAGAAGGACTCTTGGGTATCTCTTCTACTTAGGGCTATAACCTCAATATTTAGAAATGTGTCTAACACATGGTATATACTCAATAAATAACAGCTATATGAATTGCCAACTCTTTATTCTCCATCCTTTATCTCCTCTAATGAGAAATCCCCCAAGAGTTAGCTTGCTCATGAATAGCCCAAGATGGAAGCTTGGCTGTACATTTTGCCCAAGAGAAAGAATTAGCACCATTGATGGAGAGGTAGAAACTTCAGAAAGACAAATACTGTCATTCATTCATTTATCATTCGCCAATTCATTTATTCATTCATTCTTTTTTAAAAAATATTTATTTATTTATTATATATACAATATTCTTTCTGCATGTATGCCTGAAGGCCAGAAGAGGGCACCAGACCTCATTACAGATGGCTGTGAGCCACCATGTGGTTGCTGGGAATTGAACTCAGGACCTTTGGAAGAGCAGGTAATGCTCTTAACCGCTGAGCCATCTCTCCAGCCCCATTCATTCATTCTTTTTTTTTAAATATCTATTTATTTATTATGTATACAATATTCTGTGTGCATGTCTGCAGGCCAGAAGAGGGTACCAGACCTCTTTACAGATGGTTGTGAGCCACAATGTAGTTGCCGGGAATTGAACTCAGGACCTTTGGAAGAGCAGGCAATGCTCTTAACCACTGAGCCATCTCTCCAGCCCCCCCATTCATTCATTCTTGAGGGAATTAAGATTGGTTAAGTAAGTACTGTGTCAGGTTGTTAAACCACATTAAAATATTTTTTTTATTTATCTGGATAAGAACTATTTCTCCCTTTTAATCCTCCACTTTCCTAGGACTGACTGCCTTCGACTTATCTGTACACTACGTGCTGAGGAGGCAGGGGTGAAAAGAAAAGGATGTGGTCCTTGTTCACCTTTGACTTTTACAATGCGGTGTGTGGCCTGACACTAAACAACCCTTTGGCCTTGAGCTCACTCTCAGGATGGCACTGAGCTTCTGACCCTCTTGTGCTGAGCTCCCAAGTGCTGGGATTACAGGCATGTCCTGCCACACCCAGTTCCTGCAGTTCTTGGGACTGAACACAGGGTTTTGTGCATGTTAGGCAAACACCCTACCAACTGAGCTACACCCCCAGTTCCACAAATAACTACAAAATTATAATCTATAACAGGCTTTGAAGGAAAAGCATAAAATGCTGTAAGAAGCTGGTAACTAGGGAAACAGATGGAGTTTGGAGGTTAGAGAAGAAAAGGAAGCACTTTCTTCGGCAGAGCTGTCCAGTGTCGGCATTGGTCTCTTCAGCTGAGTTTCCTTTGATTAGAAACTAGAGTATGGAGGTTCTTATTAAAAATCTAGGAACTCAGTTAAATTTCCTGGTCAAACATAAAAAGAGTTGTTTCGCATCCTCTCCTGTCAGGGCTCTATTGGTACTTCTGTGGATCCAGATATACATCCTTAGCTCTTTAGTGTCTCATTCCAATTGATGCAGGAACCAGGGCCAGTTTGTGTATGTAGGGGTGTTAGAGAGACTTATGGATGGCATCTCCTGGCAGTAATGGCCCCTCATCTTTGCGTTGTTGGTTAACTCACTGTGGTGTGCTCCCACCTTAATCTCACACAAGACGAGGCATGATTTGTGCACTAGATTGGACAGAAATTGTCACTCAGACTTTATGGAAGATGAATTAACTCCCAGATGGAGTGAGTTGCTAGGATCCAGAAGACATAATCTTCTGATTAAAAAAACGTCCTTGGGTGTATGTGTCTATGTATTGGTTAGCTATTATCAAAATGCTATGTAATGTATTTTCAGACTCAGTGGCTTAAACCAACAATCATTTATTGTTACTCACAGACCTGTAGGTCAGCTGAGAAGAGGCTCATCTAGAGTGAGTTCAGACCCTAGTTTCATATTTCTCATCAATTCTGTGGATAGCAAGCTTAATTGTGGTGGTTTGAATAAGAATGCCTCCCACAGGCTCATATATTTGAATACTTAGTCACCAGGAGTGGCACTATTTGAAAGGATTAGAAAAGTTAGGAATGGGCTGGAGAAATAGCTCAGAGGTTAAGATCACTGACTGCTCTTCTAAAGGTCCTGAGTTCAATTCCCAGCAACCACATGGTGGCTCATGACCATCTGTAATGAGATCTGATGCCCTCTCTGGTCTTCAGGTGTACATGCAGGCAGAATACTGTATACATAATAAGAAGAGTTAGGAGATGTGGCTTTGTGGAAGGAGGTGTGTCAAGGGGATGGGGGAGGGGCTTGGAGGTTTTAAAAGCCCATGCAAAGCCCATTGTCTCTCTCCCTCTGTTTATGGATCAAGATGGAACTCTCAGTTACTGCTCCAGCACCATGTTTGCCACCATGATGTTAATGGACTAAACCTCTGAAACTTCAAACAAGCTCCCAAATTAAATACTTTACTTTGTAAAAGTTGCATTGGTCATGGTGCCTCTTCACAGCATAGAACACTGACTAAGACAATGACTCTACCTTAAGTTGTTCAATTCTGGTAGCAATGTCCAGATGGCTCTGGTTCTCTTGGGACCATGGGCGATCCACACAATTTTTTTCATTATGAAGTAAGAGGTGGAAGAGACTATAAAGTTTATGCTTAGAACTGGCCCAGCACTAATTCTATTTCATGAGATGCTCAAAGAAACACATACGTAAATACAAAGTCAAAGAGAAGGGATAATTGAAAGACACATGAGAAAGGATATGCGGATTCATGGAAGAGACAAGGAAATGCAACCCACCATGTTGGTTTGTTCTTTTGTTCGCTAATTTGTTTCTTCACTCTGGTCCATCCAAACAATGTGACTGGCATTGTTCAAGTTGTGAATGAGAAGGCAGTAATAACCTCCATGGGCAGGCCATTTCAGCAGACCATAATATGTGATGTTAGAAAGCCAAGCATGGAGACTGATGGGAATAGTGACTTCCAAGGATGGGGGCAGGGTGGAGTCACCACATGAGCCCACAGAGGAAAAACACTCAGCTAAGAAGAATCTGGAGCTGGCTCTTGTCGTAGGCATCCAGTACGATCAGCTGTGGCAGACAGTCAGGCTTGCTCTTGGATTGTTGCCCATCCCTCTAGTACTTGTTGGCTCCTCTTTGTCTTTCACTGGGTAGCCAAAATCTTGGAATGTTTGTTTGAACTTTAAAGTGCCATGTGGGGGAAGGGGAGGGGGACAGCATTATTTATACAAGTAGTATTGAGCAATAGACTGGGGATAGAATTTGTATGGGAGGTGATAGTGAACAAAGAAGAGATGTCGGACAGTCCTGGGGCCTGTAGAATAACAGGGTAATGAATAATGATGATAACAATAAATGCTACATTTATTGATCTCTAATTGCTAGTTGCTTTGCAAGAGACAAGTACTATTAATAATCAGATGCTATTTCATTTTAATATTTATTTCTTGTGTGTATGACACATGTGTCAGAGGACACCTTTAAGGGTCCTTGCCTTCCACCTCATTGAGGCAGGGTCTCTTTGTCTTTTGCTGCTGCACTGTGTCTGCTGAGGTAACTGGCCTATGAACTTCTGGGGGATTCTCACTGTTAAAGCTGTGAGATTACAAACAAACACTATTATATTCAGCTTTATATGGGTTCTGTGGGTTTGAGTTTGCATCCTCACATTTGTGTGGCAAATGTTTTACTCACCACAATCTCTGCAGCCCCATCAATCCTGTTTTAGCGACAGTGGATGGATCTCAAAAAGGGTTTCATCTCTCTGACTAAAGGGAAGTAGAAAAGGAAGGAGGAACAATGATCGCCTACTGGTTCAGCACCACGGATAGCGGTCCGCTAAGGCTGGCAGGGTAGGACAGGCTTCTACAGGATAAATTCCCAACAGCAGAACAGTAGAAATATTTTTCAGTGTATTATTTATAGTATACCCCATCATCCAGAATGAGTATCGATAACAAGGGCCACTTTTCTTTTAAAGGACTTGGTAGCGTGTGCTGGATGAGACCGGGGAACAGCTTAGAACGTAAAAGTTTGAAGACAGAATCTGGGAAAGAACTCTGATCTTATGCATAATAAAACAGCAGTGGAAAGATCTGGGAGCTACGTTGGCTAAGAGTGAGAGAAGCTTGCAGGGAGTATGTGGGTTTTCAGAGAAAGGAAAGGTCCTCGGGGAGTGAGGAAGAGAGATGGGAAAGAAAGAGGGAGGGAAGGATAAAAAGGGTGGGGAGAGAGATGGGAGGGAGAGAGAGAGAGAGAGAGAGAGCTATTTCAACATGCACAGGAAGAAAACCACCTTCCTTTTCCCTATCAGTCGTTCAGCAAAGCCCACACCACTGACTATGTGGGGCTGGATTTATTTATTTGTTTATTTATTGTAAGCTCGGCCACTGAGGTCTGCGTATTACATATGATCATGCCCAAATCAGCAGGGACTGCTGGAGAGAATTTTTGCAGGGCGAACTAGTGGAGACCTTCTAGAATTTGAACACCAGCATTTCTGCTTGGTTTCCCTAATCACCTTGTCACCCTAGAGGACAGGCATGGGCCCGCCTTTCCCATTCCCTCCTGTGGTCTGGCACATTGGTCACCTACTTGGGACACACATCCTCGCATTCACTTCTCCTCACGTCAAGTTGATTTGTTTCCTCTGGCTGAGCCCCATTCAGAAAAGAACCATGAGCTTTCCTCCGCCGGCAGCGATCAGAGATTCCAGAGTTTCCAGGTCACTGGCAATTTCAGCCGTTCTCTCCCCTTGTCACTGTCCATGTCCCTCAACTAGAGAGTCTCAGGCTTACAGAAATGGTCGCTGTGCTGTTAGGATATGCTGCTTGGCTTTCCTCTCTGTTGCTGTGGTAAGACACACAGAAGCAGTTTAAGGGAGAAAAGGGTTTACTTCCACTTCCAGGGTCACAGTCCATCGCTGTCAGGGCAAGAACTCAAGCAGGAACTTGAAGTAGAAGCTGTAGCGGAATGTGGCTTGCTGGTTTGTGAACAGGCTCGTGCTTAGCCAGTTTTCTTATACAGCCTAGGACGACTTACCAGGAAAGAGCATTACTGGAAGTGGGATGTACCCTCCCGCCCACCCCCATACATACCCCTGGTCTAATCTGAGCGAGGCAATTCCTGGGTGGAAGTTTTCCTTTCAGATGGCTCTCCACTGTCCTTATGTTGACAACACCAACTATGATCCAGCACAGAACCAACGTTCTTTGCCATGCAAAATCCCAGCCTACCAATAACCTGACCTAGCAAAGAGGGCCCGGGGAGGTCCAAGTTTGGACTCTTCATTTCCACAGGGTAAGCTGCTTCTATCTCTATTACAGTCTTTAGGGAGAAGCTAACCACACCCTATATCTCCAGCAGCATCGTTTGTTTTAGATCTAGACATGCGGCCCCACCTACTGGGGCTGAGATGCGAATGATGGCATGTGTGCTAGTCTCGGAGTTAGGTCCAGGACCTCAATCACTGTCCAGAAGAAACTCCTATGAGCAGTGACTAAGGGTAATTGAAGGGCTTATTGAGGAATTTGTTGGCAAAACAGAATTGTGACTGGACACCATTTGGTATAGGGAGTCTGGAAAACCGGAGAACTTTGGAGCTTGGCATGAACTTTGGACGTGGCTCTACTGCTCATAGTAATGTACTATGGGCACACCAGAGTGACTCCCTCTTTGTGCCTCTACTTCCTCACTCATAAAATAAGGGTGATTGATATGTGCTGATATATAATGAGCTAGTACCTTCGGTACTGATACCCATCCACAGCCAAGTGCAATGACTCAGTGTGGAGGGGTCTAGCTCTGTGCAGTTGTCTGGGGTCCCTGGACCCTTCTGAGTGGTGTGTTTCTAAAAGTTCAGGGATTTTCCACTGCATCCTCTGCATGCAACATGCAGCTGACAGGGAAAGAGAGTTTGGAGGATTGGGTCAGTTCAGCAGCTAATGAGTTCCATCCACATGCCACTGTAATATGCTCACATCAGCACAGGGGAGAGAGGCTGGGAAGTGACTGTGTACCTAAGAGGAAAGGGTTACTGGTGGCTGTACCAACAGCCAGCATCTGACACTTTCGTATTGTAAGCTTGTTTTGATGTTGTAATAATAATCATTTTTTTTAAAAAGATGCTGCAATGTCTTGATTCTGTCTGATACACAACAAGGACTCAACATACATGAGCTCTGGTTGCATTGCTTACTTAGGAAAGTCAGTTCTGAGTGTCAAACAAGCAACTCAGAGATGTTAACTCTTGAGTCATTTGTCAGCTGGGTGCTGCCTCCTCTGTTTGTCCTTGGCTCCCAGGATTGCTGGTTACTAGGCCACAGAGGGTTAAACTACCCTGGCCTCCAGGGATGCTCAGATACTCGACAGCTGGGTGTCTTTCCAAGGGCCTTCAACACTCTCTTTCACTGCAGTAAATACATCTGGCATTCCCTATTCTGGAAGTACAAGCAAGTAGTCAATTGAAAAAGGCGTCTGCTGATGGTGGCATGACAAGCAATATCCATAACTGCTTGTAATCTCCTTCAGACATCCGCTTGCTCCATCCAGCCCCACTGAGCACAAAGGGGCTCATATTATCTCCGAAGCCTTCTGTTGCCAGAAATGCAGATGAACCCTGACCTGATATTCCACTCAACATGCCCTCTGAGCACAGGGCATTCTTCAAGTGTTTTCCCTGCCAGAATAGCAGATGAGCGGGGCCCAGGGAGCAGCTTCCAGAGGCAGGCAGCTGGAGCACCATGGCAGTTGGACTTTGGAATTCGAAGACTCAGCTCTATAACTCACTAGCTCCCTGGCTTGGAAAAAAATCAATTATTCCTTTTGCCTCAGCTTCCCTATTGGCATACACATATACACACTGCCTTATTTACATTGCAGTATTTGGGGGCTCAAGGAATGGATCTGAAATGCACCTCCACTTACATTCTTTTTTGAATCAAAACAAAAAATAAGACTACCTAAAGCAGAGAGGCAGGGTCATGTTCCTAGCCAGATGGGATTGGGTCACAGAGAGGAAAATATAATCACCATACACACTGTACAATAAGAGCATATGGGCTGTTTCGTATGTTAAGACAGAAGTGGCAGGAAGGGCCCCGCCTCTGAGTTCTCTATCCATAGTGACCCACTGCTGTGGAACAATGATCTTGTGCCCTGTAAAGATTTATCAGTTGTATTTTAATAAACTCCGATTGGCCAGTAGCCAGGCAGGAAGTATAGATGTGGTGACCAGGCAGGAAGTATAGATGGGGCTACCAGGCAGGAAGTATAGGTGGGCAATGAGAAAAGGAGAATTTTGGGAAGAAGATAGGTTCAGTCTGCAGTCATCACAGAGGAAGCCAGACACATAGGAAGCAAGATGAGAATACCTCACTGATGAAAGGTACTGAGACACATGGCTAACACAGATAAGAATTATGGGCTAATATAAGTTATAAGAATTAATAAGAAGCCTGAGCTAATAGACCAATCAGTTTATAATTAAAATGTAGGCCTCTGTGTGTTTCTTTGGGACTGAACAGCTGCAGGACTCGGCTGCAGGACAGAAACCTCTGTCAACAACCTACTCTGATCTAAGCTTGGAAAGAGGCAAGAATGCACATGGCTATAGCCTGACAAGGGACAAAAGACTCCTCCTTGAGTGAGAACAGAATCCAGGAGAGGAGGAGAGAGAAGACCTCCTAGACTCTGGTAAGCCAGCCCAAGCTTGAAGGTCAAAGGGTAGAGAGTAGAGCTGTGCTGTCCTCCCTCTTCATCTTTGTTCTTCAGGTCCCATAGTATTGGGTGATGCCCCCAACATCAGACAAGGTGAGCTCTGCTCAGTCACCCGGCTTCAATGCTTCAGGTCCCATAGTATCAGATGATTCCCCCTCTCCCCACCCCGCCAACATCAGACAAGGTGAGCTCTGCTCAGTCACTGGCTCCAGTGCTGACCTCACAGGGATGTTCAGAATAATGCTTTCCCGCTATCTAGGGCAGGCTTTAGCCCAGCCAAGGTGACATAAAATTGGCCACCCTAAGAGGAAATGAGAGAGCTCAGTGGGGAAAAGGGCCTGTCATACAAACCTGACAACCCAGTCTGTCTTCCTGGGCCCACATGAAGGTGGAAGGGGACATACCAGTTATCACGAGTAGGTGACTGACGAGAGGTGTGATTGGAGCCTCACTTTTCTCTCTGTTGTGAAGTGATCCAAGGCCATTGGTTGATGTGGTCTCTCTGCTTTAGCCTTTCAGCCTCCAGAACTGTGAGCCAAAACTTGTAACATTTACAAATTACCTAGTCTGTGGCACTCTGGTATAGCAACAAAAAAGAGATTAAGACAGCACCCCAACTAAGTGGGAAGGGACTCAGCTGCTGAGCGCATGGGGTGACAGCTCCCTGATTCTCCCAATAAAGAGGCACAGGACAAAGCTTCATGCTGTGGTCTTCATATCTCTCCTCTTCCCCGAGATGCGTTCCTTTTTGGGGTGGACAGGATTGCAGACAGTGGCCCTGCACAGTCAGCTGGCCCTTCAGGATTCTCAGCCCAGCCTGCCTGATGAATGTGACCTACCACTGAAACCTCATCAGCTGCCAAGACAGAGGAGGTCAGGCCCTGCGTCTGCAGACAATGGCCTTATCGGCTGCTGCTCGTGAGGGTATAAGCAGGGGATTGGATGGTATCATTCTAATTTACACGGGATTTTGTTTCTTTCCAGGTACTTAGCATGTGGATCTCGGTGATATCAAAGGCAGAGCATTATACAATAAGTAGGCTTAACCTCCATCTCACCCCCTCTCATCCTTCTGTCTCTTCATTGAGGCCACGAGGAGCTGCAGCTGAGGTTGCCATAGTGACCAATTAGGATTACTGAGATGTTCTTGCAGAGAAAAAAGAGAGTATCGATTTAGCTTGACAGTGGGACATCTGGGGACCATGGGAGCCCTGGGTGTTCAGCATTAATGGGGGCCACAGTGTGCCACCCTTAGGCAGTTTGGGACTGTCATTGCTTTGGAGTTGGACCTCATGTGTGGTGGGATCATTAGCAGTCCCCTGCCTCCTTGGGTCTGATGCGGCAGTGCTGAGAGAGACCTGTGAAGTATCTGGAGCCAGATGGGTGTGGTCCTCACCACAGTGGTAAGAGTGACCCTCAAACGAGGTGGGATTCCTAAGCTCCATTATCAGGAAGCTTAGGTACCCAGACAGGCTCACCGTAGCCATGACCTTTCTGTTGTCAATGAGATATTTCTAGCTAATAGGGGTGGAAAGAAGAGCTGGAGAGGACATGACCTTTGGGAGTATGTGTTTTAAAACATTGTTTTACATTTATTTATTTGCTATTTATTTAGAGTGTGTGCATGCGCAAAAGTGTGTACAGCCAGCATGTGAAGGTCAGAAGTTAACCTGTGGATGTTGGCTCTCTCGTTCTACTAGATGGGTCCTGGGGACTTAACTCAGGTCGCCAGGCTTGGTGAGAGGCTCCCTTACCATCTTGTCAGCCCCAGGAGCTTTGAATAGAGCAAAGCACTTGTTATCACATGCAAAATCTGCTCTTTTTGGGTCATTCTGAAATAAAGAAACCAAGAGGACGCGTGGGAGCTAGGAAGCTAGGATGTGGTACTTGAAACTGGCTCAATGCAGGGCAAGTCACAGAGCATAACTGAGCCTCCATTTACCCCTCTGTCAACCAAGCTGGGTGGGGGCTGTAGAGACTGGGGCCCCTGCTGGTGAAGAGCTTGGTGCATTGTAAAGACAGGAGTCTGGCGAAAGGGACCAGAGGGAAATTAACAAGTGGGGAGAGAAAGGGGGGTGGGATTTGGAGACACTGTGTAAGCATTTAAATGGCTTATGATAAAGAAGGGGAGAGATTAGAAAATAGAGAGAACATGATGGTCTTTGTTTTCTGTTGCTATGACAGAATACTTGAGACTGGGTAATTTATAAAGAAAAGAAGTTTGGGGCTGGGGAGTGGGTGGTTCAGTCAATCAAACGCCTACTGCATAAGCAGGAGGAACAAAGTCCAGATCCCCAGCACTCGTGTCAATAAGCAGCCAGATGTGACTGTAACTGCAAGTCTGGGGGTGGGAGAGAGAAAGACAGACCTCTATAGCTCACTGGCCAGCCAGGCAAGGAAGACACTCCATGTTGACATCTGACCTCTATAGCTATATGAGCACACATGTGATTGTTCACCTGCATACACATGTGCCCTCACCCACAGGAACACATATATGGACCACGTATCCATAATATACACATATACAGTAAAAAGGGGGAAAGAGAAGTGTGTGTTGTTTTCCTTGAAGGCTAGGAAGTCCAAGAGCACAGCTTTGGCATCTGCCTAGCTTCCTGGAAGGACTTTGTTCTGCTTTAGAGGGAGACAAAGAGCAAGCGGGTTCCTAGGGCAGAGGTAAACCAGGCCTGCAGAAGCAAAGGAGAAAGAGCACTGAGGCCATGCTGTGGGTACCAGGGTGTCTGGGAGGAGGAAATAGAGAAGCCAGAGGGTGGCCACAGAGAACGATAGAGAGTTTCTTTGTTTCTGAGCAGGGACTTTCTCTCTTTTCGTTACCCCCAAAAGGAATAGATTTGCCTAAAGTTCTAAGGAAGTAAAAGGCAAATAGGTGAGAGGAACTGGCCAGTGGGTGTCTCCATTGTAGTCCTGACCGGGGACTGAGTGAATGAACCCTGGGTTTGTAGTCTGTGGGTCAGCTGGGCCTCAGGCCTGGCCTGCAGGGTAACTCTTGGGATGAGCTTTCTGTCCTGTTCTGCTTTGGCCTTGAGTTTCATGGAATCAAGGCTAGATCAAGCAGCTTTCTGTTTCTCAGGGGTAATCCTGGGCAGACCACACCCAGAGATGTCCCTGTCCAGGATCCCCACCCATGTCCCCAGGTGGACCCTGGGACTCTTCATTAGAGCTGAGCTGCGACTAGAGCTCACGCGGGCTTCCTCCCCCCCCCCCCCCCCCCTCCCCCCCCCCCCCCCCC
>NW_026067973.1:2416758-2486270 GCF_014885135.2 Alexandromys fortis
GAGAGGAGAGAGAGAAAGAGAGAGAGAGAGAGAGAGAGAGAGAGAGAGAGAGAGAGAGAGAGAGAGAGAAGAGGAAAGGAAGGGAGAGAGAGAAAGAAAGAGAGAGAGAGGGGATACCTTTTCCTCCTCAAGTTTGCATCCCATCCAAGCTTCCTTTGACCCTGGCCACACCTCAGACATTTCTTTTCAGACACCACAGTCAGCCCAGATTTATCCCGCCTTGTGTCTCTCATGTAAAATGCATCTCCCGACACTTTGCCAGGTTAAATGATTTAACAGCCGAGGCAGAGAGAATTAGGGGTCTGGGAGCAGGAGGCAATGCTTGCTTTTCAGATGAGATTGGAAAGGAGATGGAGATTGGTGGTGGTGATAATCTCTTATTTTAATAATATAAAATAACTGTCCCACTGAATCAGGGTGAGCGATGAGTTCTGTGGCCTGGGGTTAGAGACAGCCAAGCCCAGAGGAGAGAGCCAGTGGTGCGGGATGCTGCTCTGGGGAGACGGTCTCACTTGTCTTTATCTCTGGAAGGTCTGTGGCAACACTATGGCTGTGGCTGACCTGAGATCCAGTGTCACTGAAATGTGGGGAATCAGAGAGACTGAGGGATTTTGGGAGGGTGCGTGTGAGTGAGTGAGAGAATGAATGAACGAGGAAAAATTCAGGGAGATTGATGCTTACTTTCTTTTCGTGATCCATTGTCAGAAGATACTCTGATCTGTGACCCCAGAATGGGAGTTCAAAGGCAGGGACCTGGAATAAACATCCCCTATTAGCTGTGGGACCTGTTAACTGGGGCACACATCATAAGAGGCTTGGTCCTCTTTCAGTAATTACAGGGAATATCCCCATTCTTGAGGGTCTTCCCGGGCAAGCATATCTACTTATATTGACCATGTTGCAGGTCTGATCTTGCTGCAGGTTGGCTGGGTGCTTCCCAAAAGAGCCAGGTGGTGGGGAACAAACTCTGTGGCACATGTCAGCTCTGCAGGGCTTCCTTCCCAGCCGGCTGCTAATAGCTGAGTAGCTGCAGCCCTGTCTTCCTCCCTGGGATTAATTCATTACTCCAGTCCCGCTCAGATCTCGTCAGGTTCAAACGTCAGAATTTAATATGCAGCTAATGAGTCAAATGCTCTCTCTATCTCTCCCTGTCCAAGGTCTTCTTTCTTTCTCTCTTCCCTCTGCTCAAACTATTGCAAATGTCAGGTTGTATGGGGTAGAGTGGAGACCGGGACAAGAGGGGTTGATAAGGGGGCGTTCTTCCCCTTCCTCAGCAAGTGGCGAATTGGCTCCATTTACAGTAGTCGTTTATGGTTGAGAGCGAAACGTGAGGGTGATAGAAGTCCACGCCCATTGCGGCTTGGGAGTCAAGAATCATCAGAGCACACGGAGAAGAGGAGAGAACTGATAACGGAGACAGACTTGCACTTGGAGACTCTGGTCTTCATTAGGCAACTCCTGCCTATGAGAACTCATTAGACGTGGAGTTCATGCAAAGCATCTCCTAACACTAAGGCTGTGAAGTTGAACGGATTGATTGCATATGTAAGGAGACAATTGGGGCGCAGTCATTAGAAGTCTCGGGAGCCGGGCTTCCTAGCCTTGAATCTGCTTCTCACTCGTTGGATGAAATTAGGCAAGCTAGCTGGGCTGTTTTTTCATCTTCACAATGGATATAACAAAACAGCACGCCACATGGATAAGAACATTAAATGAATTGATACAAGTAGTGCTTGTAAATGCTAGATTAACGCAGTTATTATTCCTATGTGGTAAGAACTTAGGGTCCTAGAGTGGGAAATAGAATGAGCCCACAGCCAATGGCTGCTGGCTATATAACCGGGCAATGTGGTTTGTATGTGCTAACTTGTTTAATCCTCGCCATAGCTGTGCAGGGCGGGTCTCACCATCACCACCACTTCACACAGAAAGAGGCAGGGGCTGGAGTCTGTTCGTGCCAAAGGGGTCCCAGCTAGCAGTTGATGGAGCTGGATTCTGATCTTTGCCTTGTCTCCACTCTAGGTTGAACTCTTGGGAGATAGGACATATGCTATTATAGAGGTAGCATTGTCTGATAGTACACACTCATGTGCCATGCGGCGGGACCCAGAGAGAGTCGTGAGAAGCCAGTGCCTGAGGAAACAGCCCAAGGGGTTCTGGTGAAGGTCATGTTACACCTGGGGGTTGGATAGGCATTCTCTGTTTGATGGAGGGGGTAGGTGAGAGGTAGAGCCCTCCAGCTCATATGGTTGGAGAGCAGATATGTGATTGGGGGTGCACAGGGGGTGAGGCTGGGAAGCAGGTGAGAAAGACATTGTGCAGGGTGCCTGCTGCAGCGGACTTGCCATGAGAAACTGGAAATAAGAAGCTGCAGAAGGACACAGATATACTTCCCCAGCGTCTCTTGGGCTCAGTGACTTGTGAAGCCTGGACCAGGGAGGGGGAGCCTTGAGACCGGGAGGATCGGGAAGGTATTGTTGCCACTGCCAACTTGTTGCTTTACATGAGGCAATTCTACTCTTCACCCAAGGGGCTGGCCGTGAGGACAGAGTAGTGTATCTGAGCAGAAAGAAACGGGGTGAGTGCTCCTGATTCTTGGAAGAAAGTGAAATGATTCAGCCATTTGTTGCATTCAAGGCCTCCCGGAAGCTGAGGTATGGGAGGAAAAGGAGTAAAGGAGCAGAACTTCCTCAGGAAGCCAACTTCCTCAGCTGGCGAGCAAACGGAGCACACATAACGAAGGGGTGACTGGGTGAGAGAACACCTGAGTTCCATCAAGAAGGTCTTGGTGTCAACCAACTTTCCACCTGTATGACAAATGCCCGAGAAAATCAACTTAAAGGAAGAAAATTGTTTTGGCTTACGGTTTGAGGGGCTCCACGGGTCTGTGAGGTCATAGTTTATTACAATGTAGTGTATAATGGAGAAAGCCTGTTTGCTTCATGGGGCCTAGGAAGGGGCGGGGGAGAAGCAGTTGATGCTGGATTCTGATCTTTGCCTTGTTTCCACTCTAGGTTGAACTCTTGGCCCCAATTGAATGTCTTGGAAGACAGGACATATTTGTGAGAATTTGTCTTATCCTCCTCCTCAAGGGGTTGTCTCTACATCCTAACTTTCTTCCATTAGACTCCAAACCCAAACATTCTGTCTTTGTTCCCTGGCACCATCATTGAGGTACAATGTGTTCGAACAACAGCTGTGTATGTGTGGAGGGCATTTAATATCAAAGCCAGACATGTCATAGCTTGTGGGACCATACTTAAAACACTGTGTGCGTGTGTATTTCTGTCTTTGAAACACAGTTGTGTGGTCCTCAAGTGTGAACTTTGGAGATGATGTCATGCCCTAGTGGCAGAAGACTGTAAAAAAGCTTGGGTTTCAAGCTGTGATTATATTGAATGGAAGCATTGTCTCTGCAGTGGTAACATGAGGAAGTCTGGGATGGGATTCAGGCAGAGAGCAGGAGTCCAGGCATTCTGTCCATCTATGGGCATGAGTGGAGCTAAGGACCCAAATTCAGAGGCCAGGCAGATTCACACTAGGATCCCACATATCCAGAAGCAGGGTCAGGCCTAATCTTCTTGGAGAGAAATCTCAGCATCTCTGAAGTGTTTACAGAAGAAAACCTTGGAACGGCATGAGAGACTATGGCCTGGAAGCCCGGCAGGCTGTGCCTGTCCAAGTCAATATTTCGTTAAATACTCAGGTTGCAATTAGAGACAAACGCTTGGCAAACAGGTTTCTTTTAATAGTGTATGGTATTTTCCTTTAGTTTTATTAATAGCGTTTTCCCTCCCTCTGAATCCACTGTGGTTTGCGAATCATAGCCGAAGAAAGTAGGCCTAGATGGCTGGGTGGGATGAGGGTCATGACATCACTCAAGAAGAGCCAATATAAGAATCTGGAGCCTGCAGAGAGATGAAGGCAGAGGTTCTATAGACAGGTCAGGGAGCCATGTTGACTGTCCCCATGAGCTGACCCTTCAGAGAGATGGTATAGTGGAAACAGTAGTATTGGCTGAAGAAATGGAAGGGCGTGAAGGCTTCTCCAACCCCTTTTTATTGGGACAGCTGTAGCTTTTAGCCAGAGAATTCTAAATAGCTTGTGAAGAACATTTGACCTTGAATTATTGTATTCTTTCTTGTGCCTGGTTTGCCTGCTGTACTGGTCTGCAAGATTCCTGCTGGCGGTACCACTGTTCAGTTGCTATTTTCATCATGAGCTACATCATGGGGTAAGCAGGGCTCCAAGACAGAGATCCAGTCCTCGGGAAGGCAATGCTTAAGGGTTACCTAATGCAGAGACTGAACTGTGGCACTAGAATGGGAATCTTAGAATAGGGTGTATCACAGAGGCTCCATGGCTGGATCTGGTACTCCCAGAGTGAGGGTGGGAGAGGGTCATGGAACAAGGGAAGGGTCTCTCTGATAGAGCTAGACAAAAGAAAAAAAATTAGTTTACTTTTCTGTCATCAGGCCATTGCCACTATCTCCAAAGATGTCTCTCCTCTCTATCTTTTATTTTTCAAGGGAAAGCAATAACAAAACCACCGCCGCCACCACCACCACCACCACCACCAACAAAAACAACAACAATAACAACAAAGCATCCTTCCATGCTTCCACTTGAGCTCAGAAGGGAGTCTACACTCCAAAGTCCTGATCTACTTGGTGTCCATGCTCCTGGCTTCCTCCATTCCTGCGGCACATTCTGTGCAAGACTGTGGCTCCACCAGGGTGCGCAGTGTGATTTCCTACCTTTCTGAGCCCAAGTTAAACCCTTACCTCTCTCTCCTAGGACAATCTTTTCAGGTGCCCCTGGCCCCCATGCCTCTTCACCTTAACAGCTGTTGGCTATGTATGTGCCAAGCAAGCTATGTGGTTTTTTTTTTGTTGTTGTTGCTGTTGTTGGTTTTTTTTTTTTAAATCTCATTTGTACCTTCTGGGAGCTCCACGAGTTTGGGTAAGCTCTTAACTCTGTAGGTAAAGTACCCCCAAAGCTGCCAAATAGTGGGATCAGAACCAAACCCTGATAGTCTAGAACCCACAGCAGTGTTCTTAATCCTGTCACTTACATAACAGTCTGCTGTTTCTTTTACATGCGGATAATGTATAGCCTCGAGTATTCTCATGTGACCCAAAGGGCTATGGACACAACAAGAACATGTGGATGTGAATTTAGAAGCAGTCTGGTATCATATGAGAATGATCAGTTATCAGTCTGCTGCTGGACAAGCCGCTTCACGTTTCTGAGCCTGTTATTTTCTTTGTTAAAAGCAAACAATAACTCTTATATAAGACTTAGGCCCCGGTGAGGGTCAAATTAAAGTTTATGCCAGTGCTCCATGAACTGTAAATAAGGTAGAATTATTATTATTATTGTAATCATCTTTATTATTACCCTTCAGAGATGAATTACTTAACTATAATAGGCAGAGGGCACAAAGGGAGTCCTGTAAAGTAGAGGAGAGAACATGAAGGCATATGAGCTGAGAGTTTGTGAATCCTACCAAGTCTGTGAAGGCTGGTTCGATATGGCTAATACAAACGGTAATACCAGGGTGTCGTTGCTAGGATGTTACATACACAAGGCTGATGGGCGAAGTTCAAAGAGATGAAGAAGTTTCCTCTGCTGTTCTTTCTGCTCCTTTACTTCTTCCTCCATTTCCTTCTTCCTGGGTCAGGGTCTTATTTTGTGGCCAACCCTGATTTTGAACACATAGAAATCCTCCTGTCTAAACTTGGGATTACAAGTGTGAGCTGCCACATCTGGCATGTGAACCACCATACCTGGCCAGACGTTTCTATTATTGGACAATTCTAGGAAGACCTGTAGGTTATAGTAGAGTCGCAACAGGATCTGTGCTCTTCAGAAAGCTTAGGAGGCCACAGACAAAAGAGAGAGCTCTGGCCATGAGGTCTGACACGGATTGGGTGCTGGAAAAGAGGATTCCTTAATTTTAAAAATGTAAGCAGACCACAGCAGATGAGGGAGTTACCAGGAATGGAAGGTTTTGTACAGCCAGTATGGAGCTCATGTCTGGGACAAGATAGTCTTCAGTCCAGGGCAGGGTTGTGACCTACGTGGAAGTGGCCTTATGCTTATATGTGATCAGGATTTCCCAGAGACGAGATGAGCATCTAGCAAGCTCAGAGTTCTGGGGCATCAGTGCATACGTGTGAGTGACGTGACCCTGTCACAGGTTTGTGGAAGGAAGCTGCATTAGGCGGGGTGTAGCTCGGAAAGGCTGTTGTCCTTCCTCACACCTCTGGACTGTTTCTCTGGTTAACATGTTGAGAAGTCTCTAGCAGAGCAGATCACACAGCTAAACACCTGTACAGTGTCTATGTTGGCCCTTCAATTCCTCAGCCTGCTATGAATTTGATTTTGTATTTCACAGCTAGGTGTATGCGTGTCTCACAGCTCACACGTGGAAGAGAATAGAGGATTCGGGCCGGGACTCCCAGACGGCATCTGATGGAGAGAAAACAACTTTGTGGAGTTGCCAGAGCCCAGAGTTGAGCATTCTACAGTGCAAGGGGTTGACCCAAATGTTGCCAGTTTTGGCACCAAAAAGACTTCTGGGCCAAGTATGTTGATTGGCAGATGTTGTTGAAACCGAGTTAAACAATTTCTGTTTGTTTGTTTTCCTCCCGGAACCTTGTAGCTTTCTGCGAAGATCTTGTGCTACGGCTTCTTACATTCTTTTGAGCACGGAGCCTTTGCTCAGCCAACAAGCAAGGCTCATGGCTGATACCCACAGAATATACTAATATCGCCCGGGATGCTGCCCGTGTTTTTTTGTTCCCTCTCTGTCTCTGCTTTCATTTTCTCCACTCTTCTCCGAAGCCAGAATTCTGCAGGGAGACATCTGGAGCCCGGAGAAGACCCTTCCCCAGCCCAGTAGGATTTCCGCAAGTGGTGGAGGTTTAGGCGTGTAATGAATTTAGATTGAATTTGCAAGTGAAAAAGCTTGCTTTCTTTTGTAGCTTACACCAAAGCTCAAACGTCTAAGCTTCCAGGGTTTAAGTCTAATTAACTGTATTTCACAGCTTATTTAAAGAAAAGAATGGAGGCATTAAAATTGTAAAATCTAATTTTTGAGTAAATCTTTCAGTGCAAAATTAATGTCGCAGTATTAGAGCCGCCTTGGCAATATATCTCTTGTCTTCAAATTTCAAAATGAGCTTTTGCAAACATGAAATTATTCATTAGACTGTCTGGTAAAGAGATAAATAAGTGTCTCTTCAAATCCTCCATCTCCTCTTCTCTATTTAGCCCAAGACAGAGTTATTTAGATTGAAGGGCAAGTGGGTTGATAGGATTTGTTAATTTGGACAGGTAAGGAGAGAAGGGAAAGAGGCAAGCGTCTATGCATGTTGACACAATGAGTGGGGTGGAGATGGAGCCCCTTCCCTGTTCCTATGTTCACTCCTGAGGGATTAACTGGGGGAGTGGGGAAACAGAATATCTTAGCAGTCATTCAGTGGCCAGGGCCAGGGGTCTTCTGGGAAGCTGTTATGTCTGAAACACCTAGGTTCTCTTGTACATCCAAGTGGATATTGGTCTGTTCATTCTTTTGCCCAAGTGACTATTATCCTGCCTGAAGCATCTTCAGTATCTGCCCTGGTCTCTCTGCCTGCATCATTTACAATCATTATTTAGGTGTCCACCAACCCACCTTTCTGTTCTCACCCATCTTCTCTTCCTTCACGGGTCCCTTATGCAGTGTCTCTTGATGGGGTCCTGATGTGAATCTCTGCACATACTTCCTCAGAAGCTTGGGTCCTCCTCAGTCAGTCACCCCCGCCCCCTGACACTGAGTTGCTCCAATCCTTGATGCTCCCTGTGGTCACTTGCTAAATGTTTTCCATGGTCATGACTTTCTAGAGCCCCTGTTCATGCTTACAGTCACTGGGTAACTGCTCTCTTTCGCCTGCAGTAATCATTGGGAGGAGAATGTGGAAGCCACTTGCTTGGGTCACCTCAGCCTGGAGAGTGTCATGCTGAGATTCTATGAGAGGCAGGAAAAGCATGCCATGGTGAGAAGTTAGCTCCACTTCCTGTCCCCCAGATGAATGTGAACAAGAGCCCTAACTTTCTTTTCTGACCTGCTAACTGGGAATGACCCTGCAGACTGGAGGCGTTTGGGGAGGCCTACAGATGACTCAGCGATGGCATGAGTGAATTACCCAATGCTGTTGCCTGGGACCTGGGCATAGCCGACCTTCAGAAAGTCATAGTAGCCTCTTGCTTTGGACTCCACGAGATGGAATGATGAGGGGTACAGAGGCGAATATGAGAGGATCCCTGGAATAGCATAAATCTGAGAGGCCCAGGGCTACTTAAGAGAGGACCTTCAGGAGAGCAACATGCAAAACAGAGCAGAAACTCAGCATGGGAACTGCGCAGGGCAAATCTAGACACAAGCCATGGGTTCCAAATCTAGACACAAGCGATGGATGGGCTCCAAGCAACTTGTGAAGACCCATTTTCAGTAAAGACGCTGTGTTCAATCCCTGCTTCCCCCATGTGAGAATTCTACAAACGCCTATAACTTCTGATTATCCCTTCCTCTCCTGTGTCCTAAGGGTGGCTCAGCCAGGTCCTACCCCTTCCCACTGCTTCTCTGTTCTGTGGCAGAGACCTTTTAGAATCTAGTGACCATTTCTCTTCTGGCCCAGGGCAGACAGGTGCCCACTGGCTTTATCCTCCTGGTCTAGAATTGGAGAATGTTCATGGGATAAACAGTAAGTTTGAGACCATCTTAAAACAAACAAACACACCAGAAAGTAAAAACAACAATAACAAAAAAATTTAGAAAGAAACAACCAACGACTACAACATTGAAATGAGAGTATCCAGGAGTCTAACACCTCTTCCCCTTCATGCTGAGGACAAATCCTGAGGCTTTACGTGCACTAAGCATCACTCAACCACATCTTCAGCCTGAGGGATTCAGAATATTTTTGTTTGTTTGGTGTTATTTATTTATTTTATGTGTATGAGTGTTTTGCCTACATATATGTATGTGCACCACATGTGTACCTGGTGCTATGGGAAGTCAGAAGAGGGCATCATAGGAACATCCTAGAAACTGGAGTTTATAGTTGTTGAACCACTATGTGGGGGCTGGGAAGCAAACCTGGGTCCCCTGAAATTGCAGCAAGTGTTCCTAGCTGCTTAGTCATTGCTCCAGCCACCCCACCAAATTCAGAATCTTCATGAAAAATTCAACAGTTAACCTTTAGACACTTGTTCAAGAACACAATCTTGAGAACAGCTTGTGGGTTAGCTGTTGGTGGAGGCAGGTGTGGATTTGAACTGAAGCTGCCATGGTTTCTTTCTTTCTTTCTTTCTTTCTTTCTTTCTTTCTTTCTTTCTCTTTTTTTGATTTTCGAGACAGGGTTTCTCCGTAGCTTTTTTGGTTCCTGTCCTGTGGCTTGGTTTCTTGAACTTTCTCTAAAGCCATGACTTCCACACTAGGAGGCCACCCGAAAACCCAGGGCCCTTCCTTAGAAGGCATGGCAGGCGCAGAGAGTGCCTGGGGACTAGCCTGCAGTTTGATGGTACAGGGCGCAGAAATGCTGGGTGCACCCTCCTCTGAAACTGTCATGGCTCAGGTTCAGCGCTGTGAGAACCTGGAGTGTAGGGATCCAGAACAATGTGTGGGGGAGGGGGTAGCATATGCCTTGTCTGTGCTTCAGCTCTATGAGGAGGATGTGCTCCTCCGTGACCCTACTGGGGTGTGTCTTTCAGCTCCCAAGCCTCCTCTGAGAGGCAACTGTTTAGGAGACAGGCAGTCTGTGGCCCACAAACCCACAGTGTCTCCACCTGTGCTAGCTCGCCTTGCATCGACTTCACACACAAGCTGGAGTTAGCCGAAAGGAAGGAGCCTTCATCGAGGAAATGCCTCCATAAGATCAGACTGTAGGCCGGAGGAGGGACAAGTGTCGAGCTTCCATAGGAAATGCTTCACATTGTTCTCATGAGGTTTCCAGTGGTGTGTGTGAGCGTGCACATCAGGGTTAGGGTATGCTGGCAGCTGAGATCCTAACAGATTAGATTCTTGAGATGAGCTGCCAAGGAGAGGGGTCTGGAAGGTACTGGGGCCTGTGGTGAAGCCGCTGCCTGAGAGGCCCAGAGGCTCTTCAGTCAGGACCTTTTAAGAGAGCAACATGCAAAAGACAGCAGAAACTCAGCGTGAGAGCTCAGGGCAAATCTAGACCCAAGCCATGTGCTCCCAGCAGCTTAAGGAGGACCATTCTCAGTCTCAGAATAGATGCTGCGCTCATCACCTGCCCCCAACCACGTGTGAGAATTGTACCAACACCTGTAGCTTCTGATCGGCCCTTCCTCCTCCATGTCCCAAGGGTGGCTCAGCCTTCTGCTCCTTCTTTTCTCTGTGGCAGAGACCTTTTTAAGATCCAGTGGCCGTTTCTTTTCTGGCTCAGGACAGACAGGTGCTCTCTGGAGCAGTGTATCCTGGTCTAGAGTTGGAGAAACATTTACAGGCCTTTGAACCACCAAACTTGGAGTCTCTGGCTTTTGAGAAGCAGGATAAACAAACCTGGGCCCAAGAGGGAACTCATTCTCCTTTCTTCCCTTTGCCTTTCAAACTCATCAAAGTCAAGTTCTCAGAGCTTTGCTGTCTCACAGGTGCCTTCCAATGGGTCTCATTGTTTTATTTATTGTGCTTATCACAAGTGCAGGCGGCCTGGAGAGTTTCAGGCCAACAGAGACCTCTTTCAGGGAGTGTTGACATTTCTGGGGATGTGAAAGCCTTGCCTGCCCTGGGTGGGCCTGAAGGGGGAGAGGCTGAGGGCTGTGTTAGTTCCCAGTTGGGTCTTTCTGAGCCTAGCAGGCCTGTGACACTTTTCTGTTTATACTTCTCTGTCTCCTCTGAATAGCCAGGTCTGTGACAAACCCCGGTTGACATCTCTGTCAGTCTGCTCTACATTGGGGCCTTCCGGCTGGATTTTGTTCTCCAGTGCAAGGCAAGGCAGTGGCACCGTGACGACCCTGGGACTCAGTGATGAAACAATGATTAATAACTAAACATGTACTGGATGCTTGCTCTCTCTGTCTCTCTCTCTCTCTCTGTCTCTCTCTGTCTCTCTCTCTCTCTCTCTCTCTCTCTCTCTCTCTCTCTCTCTCTCTCTCTCTCTCTCTCTCTCTCTCTCTCTCTCTCTCTCTCCCTCCCTGTGTGTGTGTGTGGTCGTGGGAGATGAAGAACCAAAAGAGGCCTACTCTTTGGTTCTCCAGGGTTTCCGGGCCCCTTGGAGACGCCAGAGACATCTGCCTGTCACTCTGCCCCCTGGCAGACTGGGATAAATGTGATGTGGGGTCGAGACAGAACTGGTGCAGGAGCGACGGATGCCAGTGTGGATGTGGGAAGGGCACCGTGTCCGGAGGTCAGCAGAGCTCAGGAGGAAGTGTTAGGGAGGGGACAGACAGGACAAAAGGGAGAGGTGCAGCACACAGGTGGGGTTTGGAAAAATGGTGGACACTCTGGTGTGGTAGAAGAAAAAAACCTCCTAAGCCAATTTTCGAGTAGTACCTGTGGTGTGGCTGTGACATTGGTGGGTACGGGTACCTGCTTCAACACTGAATTAGAGGGACAGATTCAGCATTCCCTGAGAAGCTTCTGACAGAGGGATGAGTCTCCTGTTGGAAATGGCCCCAGGACCTGTGTTTGGAGCAAGGACTCTGTAGCCATGAGCTTGGCTGAACATGTGGAGAACGGGTAGTGAGGCCCACTGCAGAGATTAACCCTCAGAACACATGCCTATGCCCTCTGGGTGGTCTCAGAGTGGCCCCCCCTGGACACAATGTGTGGTAGCAGATGGGAACCAGATCCACCTATCTGATATCAGCGAGCCCCCACCTCTCTGCACCTGGGTACCGTCTCTGCAGGGTCAATCCCACCTTTCTCGCCAGCGCGGAACAATGTACATAAAAGTGCGTTGACAGCTCCAAAGCATTGTACAGATGCCAAGTGCTGTCTTCTTCCTTCCTATTATCTTCTCATCTGCTCTCAGCCTGCCCTGTAATTGAGCCAGGACCACAGACCTAGCTCCTACAACCTCCCAGGGGTTTTCTGCTGCAGAGGGCAGAGGGACCACTTCTGTCAGAAATTCCAGGAAGCAGATGCAAGAGAGAAGGAAGCTGGGGCTGGGTGAGGCAGTAATGAGTAGAGCAGTGGAGTCCAGATCTGAGAGAAGATTCTGGAAGGAGACAAAGGAGACCTTTCATCGTCGTTGATGCTGGTTATCAACATTATCATCACAACCATCATCATCATCACCATTCCCACCACTATGGTTTTCATCGTCATAACCTGTGGTCCTCAAATGCCCTTGTACCATCTTCTCTATCCCTCAAGGTCCTTTTCAGGAATATTTCCCAGTTTTCCTATGTGGGGATGGTCTCGTCTTCCACCGTCCTTGTCCTTTCAGTCACCACGCTTCTTCCCTGTACTCTGTGTTACGATAATTGGTAAGCATTTTTGTTTCCCTTCCATTCAGTTTAATCTCCCCGAGAGAAGGGACTGTGCCCCTGGTTCTCCCCCTTTGCATCCTTGTTAACTCTTCTTGCACATAAGAAGCCACCGTGATTGCTGAAGGAAAGGACCCCTCTTTGTTTAAGAGGCATCAGGAGACAAAAGGCACGTGCTTTAGAAGCTTGTCTTCCCGGGGAGCCCCACACTCGCTCAGCTCCACATTTGTGTCCTGCAGAGTTCATGGGCAAAGGCCTGGACAGCCATTGCTGCTCTCTCTCCCTGAGATGGAGTCTTGTTTCCTTTGTGCCTGAGTGTTTCAGTCACCCCCTTCCCCTTACAGAGCTGGGGAATGAAAGCTTCCTAGATACTTGGGAACAAGGATCAGAAAGAAGGCAGAGAGGATAGAAGGTAAGTGTGGTACCCGGGAGGGAGCGGGTACTCTGAGACAGTGCTGTGCTCTGTAGATACAGGGGAACGAGTCCTGGTTCCTAGCCCCGGGAACACCCCCAAGCTCCTTCTTTGTCCTGGTGAAATAAAGGCTTGTCAGAGAGATATGATTATTGCTAATTACTAGATTGTTCTATGTCGTTTGTTTTCAGGCAAGGCAGTCAGTCAGGGCCTATTTCTGGAGGGGCTTTGGCTCTGGATGGCCTCTCCTTGAGAGGAAGCAGCCAGCACAAGGAAAATGAAGGATCCAAGAAGAGGCACTGCTTCCTCGTGCATATAACCGGTGGCCTTTGTGGGATGCTGGCCAGGGGTCTGAGGTTGGGGCTGTGACTCACAGTCACACTAAAGACTCATTCACATCCACATTAGTACCAGTGTGTGTAGCCGCTGTGTGCTCAGAGAGTTACACACATATAAATTCTCAGCGACCAGTGTATCATAGCCAGTAACCCACAGACGAGGAGCCGCTGCAGGCTCAGGTAGAGTGGTTGGATACACACAGCTGCCCTTCCATGCAGATGTATGCACATGACTAGAGGTTTGAGAGAGTAATTAATTGCTTCCTTCTTTCCCTCAACTTCTGGACCAAGAAACGGACACAAGGGGTGGATAGGAATGCATATAGCTCTATATTTTCTCTCTTTTTAAGACACGTGCAATTTCAAATTTCTGAGTTGGATTATGTTTCAAGATAGATAGCTTGTGCACAGTAAAGCACATCCCAGTTCGATTTGCTGCTGTACCGGCATCCTAGCTGGCAAAGCAGATACAGGAAAATGAAGTATCCGTGGTACCTTACCTCTTCCCTCTGCTTTGCAGCATCATGGAACCAGGAACCCAGATGCTATGGGTGCTTCTGTTCTCTGTAAGAGCCTGTTTCAGTTAGCTTATTCACCAAGGAGTAGGGGGAGTATGTGTATTCTGTCCTTAACCCTGGCGAGGCAGACACCGTGACATGGGTTTCCTCAGGTGTAGCAGTTAGGTAAGGAGAGGATGGGAGGCAGGGATGGAGGAGAGCAGAGGATTTCTTCCTACCTTGTACAACTCAGAGCAGAGTCACAGAAAAAAAAAAGATTTTCCCTTTAAGGTAGATACATCTTGGCATCTAAAAATGGGTCAAAATATACCTGAGATATTTACCCTCTGACAATTTGATTATTCAAGTGTGTATTGTGCAAGGGGCTTGAATGGTTGAAGGTGCATAAGTTTGAACATGTGCACAGAGACTAGTAAAACCACATGCACCACTTCATGTATTGCCTCATCAGCACATACATGTGTGTACACTGTATCCAGGGCCCATCCCATGTATGTCCTCACCTCTTGAATCCTGGCAGTGTTGTCCTGAAGGGAGCTACAAGCCACTTGACAGCAGAACATGGACCATGCAGATCTACTCTGAGGCCACTTTGGTCGTATGCCAGAAGGCTGCTGTGGTTCTTGTGTCGACAGAGTGGCCAGCATCTAGCCTGCCACCCAGGTTGTTTCTTACAATTTGAAACATGTCACCTGTCTATGTATATGTCTGCCTTTGGCTGCAATATTCCGGAAGGTCCCTGGGCATACTTGTCCATCTTCACTGTCCCAGAAACTCGGGAAAGAGTTCCTACCCACCATTTCTTTCCTCAGTCTCCTTAAAACAAAAACAAATAAACAAAAAACCCTTACCTCTGTGGACTGCACAAGTATATCACTATAGGAATGAAGTGCCATCTTCCAAGGCACGGGAGGCCATCTGGCTTACCTCCTAACTGCCCAGTTGAGGCAGCCAAGATCTTCCCTTTCTCTCTGTGTCTCTGTCTCATATCAGGAATGAGACCTAGGACCTCACACAGGCAGGGCGAACACTCTACCACTGAGCTAGAGTCCTAGCCCGATTTTTGAATAAAAGAACCTTGTTTGAAACAGTAGCTCTCTAAGTTGCTCAGACTGGCCTTGAACTTGTGATCTTTCTGCATGAGCCTACCAGGTAGTAGAGATTATAGGCCTGCACCATCAGGGAGGAAGTTCTGGGCCATCTCTGTTTGATCTCAAAGCCTAGCTCCCTATAGAGGAGCCATTACCTGCTTCACTTGCACTGATGGCTGCCTAGATGCTTCCCGGTCATTTTATAGACTCAGTTCTCACTCACTCAGCCTCTGGAGTTTACTGACAGAGGAACAGAAACCCAAAGAGATTATGATTTATTACGGTCACATATTTAACTAGGGCTTCAGGCAGGCTCCCAGTCCTGTTTGTGCGGATCTGAGAATATATGGTAAGCTATGAGATGGCCATCCGTGTGTACTAGTGCAGTCTGTGTATACACACACATATGTGTAGTGAAGCCACATGGAGGTGGTTTCAGTTGCTTGTGTGTGTGTGCATTTCCAGGAGCCTTTCTGCCTGTTGGGAACTGTGTGTCTACCCATGCACACACTTGAAACAGTGGATTTTCTCCATGTTAACAAGTTTATAGAACCATCTACTCTATACCTAGTCCTTTTTCCAGCCAGGGTTCTGATCTAGCATCTAAACATCTCTCTGTGTCTATCTGAGTGCAGAGAACTGTAAATACTGAGGCCTGCGCATCTGTCCTTGTCTCCCAGGACAGCTGCCTGTCTGTCTGTGCACATCATGTACATTCATGGGTTTCAATAATGTCATATACCTGGCCATGGGTACCCGTCTGTGTAGATGTTGTGCCTCTCCGTGGTGACAGGTGGGCTGCGTGTCCATGGCTGCATGGTTCTGACATTTCCCACCTGTGTGCGTGTGCTTACCTTTGTGACTAAGGCAGCATGAATCCTTCTGCTCGATCCTTGTAATCTGTGGGAACAGCCCAGCTCCCGGCGCTGATTGCCTTATTGGTCACTGGCCTAGCAGCCTGTGTCTTTTAACTCAAGAAAAGGTCGCCTGGACCCCCATGCAGGCTCAAATCATATAACCTTTCATGTTCCCCCTCCTGTGGGGACTGTTCAATTTCCATCCTCTCTGGGGTCCCATTTGTATGATGTCAGGCAGAGAGTGAGACTGTGGCCTGCTACATCTTTCTAAAGAAGTGTGACTCCGGGCCCGAGGGGGGCAAGCAGCCTGCTGGGAAGCAACTTCCTAAAGGCTCAGCTAGCGATTCTTTTTTCTACTGTGAAACTTCCACCTCACCATTATGCTCAAAAAACAACTGGAGTCCATTGCTCCAACTCTTCTCCCAGTTTAGGGGCAGAGAAACCAGAGCTTGGGAGCTAAGGTACTTCTGCTAGCTCCCACAGTTCGGTTTTGTCGGGAGCCTGAAGTGGCTTCAGCGTTGTTGGACTCTAAAGAACAGAGTTCTTTCTCTCATGACTAGCAGCTCACCAGAGATCAGTGTATCCCTTCTGTGGTGTACAGTCATGGTGGGCCTGTCCCTTGCGTGAGTAGGGCCCACATTTTCATCACTCTGTGCATCTACATGTGCAACACACCTGAGGAGAAGTGGCAGACAGGTGCCATTTTCACATCTTGCTCCTAAATACTGAAATTTAGGAACCCAAGGTGACCCTGAGATGACATAAGGCAAGGGCAGTAAAATATTTATCCATCTAAGGTTGTGGCAGATTCGCTGAGCCAGAGCAGTGTCGTGTTGTGTTAAGTCGCTGAGGTTTGGGTTTATTCATTACAGCACCTGCATGTTTCTCACCTTAATACACTGGCTGTTACCGTTCAGGAAATGGCCTTCAAGAAACCAACTCAAGGGGCTGGAAAGATGGCTCCCGTGGTTAAAAGCACTTGCTGCTCTTCTAGAGGACCCAAGTTCAGTTCTCAGCACTTATACTGGGTGGCTCACAGATGCCTGTAACTCCAGTTCCAGGAGAATCTAATGTCCTCTTCTGGTTCCCATGGGCTCCTATACCCATATAGCACACACGTACACACACACACACACACACACACACACACACACACACACACACACCACACACACGAGAATAGGAAACTTTCTCAGACCTTTCTTATTGACCTTGTCTTCAAGTCCTAGAACCACAGACTGGGAACCCTTTCTGTCACTTGGGGCAGTGCAGTCTAGGAGAAGGAAACCTGAATTGTCATGTTGACTGTTCATGAATGGGTGTGCTCACCATGACAAACCTGACGGTCCTTTGGGCAAACTCCACCCTTTTGTCAGGATGCCTTGAGATGATCAATCTAGATTCTGGATGGAATCAGATTGCGCCATGTTCATCACCACCCAGCCAGAGGCTCTGAGTCTTGGAGGACCGATCTGAGTGATGTGGCTGGCAGGAAGCTCACGGTTGACTTTCCTTTCTCGAACACTATCCTAGCTCCAGGCCATTTCCTCTTCCCAATTCTGGATGCCAGGAAGAGTGGGACCAGGGTCTGTGTGAAGTCACAGAGGTATCTACGAGGGGAAGCTAGAGGCTGAGGGATGGCCACAGTGGTTTAAGGCTTTTTTTTTTAGAGAAGCCATGTTGATGACATTGAATGTCAAGTCAAAAGGAACACGTGACAATCCCACACAGAAGGGCTGAGCTTTTCCAGATGTGGCGGAGTGAGAGGTGGCAGAAAACCGAAAACAATAAGACCAGGAAAGAGCTTCAGTACGGAGGGCGGGTGTGAGGTGGGAGCAAGGTCTGAGAGAGGCTTAGCTGTGCTCCCCAGAGAGTGGCAGCTAAGCCAGGGTAGCATTTGGTAGAGAGTCCTTAGGAACCTGGAGCTACCCAGTTCTTTATCCAGACTCAGATAGGTAATCTCACTGCAGGGGAGGAGGGAAAAACCAAGGGAAGGATTGCAGACAGCAAGAGAATGGTCTGCCTGCTCTGGGAACAGCCTGAGTAATGGGACCAGAGTCACAGATCTGTGCCTCTCTACAGAGTACGTAGACAACGGCAGGTCCTGGGACTGGCTTAGGTAAATCACCTCCCCAAGACTGTAGGGTCGTCTTTGGAGACAGCTCCCAGGTCAGGTTTGTGGCTCTGACAGCAGGCATCTGTAGCAGCTTGTCCTTGCTCTACGTCTTCCTCTCTACTTTTCCTTTTTAACAAATTCTGAATCATAATGAAAGATTTTTCTTGGGTGTCGTGTGTGTCTGACAATCAAATCAATTCTTTGCAATCAATGTTTTTCTAATGAATTTTGCATTTCTCAGGGCAGGACCTGACATTATCTGTTTGTTTTCTCTCTTGCCCTTGGCTCCCTCCCCTGCCTCCTTGTTTTAAGCAAACTGTGCAGGGGGCAGCAGGAGCCAAATGGCAGGTCGGGAACAGCTTTTCCCTCCCAGTTTCTCCCCAGTTTTTCCTTGCCCTTTTCCCCAGCACCCTTCACTGGGGAGCCTAATGGGGTGTTTCGGAGCAATTAGGATGATTTAAATGGCCCTGTAACAAAGTTTGTCAGGTGAAACCCCACCACCCACCAGAGCTCACCCCTCCATCTGTTGTATCCTAGCTAAAGAAGGAGCAGGGTAGGCGCCGGGGACGTGAGAGAACTATTCCTCCCCCAGCCTCCCTCCTTTCCTCTATTCTTACACCCTTCCGGTACATGCAATAGATTAGATGCAAAATACATTTCATCTATTCTGCAAGATTTCTTGGGGAAATAACAAATCCATTAATAAACTCTGCAGGAGAGACAGGAGAGGCAGGGGAATAGTTATCAGACCAGGCCGGCTTCTATGGTCCCCGATCCTGTATGGATGAATAAATGACTGACTGATTGAATGAATGATGGAAGGTAGACAGTAAGGACCTGAAGGCCGACATTACACAGAGTTTAGAGCCACCAAAGTGGGGAGCATCAGAGTGCTCCTCCGTGTGTGCTCTGGAACCTGTACGGAGGATGGAGAGAATTAAAGTTGCTAGTTAGATGTCTTGAAAACAGGGAATGTGTTTCTGGGCATCTGGAGGGTGGGGGACTAGTGTGTTCACAAGGACCCCTCAAAGAAAGCAGAAGAGGTCACAGTGATTCCCATGGAAAGAACCCAGCCTACAGTGCTGGGTCTAAAGATGGGGAAAGGGACCACGAGCCCAGGGATTCAAGCAACTTCTAGAAACTGAAAAGGGCAAAGAAGTGGATTCTCATTCTTCCCTACAGCCCTTGAAGAGACCACAGCCCCACCAGCACCGTATTTCAGTTACCGGGAGTGGTGACCTCTGGAGCTATCAGACTCAGCTGTGCTTTGCTTGTTACAGCAGCAGCAGAAAGCTCGTACAGAAGTCCTGATGTGTCTCAGCTGGCCTGGATATGCATGAGAGAGCGAGGGAAGCTCATGAAAACAGGATAATGGAGTCTAATAGGCTGTGGGAAATGCAGCCTTTAATTGAGCTGTATGCAAAAACATGGTGGGAGACCCTCAAAGGGACCTAGCAGGTGTGAAGAACATCTCAGTGGCTCAGGGACTGACAACTTTGTGCGTGGATCTTTGAGGAGAGCCTGCAGAGTTTCTTTCTGTCCTTCACTGATTCAGGGTAGGGAAGGTACCCTTCTCTCCATCTAACACCCTTGCTTCTGCTTGTACCCCAGCCCAGCTCAGTCTTGGGCACAGACTTTGCAGCAGCTTGGGCTGATGTTTGCATTCTGGCTCCTGCCTCATCAGGCGGCTGAGCAGGGCTGTTTGCATAACTGTCTTTAGTTCTCTTTCTTTCCAGGGTCCCTGCACACTAACCTCAGGGGATTGTCGTGATGTGTCACAGGCTGAGTGTCTGATGGGAGGCCAAGTCTGATGACGTCACAGGTCTCAATACCCTGTCCTAACAACATGCCACATGTTCCTCATAGACCCTTCCCCCACCTCAGCTTGTTCACCACTTCATCAGGAATACCGCAGTCACCAAAAATGACTTCTACCAACTTCTGCCACCGTATCTACCCACATGCCAGCGTCTACTCACATGCTCAGCCTTCCCACACGGGTGCTCTGATGAACTGTGTGTCTACACACAATTCCGTAAAGCTGGGCCTGGCCTCTCTCTTCTACTTCCAGCAAGTCTCCCTCCCCCTCTATATTAACTAGACTCCATCTTCATAGGAACATATTAATTAGTATGCACCTATGTTAATTAATCCTTTGCCTGGTCCCATTTCTCTTAAGCTACTGCCCATACCTTCTTTCTGATGATTGCAGCCAGCTTCTTAACAGAGTTGTCATTACCTACTGAGGCTTCTCACCTCACCTCTACAAGAAAACTCCTCTCACCAACGAATACTGCTTCACCCACGGGCTGGTGGTCAGCCAGCATCGTGCTTGGCCCATTAGCTGTTCTTGGCTTTGGCTGGTCTTATTCTTGATTGACCACATAGAACAATCTGCTTTCCCTACCCCATAGATAATGGTTCTTCCTCCTTTTCCTTCCGCCTCTTCCAGGAGCCCTCCTACTGTTGAACTGACTGTGACCCTTGGGGCTCACTCTATGGTTGACTTCTCAGTCTGAGTTCACCTGGTCTGGAAACATCAGCTGTGTACGAATGTTAGCGATGCCGACCTCTCTCCTGCATCAGGAGTTTCCATACCTTGAAGCCTGAGTGCTCCTGCACCCACCTGCTAGGGAGCTTACAACCTCCCTGCATTTAATGAAGGTCAGAGCCACTTCTCAGACTCAGTGCCTGAAGAAGGAGGGACCTAGGCTGTGGTAGGTGCTGGTAACCAGAAATGGAACATGAAAAACCAGAGAGTATCAACTGCCTTGCACCTATTGCCGTATTTCACATCTCCACACTCCACTGTGACAACAAGGGAGGATTGAGGAGGGGATGGTGACCCTAGGGACCCATCCCTGGTGTAGGCAGGCTCTTCACCAATGGGCACTTTGTCTTTCACCTCTTTTGCATAGACAGCCAATCAGACCCACCCAAGCCCACTAAAAATCCCCGAATTCACTTTGGGGCCTCTTTCCAGATGTTCCTTCCTGGCCATTTCCTGGCTTTTCCTACTCAATAAGCCCACCTTTCTTTCCTTAGACATGGTGACCTGTTCTGTTCTTTGTGGGCACGAAGGAAGGAGGAACGGAGAAGAAAATCTGCATCATCAACAGATCTCAAAAAGAACCCATTCTAAACATGCTGTTTTCTGTGCCTCCGTGGGGGACAACCCCAGTTTCCCACTTGTCTAGGGGAAAATGTCGACATTGCTGCCTACTCTTGTTCTCCGACTCCTCTCATGAAATTGGCTGGGGAGTGCTCTATTTTTGCCCTACTTTAGAAAAATGCACTGGATCTGATTGATTCTCATACATTCGCTGCTCTCGCCCCGGTAGGGAGCACCTTCATCACACAGTTGAGCTGCTCCATTAGCCTCTTACCAGGTCTCCCTTATTCTGCTGTTGCCTTTATTTCCAGGGTGACGACTGGAAAGATACTTCTCAAAGCTAAGAAAGATGACACCCCTCTTCCGCTCAGAATCCTGAGCTGTACTGACTTCCCCTCAGGTTCCCTTGCCTGTGCTCCGAAGTCAAGTTCTGCTCAGTTCCCTTGCTCTAACTCCCTTGGTGGAAAAGCTTAGTGAACACTCGCATTTTCTCCAACTCTTCACTGGAGCTACAAGATCACACTGACTGGTGCCATTCTGAAAACTGCAAACCATCCCTGCGTCTGTCACCGACAGAGTCTGGTCTGTGCTGGTTATGTTTCGCTAGTTCAATGAGTGTGTTTGGATACATCGCCCTAAAACTCCTATATAAGGCTTTTTGTGTTTACGTTTTGTGAGCATAGGAGCAATAGGAGGGGCAACGGACAGGGGTAGTGCTTGTATAAGTGGCTACTCTGTGTTGGGCTCATCAGCCTTCGGTAGATTGACAGGCCCACCAGATCCAGAGACTTCGTCACCATGCAGGGTGTGTTCCTCCCCTAACTGGGTGGCAGATGTCTCAAATTAGGGAGAAGCTTTGGTAATAGACTTATTGGAAATCTTATAAATGGGCATTTGATGCCTGCCTCAAAGGAGTAAACAGTCATTGTCTCTCCCTCAATACAGCCAAATAGGCCTGTGGAATTCCAATATGACCCAGAACCACCAATAGAAAGCTTATTATTGCCACTACCCATTTGTACCCCTAACACAGGCCCAAGGAGAGTGTCTTATTCCTGGCACCTAACACAGGCTCAACATGGTGGGTACACAGGCAGTTCTTGCTATTGCAGGGAATCACAATTGACAGATAGTGAACCTGCGCACTGTCTTTCTGGTAAGTGGAGTTCAGAAACTGAGTTTCGTAGTCTGGCTTTCATTGTTGTAATCAACCCAGGAGAAGGTAATTTATAAACATTAGAAGTTTACTTGGCTTGTGGTTCTGGTCCTGGCATCTTCTTGACATCTATCATATAAAACACAGTGATGGGTAAAGCACAAGACAGAGTAAGTATACCAACCTCGTCTATAGAAAGCTGCGTGGAGCTGCACCTGATGGTGCTGGCTTCTGCCCTCCAAGATCCCGAAAGTGAGTGCTCTCTGTGATAATCAACTCCTATTATGGCTAAGGCCTGACTCATGCTATTATCACGCAATGATTGTCAACTGCTTGCATATGCGTGGACCTATGGGCAGTGCCCACCTGGCAATCTGGGGTTGGCGGCCTGTGCCTTGTTAAGAGCTGGGAGAGGTTTGCCCGGGGAGAGAGAGAGAAAAAGAGAAGGAGAAAGATTGCTGTGAACAAGGTCCTGAATAAACTGCTTGCAAGAAGAGCTCCGGTGTTGTGTCTTCCTTGCTGGTTGAGGCGGGCACGACACTCGTCTACTTTCTTCCTCTTATAGAGCCACGAATGCTGTCCTTGGGACCCCACTCCCCTGACCTCATATACTCCCAATAGCCTTCCAAAAGCTCAGCCTCCAAATATCATTCATGTATGATGTGGGGATTAAATTTCTCACACACCCACTCTCCAGGCTTCCTATTTGCAGGAGGTTAAATCTATTGTTGTTCTTAAGAGGTTTACACACAATCCGGTCCGGCTCGATCTAGAGCAGCTCACGGTCTCAGGGGCATTCAGGACAGTCCTGAAAGAGATGGAGAAGAAGAGGGTAGTAGAAGCAACCAGGCTCTAAGATGGCAGCTTGCTGGGGCTGGCAGGGGTGCAGCAGTCCAGGGGGAAAGAGTCAGCCACTCTAAAGGATGCTGGTAAAAGTTTACAGGCTAAAAGGCACACTGGGATCTTTATAACTGTGCTGTCGCCTCTGGTGGCCTGTCCCGTGTTCCAGCTGCAGCCGTGATCTTGTAGACGTAAATATTTTGAGCATCTTTATAAGCTGTACTGCCTCAGAACCTCACGTAACAGAGATCACCACTATTACCATTTAAAATGAAAGTCTATTGAGCATCCAATGCAGGGCAGTCTCTATGCCAGGCCTGGCTGCCTTTTATTCTTGTTTGCACACACACTCCACTTACACACACCTTCTTTCTTTTCTGCTTTGTTGGGACACTGTAGAAGACTTTACAGGAAGCTGAGTAGACTTGGTGCTTTGAGAATTCCATGTCCAGGGTTGTAAAGTAATCCCTTTTCTTTCTCTTTTCTTAAAGTATCCAGTCTCAGGAATTTTATTACAGCAACAGAAAGCATAATTAAAGGCTAACCTCATCTTCTAGCCAAGGGACTCCATGAGTAGCAATCCCTATGACCATTTGCTATCCCTGCTTCCCAAGCCTGCTGGGGAACATTTTCATTTACAAGCCTTTCAGAATGAGCTCACCTGATTAGAGAAGGCCCACACTAAATTACCTCACTTTTGATTAACTCAAAGAAATCAGTTGATTTTTTAGAACCTAATTGTATTTTTTTAACCTAATTTTTAACCTAGTTGTACCTTGAATACCCTATATTCAAGGAGGAGGGGGCTGTACAGAGTGTGTATGACAAACGTGGAAATCTTGGGAGATGCTTTGACAATTCCACAGGTCCCTCTGAAGCTTGAAGGTCTATCGTGACTACTCCAAGTCCCCAAAGCTTTAAGTGTCAGAGATAGGATTGAAACTTGGCTCCTGTGGTCCTGTTGTAGTTGTATGATCAATGAGAAAAACCAGCCACAGTGAAGCAGGCTTGTGGGTGCGGATCTTAAACCTTGCCAGTTTCAGCAAGTAAGTAACAAATAAGGAAATCATGAGCTACTACTAGCTACACCCAGTGTCCTCTCCAAATCTCAGTCTCCACTTACACAGAGCACAGAAGGAGGGCTTCTCACGGAATTTTAAAAATGACATTGTGTGTGTATGTATGTGTGTGTTTGTGTGAGATTTAAGTCACCCATAAATGGAGTTTGATGGCCATTGAAGTGTGTCATGGGGAACCAGGGAGACCATGCATGTCTTCAGCTGTGCTGGTGATATTATCAAGGAGTATATTGTAGGAGCACAAACTGTTAGGGCACATCACGCATCATAGGACCAGTTGATCCAGAGTTTCCCCAAGTGGGTCCTCTGAAACCCACATTCTAACATGGCAGGAGTTATGATAAGAAAGGAATCCATACTTAAACAGGTTTGGAGTCTCTTGGCTCAAACACATTAATAGATGCTGCTCCAACCTTGGAGCTCTTCGGCTATAACACACTGCAGAAACCCGTGGGATAGGGCAGGTGAGATGACTCAACAGGTGAAGGTGCTTGCTGCCAAGCCTGATGACCTGAGCTTCCCTGAGACCCATATAGTGGAAGGGAATGGCAGTCACCCAAATTTAAGGTGAGTCTTTCTTCTTCAATGAAATGTTCCTCGAAACACACTCATAGACATGCCCAGAAGTGTGGCTTCTAGGTGACTCCAAATTCCTTCATGTTGATAGTGGAGAATAAGCAATATGGGTGATACCAACCAACTCCTGAAAGCTATGGGCATCTCTCTCTCTCTCTCTCTCTCTCTCTCTCTCTCTCTCTCTCTCTCACACACACACACACACACACACACACTGTAATCTGTAAAATTCTGTGAGAAAGCCTCCTTTATGTAAATGGAAGGAGGACACTTGGTGTATCTAGTAGTAGATCATGATTTATTTCTCCATTTGCTTCTCACAGCCGAGGACTCAGCCTGAGGCCAGGGTTTGGTGCCTGTGATGGTTGCTCTTTACTGTTACCAAGATCAAATTTGAAGTCACTTAGGAGACACACCTCTGGGAGCATCTCTGAGTGTGCTTCCAGGGACATTTCACTGAAGAAGAAAGACCTAAAGATGGGTGGCACCATCCTGTGGCCTGGGGTCCCACAGGATGGGCAAAATAAAAAGATAAAAAAAAAAAACAAGAAAGCTAGATGAGTACCAGCATCCCTCTGCTTCTTGGGGTCACTATGTGACCAGCTGCATCCCACTTGAGGCAGACATGCTTCTTTGTCTCTTAAACGGCTACATCTTTAACCATGGGTTAAAAGAAGCACCCCCCTTTTTCCTTTACACTACTTCTTGTCATGTATTTGGCCACAGGTACAAGAAAAGTAACTAATATTGAAACATGACCTGGAGGAGAGCCTCCAGCCTCACAAGAACCTGGCCAGGAGACAGAAGAACCTTGCTTGTCTTTGCTCCCTTAAGAGAACAAAGGGAAGGGCTGAAGCCTGCTGGTTTAAGGAGAAGAAGACAGCTGCTCAGAGATTCCCCAGAGAGAAGCCTCTCTGTGGAGGACTGCAAAGCAGAGCCCTGGTGACCCAGCTGCAGAGAGAGCAGAGTGATAGTCTCTCCTGTCTGCTTTGTTCTGGTTTAGTATGCCTCATTTTCCTAATTGCAGGTTTCTAGGTTTCAGAGGCACGAAAGGGATGAGGTTGGGAGCTGTGGGAGGCTCCACCCCTGGCATTGCAGGGGACTGGGAGAGGTTTGCAGGGAGGACAAGGACTTTTCTGGGCTGAGGGGCAGTTTCTCACCCTGGGGGTAGTGGGGTGGTGGTGTGGGTGGTGGGGTGATGGCTGTGGCTGTGCTCATTCCTCCCAGCTCCAAGGAAGGGAAAAGAGAATCAATTTGAATATTCAACTCCATAAACAATACCATAAAAAAAATCACATGCATTTTCAGAGAAGGGCTAAGAGCTAGTGTGTTAAAGCAAGCCTGATCCCGCCCAGCATCACCCCCCGCCCCCCATCCATCTTGTCTCCAGGCAAGGAAGCTGACTCCTAGAAAGGATAAATCCTAGGAATCTGGGAGGAGCTGGCCCTGACTTTCAGTAACCTTTTTCCCTTTTCTTAAGTCTACAGGGCTCTCTAGGGTCACCACAACAGAGAGGCCTTTGGGCTGGGACATGTGGGCAGGGTGCTCTGTGAGGTGAAGAAGATGCCGCTTGGTGGGGTACAGTACTGGACACTGGGGGTGGAAATCCCGTAGACTTGGACTTAAGCCTCTGAGTGTTGAAGTTACTTCTCTGTTCCTAAGAGTTCTCCTTCTATATTTCTCCTCCCAATTTTGGCCTGCCTATCCTAGTGGAGGGTCAGGAGAGCTAAGGGACCCACAGCTGTGAGGTAACAGAAAAAGACATTTCAGGCACCCAGTACCACCCCTCATTTTTCGGAGGCTCCAAAAGATAATCCATTTGGCCCAAGGTCACCCTGGGTGAGAGCAATAACCTTTGTTCATTTCAAGCCAGGGACAAAGCAGGGCAGTGTCTCGGGCGGCATATCCACAAAATCTGCAGTGGGGCACTGGGCACTCGACCACGCCCACCTGCTCATTGACTTGTCTGTGTTAGAAATTCAATCACCGTGTCTGTGTCCTGCTGGTTCTCATTGGAACCCCAGCTGTCTAAGGTGGATATCTGTCGAAATGACATGCTGGACCTCCCGAAATGTCACCTTGGCTGTGTGTGAAGCCTCCTGTCCCCAGGGGAGCTTGGTGTCTCCTATAATTAAATCCCGTTTCTGTTTCTCCTCTGCTCCCAGAAGCATCTGGCCTTTACTTGTATTCATTCAAAGCCAGGGAGCCAATTCCAGAGCCCACCATGTGAGCTTCCTGTATCTTACACCGCTCCATCCTCATAGGGTCAGCCAACTCTGGTGGTGAGAGCACCGAGTGATTTTATACTGGGTACAACTCAAAAATCTGGCTCTGGAGCCCTAAAGTCTTGGAACCTATTGATGCTCTGCTTGATCCCCTACCATTGCTAGGAGTCGAACCTAAGGCCTAGGGCATGCTAGGCAAGTGCTCCATCATTTAGCTACCTACTTCCCCATCCCTAATGATCTTATACTCCACCTATAAAAAGAGTAAGTTAGCCAGTTCCTCAGAGGGGCCAGTAAAAGATGGAGATTTCCTGGAGGCTTTGAGTCTCAACAGTTACGAAAGCCTTCAGACAGGGACACAGTGGTGAGCCATGGCCAAGAATGCTCCCTCTTCCACTCCGTGTGCATCTGGGCTTTGGTTCACGGTGCTTTCTAGTTCTATGAATTTAGCTTCTGCCCAATGCTTAGAATTTCCTGTTCTGGACCCTCCAGAGCTCCAAGAGGCTGTAGTTATTGAGTTTTCCATCCCTGAGGTAAAATTTCAGGAAACACCTGCACCTATCCCTTTGCTGGCCTTGTGCAAGGACAGCATAGCGGTGACCTTTGTTTCTGAGATGTTCGTTCTGTGCCTGTCACCTCTTGGAGACTGTGCTGCCCAGTTTATGTCAGTTTGACACAAGCTAGAATCATTTTTGAAGAGGGAAGCTCACTTGAGGAAATGCCTCCGCCATTTTTGATTGTTGGTTGATGTGAGAGGGTCCAGCCACTGTGGGTGGGGATCCCTGGGCTGGTGGTCCTGGGCGCTCTAAGAAAGCAGGCAGAGGAAGCCAGGGGGAGCAAGCCAGTAAATGTTGCTCCTTTATGGCCCCTGCTTTAGTTCTTACCTCTAGGGGCCTGCCTTGAGTACCTGCCCTGAACTCTTTCCATGATAGAGTGTGATGTGGAAGTATAAAGCAAAATAATCAAAGTTGCTTATGGTCTTGTTTTTTTAATACAGCAATAGAAACCTAATTAAGGCTGAGACCTTTGCATAGGTTAACCAACTTCACCCAGAAAGTAAAAAAAATGTTATGTCTATTTTATGGATGTGGAAAGTAGGGCTCAGAGAGGTGGAGAAACTTGTCTTTAGGATGCCCACCTGGTAGACGGTGCTGGTTAGTTTTAGCTGTCAATTTGATACAATCTAGACTAGCATTGGGGACTAGAGAGATGTTCAATAGTTAAGAGCACTTGCTGTTCTTCTAGAGGATCTAAATTTGGTATCCAAAACCCATATCAGGTGTTTCTAAGTGCCTATAATTCTAGCTTCAGGGGATCTATGACCTCTTTTGGCCACTGTGGGCACCTACGGACATGTGGCACAAACACATACACACACACACAAATTTTTAAAAAATGAAAATCATAATAAGGAATTATCTAGATCAGGTTGACCCACTGTTGGCAGCGTCATTCCCTAGTCAGGGCCCTGGACTGTATGAGAGTGAAGCAAGCTAGTTAGGATGCATATATTCTCTGTCATTCTCTTCTGTGGGTGTGATGTGACTAGCTGCTTAAGTTTCTGCCTTGAGATCCCTGGAATGATAGGCTGTGGCCTGGAATAAAAACCAAACAAACTCTTTCTTCTCAAAATTGCTTCCTGTAAGAGCATCAACAACAAAAACTCTGCCAGCATCCTGGCTCCCAAGACTTCTTTTAAAACCTCAGCACTGCCAGGGGTATATGAACTTCCCTTTCCTCTAAGGCAGTGGCTCTCAGCCTTTCTAAAGCTTTGACTCCTTACTACAGTTCCTCATGTTGTGGTGACCCCAACCATAAAATTATTTTTGGGCTACTTCATAACTGTAACTTTGCTACTGTTATGAATAATATAAATTTCTGTGTTTCCTGATGGCCTTAGGTGACCCCTGTGAAAGAGTTGTTCAACTCCCAAAGGGGTTGAGCCCACAGATTGAGAAACACTGCTCTAAGGGGTAGCCGGTCTCCTGTCTGAGAGTAGCTGTTGCCGGGTAGTGGTGGCACAAGCCCTTAATCCCAGCACTTGGGAGGCAGAGACAGGCAGATCTCTCTGAGTTCAAGTCCAGCTCTGGTCTACAGAGCATGTTCTAGGACAAGCTCCAAAAGCTACAGAGAAAGCCTATCTAGAAAAACCAAAAACAACAACAACAACAAAAAACAACCAAGAGTAGCTGTTATTTGTTCTGGGTGCAGCAGGCTCCCGCTGTCCCCAGGCATCCCTCTGTTCCTTTAAGGCTGAGAGGGACAACACAGGCCTCTGGTCCAGATGGACCCAGCCACGACACATGCAGAGAGGCTGTTGTGTCCTTCTTCTAATTGTGCCTCTTTCGGAGTTCTTTTTCTCAGCCACCACACCTTCCTATTGAACTTGTGGTCATTCTCAGAGGCTAAGATCTTTTATTCACGGCTCTCTGGCAAGCCACAGCACCTTTATCTTGTACTAGTTCAATTGATTCTTTGACTCCAAACACCGGACTTTACACAGCATCGCTGGATTTTATCTGTGTCGTCTGGGCATGTGTTCTTGCCTGCTGAGGTGATCTGACACCAAGGCAGTCTAGTTCTGTTGAGATGGATGTGCTAGGCAATTAATTTTTCCCAGCTTTGTCACATACAAACGAGGTAGTCATCCTTTCTCGAACTTCATTTGTGGCATCGCTAAAAACACGGATTAAAACAGAACGTGACTCTTGGATCTCCTTTCTAGAGAGAGATTTCCCACCTCATGACAAAAGAAGAAAAAAACAAAACAAAACAAACAACAACAACAAAAAACCCCTCTTCTCTGGAAATAACCACATTGTGATTTTTGACTTCCCAATTCTGTATTTAACTTTGCATTGAATGAGTAATCATGTTTCAGGCCGAGGGCAAGCACCAGCTTGAGATTCAAAGCCTCTGCTTTCTTGGGGTTCCACCCGAGTTTTCCACACATAGCTAGAGAAACACGTTTACAGACAGCCAGTGACCCCCAAGTCCTTAGGCTGGATGCATGGAGGGTCCAGAGAGTGGATGCTTCCATGACTAGTCCATACTGATGCTGTTTTTGGAGCGTGAGTCCTATGAGCAGCCAAGAAGTTTGACTGTGCACGGGAAGACCACTGATCACCTCTGCCCAAGGGTTTTATTTTTATTTATTTATTTATTTATTTATTTATTTATTTATTTATTTTGCCTTCAACCAGCTTTTCCTTGGGCCACTCTCTCGTGTGTGCGTTTATTACACATGTGTGTCTGAGGGTGTGCGTAAGCACTTGTGTGCACATGTGTGTGGAGGCCGGAGGTTGATGTTGTTAGGTCGATGTTAGTGTTGATTACACTGTGAGCCCTGAGTTTGTATTCTCATCAATTAACTAAAATTTACCTTGGGTCAGGAGGCTGCATTAGCAACTTATTGACAGAAAGTCATCTGAGAGCACCAGAAGGCATTCGGGAAAGAAAGACACAGAAAATATCTGGGGTTTGGAGTGGTACAACTCTTTGTGGTTTGGCCAAGTGGAAGTGCGGGTCATCTGTGGACACCAACAAGAGAGAGGGCTAGCTAGGTGCTACTCAGCATGTCTGAGCTTGCAGGTTTTCACCCCAGCCTTTGTCTCTTAAGTCTTATTCATAATTAGAACAATAGAAATTTAGTTGAAGCTATCTTTAGTGGCAACTACAGGTCTGGTGCCTGAGTGACCAGGCCACGGCTATATAAGCAGACCGGTAACTGTGAAGTTGCACTTGTTGGCTAAGATCACAATAGATGAAGGCGCAGTCATGGTGCCAAAGTTAAAACAACATGATGTCGGGTGGCTTCCTTAGTAGTTCCCTGCCTTATTTTTTGAGACAGGGTCTGTCTTAGTTTCTTTTCTATTGCTGCTGTGGTAAAATACCTCAACAAAAGAAACTTGCAGAAAGAAGGTGTCTTAGTTAGGGCTTCTATTGCTATGAAGAGACACCATGACCAGGGCAACTCTCCTAAAGGAAAAACATTTAATTCAGGTGGTGACTTACCGTTCAGAGATTCATTCCATCACCATCATGGAGGGAGCGTGGTGGTATGCAGGCAGACATGATGCTGGAGAAGTAGCTGAGAATCCTACATCTTGCAGGCAACTGGAAGTCAACAGAGATACTGGGTGGTACCCTGAGCGTAGAAAACCTTAAAGCCTGCCCCCACAGTGACACACTTCCTCAAACAAGGCCATACCCTCTCCAACAAAGTCACATGTCCTAATAGTACCTCTCCTTAGGAACTTATGGGAGTCTATGGCATTCAAACCACCACAGAGGGATTTCTTTTCTCTCATAATCCAAGGCACAGTGCACCGTGGGGGGAAGTGAAGACAGCACGAGCTTGAAGTGACTGGTCATGTCACAGCCACTGTACGAAGAGCAGAGTGATGAATGTGTGCAGGCTTGACCTCAGCTCCCTTTTCTCCATTTTACTCAGAAATGGACTGGCCCAGCCTTAAGATGGATTTCCCCATATCAGTGACTGTAATTAACATAACCTTCTACAGTCCCAGCTAATTCTAGAAGTGGCCAAGTGGACAGTTAGTATTAGCCATCACAGGATCTCTTTCTGCTCCTAGAGACCACTGATAAGCCTTGGCTGGTGGACCAGTGAGCTCCAGGGATGCCCCTTCTCTGCCTCCACAACCCTGAATTATGGGCAGTCTGCCACTCCCATCTTTCTATATGAGATTTGAACCAAGGTTCTTATGTTTACAGGGCAAACGCTTCACCAACTGAGCCATCTTTCCAGCTCCTCCAAGCTGTTTCTTTATCCCATAAGTACTGCTAACCCCTATCTTTGGGAAAGTGTATTTGAGAATCAGGACTCCTGCCTCCTCTTCCTTGTTCTTAAAACTTGTCATTTTGGTGCTTGGCATATACATGGTGGTGAAGCTAGGCCTTGTGGGATACCAGGGTGATACACAGGGGTGGGAGTGGTGGAGGGGTGGAGTTGGGAGAGAAGCTAGGTTGTTTTCTTCAGCTAAATGCAATTCTCCCCACAGCTCCATGGCTTCATTTGAGAGTTCTGGCATCTCTCATCACTGAACACACTCTTATCACTAAAGATGGAGCAAATTATGGCTAAGATAATCTGGGGGTGATTTTCGCATCGTCTGGGCTGTGATTCCTTTGACCCCTGTTAGTACTCTGCCTCCATCTCATGCTGGGGTCACCATTCCCCCAGGCCACCGTGGACCACATCTGGTCCAGAAAGGGGCCTTGATGGCAATGCTTTGCGGCAGCTTTTGCCCTCAGCTCCGAGAGCTCAGCTGGGTGTTAGAGCGCTGTAATTCATGCCAAAGGTTGTTCCCTGCAATTTCTCTTTTCCACCCTCTCCCCCTGCCTCCCTCCCCCCAGTGGGAGAGGAAAGGCAGCTATGCTTATAGAAAGATTGATTAGTTAAGCAAGTCAATTATATCTCTTGCCGAGAGCAACTGTATATTAAGTAATGCAGCAAAAATGATTGTCTGCATAGATCCATTTTGTCGAACAGCTGTTCCAGAGGCCCGGAAAGAGAAGACGGAGGTTAAAATCCCGTAATAGTCTTCACTCCCCATCTCACCCCACCCCATCATGCCTGGCCCTCCGGGGGCTCCATTTATTACGAGATGGAATAAGCTTGGGTAATAAGCATGCTGGCGGCCTGCTCCATTTTGCGGGAAAACTCCCCGCCACGCTATGAGCTCCTGGGCATCCATCAACACCGGCCCTCCTGCCCTCCTGCCCTCCTGTCCTCGGGGAGTAGACTGAGGCCATCTCTGCCCATCAGCACTGGTGCAGTGGAAGGAGTTCTGAATGAAGTTTGGGGACTTGGGTTCAAGTCTACGCATTGAATGTGTGAGCGAAGCTGAGTCTTCCAATCTTTCTATGTTCCACTTTCTTGTTAGCGCAGTGTCACACAATGGAAAGGAGGCAGTGTGCAGGAATGAAAACTGTGTTCCTAGACCTAGACAATAAAATAACGAATCAATGCAGGACCTTGGTAGAAAGAAGTCTTGAGCTCTGTTTGCTGGATACCAGGCTGGGCCACATGGCCACAGGACCAGATGCTGGCGCAGCCCATATGATTGACCCACGTCATCGTGGAGGCTTGGCTTCCACCTGCCCTGCCCCATCCCTGGCCTGAGGGATGTACTGTTTTCAACTTTCATCCTATAAGGCAACCTTCAGTGCTTGTTTTAGTTCATTGTCCTTCAAGCAATGCATGGTTTACGAGACCTCTCGCTCCAGCTCTGTAGGTTGTAGTACTAGCAGTAAGTGACCCTTTGGTCCCCAGGAGACAGTCCTGGGGCAATGAGAATCTAGAGACACTTGATTTGTCCAGTCCTGGGGTGTTCATACCCATGCTGGGCCTGGACTAATGGCTACTTCTTTCTTATTTATTTTTGAGACTTGGCAGAATAGTGAGGCTCAGGGCCTAGTCTAGGTCAAAAATTTCACCCTTGTCAGAAGATATGTCCATCTTCAGGGGCTACAGTAAAGGCTTGTCCTCCCGTCTGAAGCCCTGTCATTGTCTTGTCATGCTCCAGGCAGAGGTTTCCTTCTCTATAAGAAGACAGTGTGCTGACTGTGTCCTCAGCTGCGACAGTGATGCTTTGCCCTTACCGTTCACACACATCTCACCCTATATGAGCCCACCAGATCCCTCAGGATGGACATGCTATGGGAAGAGCCTTTGGAGGGCAAATAATTGGGGAAACTGAGGCACAGAGAGAAGCATAGCTGAGCAAACTGATTAGATGGCTGGAAGGACCCACTCTCTACGGCCCTGGCCCAGCATTCCCCATCAGATCCACTCTCCTCTTGGAGTGGTGGTTTCCATAAGGAGAGGCAAGGGCAGGTTGCTCCCAGCCAGAGTCACGGTGCTAGGGTGGGGAAGTATATCACCAGGCACGGCACTGGTCCAAATGAGATTATTGATTTCCAGGGAATAGCTGTTCCCTAGCCTGATAGGTCCCCAGAAACCAGGGACAGAGCTCAAATTCAGGTCAATCTTAGTGGCCTGGGTTCTTTCTTCCAGGCTTCAGGGAACTCCAGAGTCCTTGATTTCTGAGCACTTTGGCAGTTTCATCTTCTGCCCCTCAGATCACAGGAGGACACTTAGCATAGAAATGACTGTTTCCCCAGCCTGCTCCCTTTTCCATGTTTTTAAATCTGTGTGCATGCCCGCAGAGAAGTGGGGTGCATGTATGTGTGTGTTATTGACCGTGACCCACATGAGCACCCAGCCTTGGAAATGGGTCTTCTGTTAGACTATCAGAGGGCTCTGAGCAGGCAAACACATAGCAGGAATGGCTGCCATCTCAGGACAGGGACCACTTGGGAGTTCCTTCTCATGGGGTCCCAGCACAGGGAGGATCTGAGAGGAGACCTCCCATTTGAAGCTGGCTCCCATTGCCAGCCCTCCTTCCAGGCCATCTCTATCTCCCGTGGAAACCACAGTACAGCTGGGTCTAGCTGGAAGAAAATGGACTCTCAGCCTCTCTTGGTCCTTGCCTTCTGCCTGGGGCAGACGGGAATCTAGACATTCCTTTCTCCTCTCATCTTAGCCTGCAGCAGGAGGCAAAAACCTTAGGGACTCATTAGTACTCTATTTTCTGGGACCCAAATCCTTGTCCTTCTCCTGCGTAGATGTCTTCTTAGTACTAGAAAAAGAGAGTTTTTATTTTTGGAACAACCCAGGGCCTCAGTATACTTGAGCAAGCACCGCACACCGAGCTGTATCATTTTTGCCTTTTATTTTGATAGAATCTCACTAAATTGCTCCAAGCTTACTCTATAACTTAGACAAGTCTTGAATTTGTGATTCTCCTGCCTCAGCTTCTGGAGTAGCTGGGATGTCTGGCCTGTACCACCAGATGGACATAGGTGCAAACTTCCCAAATTATCTTCCCTTGTTGTAGTGGTTTGAAAGAAAGTGGCCCCCAAAGGGAGTGGCACTATTTCGAGGTATGGCCTTGTTGAAGGCAGTGTGTCACTGAGGGGCCAGGCTTTGAAGTCTCTTTTGCTCAAGGTCCCCTCAGTGTGATAGTCAATGGATTTCCTCTTGGCTGCAAGATGTAGCACTCTCAGCTCCAGCACCATGTCTGCCTGCACACAGCCATACCCCCCATCACCATGATAATGGACTGAACCTCTGAAACTGTACTTGAGCCACCCCAATTAAATGTTCTCTTTGTAAGAGTTGCTGTGGTCATGGTGTCTTTTCGCAGCAATAAAAGCCAAAATTGAGACTCCTGTTGAGGATAGGAATACAGGTTCTTCATATAGCAGGCAGAGGGGCAGCAAGCGCATCCTCAGTATAGCAGGTATGGGGGGGGGATGAGAATAGCCTCCACTCCTAAATACCTGGTGCCCCTGGAGCCAGAGACCCAGGAACCCAGGGAGCGAGGAAGAATGTGGGCTGTGTCTTACAGGTGAGTAGAAAGAAGGTCACCTGGCAACCATGGGTCCATGGTCATGGGATCGATCTCTGACTCAGTGGGGATACTTGCTCACAGTGTCCTTTGTGAGTAGGGACAAGTGACAATAGGAGTCTCCTCTTGCCATAATTCTTAAGATTTCCTTTGTAGGTGGTGGTGATGGGTGTTGTGGGAATGAGAGGAGGCAGCCATTGTGAGAAAGCTGAAGTATCTGGGGAGTACCTCCTCCCACTTTCTGAATCAGAAGTATTCCCCTATCCTCGTGCAGTCCCCCATGCCTCGACTCCTCCGTTGGAATGCTCTCTTTTGGGTTAAAGGCTGTTTCTTTGCAAGACATCGCAGACGTGAATGAGTTCATCAGATCTCTTCCCTGGGGCTTTCAGGCTGGTGCTGGAGATAGAATAGGAAGAAAATTTGGGGACACAGAAAGATACACAGAGGGAACCTGGAGGCTGTGAAAAGGGTCATCTTTATTTTTAATATTCCCTAGGCCACTGGATTAGAGCTGAGGGAGGGAAGCGAGTGGGAAGGATACTGGATCTGAGGGTTTTATCCAAAACAGGCTTATCCAGGCCATCATCAAATCAATCCTACATGGATCCTTCTGGAAAAGCCCACATCCCCTTGTGTGCCTTTTCTCAAGCCATTCCTATGCAGTTACTCCCTGGACAGCTTCTGCCTGACCCTCTGCCTTTATGTTACAAATTAACTTCCACTACTGGGTTCTGGGAAAGCGTGGTGATAGGTTTTGATGGCATATAAAGCAAGTCAGGTGGCCACTGATCCCAGGCTTTTTTCTGCCCATGGAGAGGCTCTTGTTTTCCCCAGCATGCTTCCTCTGCAAAGTGAGCCGGTACTGGGTAAGGTCACAGTCAGCCGTGGGAAGAGGGAATCTGCCTTTGTTGTGTGTTTTCCAACCTCTGGTGCAGGCACAGGGACTGGCTGTGGAACTGGAGGGAGCAGTGACCCTTGCGCTTGGGTTTGTCATGGGGTTCAAGATTGTACCCTGTAGGTCTGGAGGCTTTCCCCGAGTGTGTGCACGATGGCATGGCCACCCTGCTGTCCCTCTACACCATGCAGAAGGCGACATTATGGCTTAATTATGAAATGTCCTCCTTAGGCTTCTATAAAGGAGACTTGGTGGCCAGCTGAAGTGTTTGCAGGGAATGACTGGCTCACGCCTCCATAAATAGATTCATTCCCTGGTGGATGACTATTGATGACATTGTTAGGAAAGAATTGAAACATTAGGAAGTAGATCCTGGTTAGAGACGTATGCCACGAGGCATGTGCTTTTGAGGGATGGATTGCGTCCTATGCTTCTTTGTTTTCTGGACACTAAACAGTGAGCAGCCTCTGTCACATGATCTTGCCACCATGATTCTCTGCCTCCCCGCCGGTCCACAGTCATGGAGTTGGCTAACCAACAACTGGAGCTTCTGAAACCACAAGCCAAGATAAACCCTTCCGCCCTTAAAATGGCTTCTCACAGGTCTGTGCCACAGAGATGGCCAACCAAGTGACATAGATATTCTCCATTGTCACATACCTTGTCATGACTCTCAGCACCCAGTGTGTAGGCAGAACATAGCCCCAACACTTGTTCGGTACTCTGCAGCTCTGTATTTGGGCTCTCATCTGCGGTATATGGAGACAGAGAAGAGACCTTGTGGCAGAATCAGACCATTGGCTTTGAAAATGCCTAGAGGCAGTTGATGTGGAAAGTTGCTGCTTCTCTGGAGTATGAGGAAGGGAAGGGACACAGGTACCCTGAAGAGGCAGGCTGCCCCATCACAGTACCTGCAGAGTTCTGAAGGTTTTCCGAGCCCATGCTGAGTCCTGACAATCCAGTCTGTTCTGCTTGTCTGTGATCATATGCTGTGGCAGTGGCTGGTGGGAGAAGCCTCTGTGAAAGGGTGCTGGGGACCCAGAGGGAGAGGACCCAGGAACACCCTCTGAGAGTGATGCTAATGAATTGGACGGCAGAGCTTCTTGAAAATTTCTGGTGAAGAGGCTCTCAGACCTAATCTTTCACACTATGGTTAACATGGGGACGGGAGGAGAGGAGAAAGGAAAACAAAATATCCAATGGTGAAGGCTTTGTACAGGGTACCGCCAGAGTGATTGGTTAGCCAGTGCACACTCCGTGGAGAAAGACAGAGATGGAGTGGGAGAGGGTTGCTAGGTCTTATGAGGAATGGTTGAAGGAATGACATCATCCCCTCTGGGGGCTAAAGACTTGCAGGAGTGCTCATTACTTTCCTCAGAAGTGAGCCAGAGAGGAGGGCACGCTTGCATGTAGGGCCTGTATAGAAGCCATCAACAGGATAGCCTTGTGTTCCATGCAAGGAGGCACTTGCTGGAGGGGGAGCTGGGTGACATGACTTCAGGCCCTTAATAGGATGGTCAGCTCCTGCTCACTAGCAGTAGAACTGGAAAACCTTTTAAGAGGAGGGGGAAGGGAAGGCAGTCACAGCCTCCTGAGAGACTCCTCCAAATGTACTGGCAAACTCAGTGATGATAACTTGGAAGGCTCTTCCTACCTCTAAGTCTCTCAGGGTTAAGGTGGCTGAGTCACAGACTCTTCAGCTTCCCAGAGGAGTCAGCCTCATCCTCACTGTCCCTTCATTTGTGGGAATGACTTGGCAGCTTCCAAAGGCTCCTGGGCTGTCAAGTGATGGTGTCGTGGGGATGATGCTCCTCTGTGAGAGCCAGGCCACTAGATAGTGGATAAGAGGTTTAACTGGTTGAGGGTCCCCAGGGCACAAGGTTCTTCCACCAGATCTGCCTGTTCCTAGTACACATTCTATTGAGCTGTCTGTGTCTCCTGCAGAATTCTGGGAAACAGGTAGATGTTTACACAAAGTTTAGAGACTATTCACATTGAAAACATGAGTGGAGTCAGATAGACCCACTTCTGTCTATTCTGTGATGTGTTGATTCTCCTCCCTATGGGAAAAAAATTATAATTTCCCTCTCCTAGAGCTGTGTTAAAGGATAAACTACTTAGTGCCTATAAGGTACAACTGAGTCATAGCAGGACTCAGTAAAATGTACTTTTATCACTTCCAGGATCTGGATTTTCTCTCCTCTTGGCTGTCTTTTATTAAAGTCTCACTGGCATGGTGTCCCCAGTTTCTAGCATAGCAGTTGGTGTACTAACTCCTTGTTGGTGTTCATGGGTAAGATACAGAGTCCTAGGAACTTTCATGAACTTAGGTCTGGTTAGGAGGTAGGCAGGCCTGGAGAAGAAGCTTGAGGGTGTGGCCTACAGAAAGACACAGGACATCACTGGATGGCAGGTTTCAGACACTGGAAAGGGAAAAGGGGAGAAAGTAGATATTCTACTTGTGATGCCAAGGGGGCTGGAACAAGAGCAAAACTATATCAGACGTGTGGCATACAGCCATCATCTAGGCACGCAGGAGACAGGCAGGAGGATTGCAAGTTCAAAGTCAATACCAATTACATGACAAGTTCCTGGCCAGCCTGGCATACAAAGATGCTATCTAAAGGTACAAACACACAAATATAAGCCCTTGCACAGTAACAACCATCATTTCTTGATCGTGCTTAGCTCTGATGTCTCTAGTTAGACACCTGTAAACTGTCAATGTGTGGCAGGCAAGATGCTGTATAGTAGATATTCTACAGAACATACGGGCTCATCAAAGCACTTTGGATCCCCTAACAAGTTCTGGGAAACTTGGAACAAAGATGGCAGACACAGGTGTCACTCTCCCTCTCTCTCTTTTGCTTCTCTAATACTGACTTTTCCTGGCTTCTTTAGCTGATCCCCAAGCCTCTCAGCAAAGTTCCCGTCATCCCCTTGAATCAAATGCTTGTCAAAATTCAGAATGATGGTGAACACATCGGACAAGGCTGAACTCTTGAAGCCAGTGTGTTGCTCTCAATATTGTAAAAGCAACTGGGACACAGGCAACAAATCAGAGCCGAGAAGGGAGCTTTCTTTGAGAGCACCAGCCCTCAGGACGGTTTCCATGGCTTCATAGTCGCCAATACCTCTTTGCACACCTTGATTTTTTTTTAAAAAGAATTTGATACATGGTGACTTAAGAAAATTTTGAGTGCATAAGATAAATAATGCATTTGCTTGCATGTACTTTGGGTTAGCTATGTCCTGGGTACTCAGTTTCATCTCATTTAATCCTTACTTCAACTCAGAGGCAGGCACCATTATCCCATTACGGATGAGAGAATTGAGACAAGACGTCGCAAGAGTCAGTGTGGCTCTGCAGCCCATGCATCTTCGTCACGTCACCTTGCACTTCACTTGGAAACTGTAACTGATTTGCACCATGCGCTCTGTTTTCCCAGATGTGTCTTTTCAGCATTTCACTCAGCTCCTCATTTGGCAGGAGCTCAGTTCTGCGGATTTTAACACATGGGAGTGTGATTAGATTTTCCTGGGAGTCCCTGCTCGTTATCATCAAAAGGATCATGTGGTTGGCACAGTCAGACTTCCAGTGGCCAGGAAGAGACATTAGTCCACCTCTGCACGGCAATGATGCTCCACACACATACATGATTTAGTTTTATTGGGAGAGCCAAGTATTATCATTCAAAATGAATAAAATAGGGTCTAGGGACACTTTGATAACTTTTTTTTTCTAAAACAGTTCCATAACTATTGTTATTTATTGCTTCATATAGATCCAGTCTGATCTCAGAACTTGAATGGAGCACATTTACCAATGGTGTCTCTAGGGCTGAGTGCAACTGGCCCTTCAGGATGTTGGGACAGTGTATGGCAAGGCCATTTCTACCAAGGCAACAGTTCCAAGGAATCAGTTCCCTCCTTGACTCCTGGAGCTGCCTTTGTCTAATAAGGCAAGCATTGCATAGCCATAGCCAGCCATATGTAGCTATTGAAGTCTTCAAATCTGGCTACTAGGAGGTGATTTGTGCCCTAAGTACACATACACAGTGGATTTGAAGGTGTAGCAAAAAGAAAAGACGATATTAAAGAGCTCATTAATATTTTATGTCTAGTATATGGTGCAATGATTATACTTTGGGTGTATTTTCACACTACTAGTTTCAGTTTTCTTTCTAAGATCATCCATGAGAAAATTTAAAATTGCACATGTGACTCACATATGTAACCGCATGCGTCACCTGGGTAGTGTTGTTCTGAAAAGGACGTAAGTTTTGTCTTTAGTTAATTATCGTGCTCTGCTTTGCCCCATGTTTAAAAACCAATGTTAGGTCAGTCCAGAAAGAAGATGCAATAATTATATCTATGTACGCATCTAGCACCTGATAATCCAGATACACAAAGGAAGTGCTGGAAGAGAGGACATTGCCATACGATGATCATAGGGGATCGCGTCACTCCAGTTTCAGCAGTGGGCAACCGATTCAGACCGAAAGCAAGCAAAGAACTGCTCTGCCTTCTCAACCAGAGGGACCTGTCAGACGTTTACAGAGCATGGTGTTTGACATTGACAAGTACACATTCTTCTCCTTAGCACATGGTGTGTTTTGTGGGGCAGATTGTATGCTGAGCCACAAAACAAGTCTCAATGAATCTTTAAACATCAAAATCAAACCTTTTTGGATCACAGTGGATTCAACCTATGAGTTATAATAACAGGATGAACTTTGGAAGTTGTACAGTTATGTGGGGATTAAATGGCATGTACCTGAGCAACCAGGGATTAAGGAAAAAGGAGAAGAAAAAAGAACATTTTAAAGTTTCTTGAAAGAAATTAAAATGGAAAATTGGTAGAAGAGACTAACCACTAAACTTAGAGCAGAAATAACCAGAATCGAGGCTACCATCAAAGAAAGCACCAACAAATAACACTGCTTTTTAAAAGGACGGTGAAACTGGTAAAGCTTGAATTAGAGCAAAATCTCTCGGAAGAAGAGAAGAGACAAAGACAGAATTCTAACTGCTAGTGCAGGAATACAGAGACTTTCCCTATATAACTCTACTCCAGCAAATTGAAAATTCTAGAAGAAATAGATACATTCCTTTATATATGCAACCTACCAAGGCTAAGTAATGAAGACACTGAAAACCAGAACAGACCAGTAAGGAATGAGATCACATCGTCACTTACATTTCCCCCCAACAAAGTAAAGTCCAGGACTGGATGGCTTCAGTGCCAAATCTCACAACTTATAGGATACACTAAAACCATTTTTCTCAAACCACTCAAAAATATTGAAAGGAAGAGAATTCTTCCATTAAGCCAGTTTTACCATTATTCTAAAATCAGGTAAGAAGCCACCAAATGAAAACCATGAGCCAAAAACGCTCAATAAAACCTTATCAGGTAAAATCGGAGGACACAGCAGAAGGACCATATGTCCCAATCAAGCGGTATTTAGTTTGATACCCATAGATAAAATATGCATAGCATTAAGAGAATCAAGAAGGAAAGTACCTTAATAGGTGTAGAACATGTACGTGATAAAGTTTAGCGTCCCTTCACGACAAAGAAAATCTCAAAAATAAAGTATGGAATAAATGTGCCCTATCGCACGCATACGGCATAGCTGAAAAGTTCAAAGTTGACATCATGGTATGTGTGGGAAGCTGAAATCTTTTTCTTTGCTCTCCAAAACAAGACTAAGAATTTTCTCATTTTTACCACCCATATTTGACAAAGTACCAGGAATGCTAGCCAGAAAAATAATTCAGCAAGAAAAAGAAATAAAGGGCATACAAATTGGAAAGGATGAAGTCAAATTGTCCCTGTTTGCAGATGACACGATTTATGTATCTAAGAAACCCAAATCTGTTAGAATGGATAAATTCAGTAAAATGGTAAGATACAAATTAACATAAGAAGCAGCATTTATATATGCCAGTAGAAAACTATCTGAAAGAGAAATAAAGAAAGCAAACTCATTTGCAACAGTTTCAAAAGTACCTAAGAATAAATTTGACAAGAAGGTGAGCGATATCTACAGTGAAAATTATAAAATTATATTATTATTGAAAGAAATGAAGGAGATACATACATGCACACACACACACACACACACACACAGGGAGGACAGCCCATGTTCATGGATTAGGAAGATTAATCATTTTTCAGTGCTTGCAACCAGACCCAGAGCCTTAGCTATGCTAGGCAAGCACACTATCCCTGAGCTACCCTCTTAACCCCAAATTACTATCGTTAAAATGTCCATCCTACCAAGATAAAGGTACAGACTTAATGTAGTTTCTATAAAAACACCAAGGAAATTCTTCACAGAAATACAAAAGAATCTTAAAATTAATACGAAAATAAAAACAAATCTAAGTAGCCACAGCACTCTTGACAAAAAAGAACAAATATGGAAATACCACACTACTTGAATTAAAATATCTGACAAAATTATAATAACTAAAACACTATGTACTAGAATAGGAGATACAGGGATTAATAGAAAATAATTAAAAACCTAGAAATAAATCCATTTATTTCCATCCAACTGAATTTTGCAGAAGTACTAAGAATGTATATTGGAGGAAAAGATAGTCTCATCAATAGATGGTGTGAATATTCATATACAGGATAGACGGTGTGGATATTCATATACAGGATAGATGGTGTGGATATTCATATACAGGAGAGATGGTGTCGATATTCATATACAGGAGAGATGGTGTGGATATTCATATACAGGTTAGATGGTGTGAATATTCATGTACAGGAGAGATGGTGTGGATATTCATATACAGATAGATGGTGTGGATATTCATATACAGGAGCGTGAAATGTGGTCCATATCTCTCACCATGTACAAAATGAAGTTAAACAGACTAAGTATGAAACTACTAGAATAAAGCAGACAGTAAACACTTTTGGGGGGTATAACTTCAGAAACATAGGGGAACAGGCAGATATAGACCAATAGGATTAAATCAGACGGAAGCATTTCTTCCCAGCAAAGGACACCATCAACAGAATGAAGAGACAGCTTACACAATAGGGGAAATCTATTCACACTATCCCCCTGACAAGAGGGTCCTACTAGAAAATATAAGGGACTTGAACAACTCCACAGAAATATCTGAGTAAGAGTGGTCCAATGTTCAGCTAAACATCAAATGGTATTCATATCTAGAATAGAAAGAACTCAAAAATTTGGGCCAGCAAAATGGCTATGGAGATGGAGGTGCTTGATGCCAAGACTGATGAACTGGGTAGGATTTCTGGAGCCTACACGGTGGAAGGAAAGCGCTGACTGACTCTCACTAGTTGTCCTTGATCTCTACATGTGCTCTGTGACACACACACACACACACACACACACACACACACACACACCCTAAATGAATGCACGTTAAGAAACTTAAACACATTTAAAAATCTCAAATAATTCAGCAACTAAAATGGACAGATCACATTCAAAAGATAGAGAACAAATGGCCAATATATGTGGAAAATTGTTCAGCATCCTTAATCATCAGGGAAATGCAAACCAAAGTGACAGTCCATCTTACCCTGGTCAGAAGGGATGTCATTAAGGAAGCAAAGAGCAAATGCTGGTGAGGATGTGAGGAAAAAGGAGCCCTTAGATATCGATGATGAGACAGTAAACTAGTGTACGCATGTGGAAGTTCATAAAAACCCTAGGTATATGATTGTAACATAACCAGCTATAGCACTTCTGGGTATATACTCAGAGACCTGGGTATACACTGAGAGATCTAACTCAGCATACCTCAGGGACCCTGTGTGCCCATGTTGATTGTGGCACCACTCACACTGGCCGAGATAGGAGTCAACCATATCTAAATATCCATCAACAGGTATTGATGAAATGACTGAGAAAATGCCATATTTCACACCCACAAGGGGACTCTTATTCCTCCATGCAGAGAAGGAAATCCTGTCACTCAGTGCAACATGGATTAGACCAGAGGACACTGCAGCACAGAAAGACAAATGCTGTCTTTTCTCTGTATGTGGAGGCCGAAAATGGTTGTTCTTGTGGAAGTCAAGACTAGAGGAACAGTTAGCGGAGGCTGGGAAGGGTAGAGCCGGGGAGGAGACAGGAGGTGGTTGGTTGATGACTATGACGTTAGAGCTAAGAGCAAGTTCTCTTGTTCTGTAGCGCACTGGGTGAGAAGAGTTAACAATTAGGATACATTTTAAATTTTAATGAGCAGAGGAGAGGATTTTGAATGTTGTCACCACAAAGGAAGGATGTGTTTTTTGAGGTGCTGTGTATGCTAATTATTCTTATTTGATCATTACACATTTTATACATGTATCAAAATACCAAACGGCTCCTTATAAACATGTGCAATAATTACATGTCAATTAAAGAACAAACAAGCAAACAAAACACTCACACTGAGCCACAGATCGAAGGTAGCTGGCTAATTTGGGTGAGTGGAGAGGAGACACGATAGTCTTATCCCATGGAGAAGGTTTCGTCCCCACTTTCCTGGTTCCTGCTACCTAATGACCCTCTCAGAAGAAATGAAGGTCTCTGACCTGTTCTTGAAGCTGTTAAAAATTCAGTGAGTGGTAATTTTATCTATTAACCAAAGAGGTTATAAAGTAGAGTGTGGCACCCTAGAGCATCAAAGTCAGTTTGGCTCCAAAGACAGTTTGAAGTGTGGTTGTGTTCAGATGAAGGCTACACCAGGAGCAGGTTAGGAGCTGACAAAGGTCAAGAAAAGGTCAAGACTACAGCAGACCAGGTGACATTGGAAACAGGACCTGAGAGCCACTGTTGATTACACCCAGGACCACTGCCTCTGGCCAGAACTCAGAGCTAACGCCATTCCTCGTAGGACAATAAAGCTCACCCATCTCTTCGCCAATTCCTCTTCCTGGCACTGTATTTCAAGGCTTGAAAAGGCAAGAAACTTACAAGAAATGACTTAGTTCTCCATAGTAGAGATTACCTCCTTGTCCTCTCAGAGAAGGGACACATATTGTTGCCTCATCTTCTGAATGTATTGCTTCCCATTGGGTCCTTATGTGTTCTACCTTGGTGAGGCAGATGTTGGAACCCTATGAGGGATTTTCTTTCTTTGTGGGCAACTGTTTTTATCAGATGAATTATTGACCAAACCTTGCCTGGAGAACCTCTGTCTTTCTGTCTGTCTGTCTATGTGTGTATGTATATATTCTATACATGTACATATATATGCATATGTGTGTATCTTATGCACATGTGTGTAGAGACTAGAGGTTGGTGGTTGGGTGTCTTCCCCAGTTCCCCTCCACCTTATTTTTGGAGGCAGGGTCTCTCACTGAACCTGGAGCTCACAGAATCAACTACACTGTCTTTTGAGCAAGGCCAGGGAGCCTCCTGCCGCCCCCTCTCCAGCCCTGGGAGTATAGGTGTGGATACTGCACCAGGGTTTTATAGAGGACCTTTAACGTGACTTAGGTTTAATTGTGTCCAGCCACTACCACCCACCAAATGTTGAAAAAGTGTTCTTGAACAATTCCTCATAGCTCTTGCAATGGGTAATATCTGCCGTGCATAAATCCCATGCTTGTGAAAGGCTGTTTATTTGTTTTTCAACATTTTATTATTCAAACACATGTAGGTGGAGGAAAGAGCATAATGAATCCCCGTGGACCATCATTCAGCCTTAACAATTACCAACATACGGCCATTTAAAAAGTCTATATTCCCCACTTCTCCCTACCCGCCGCTAGACATCATATTATTTCATCTGCAAATGCTTCAATTATGCATTTCTCAGAGATATGGACTCCTTTCTTCCTTAAACACAACCACAATAGAATTTTACCATCTAAAAAGGAGATCTTTATTTAAGCTTTATTATTTTTAGCTTTTATGAAAGTAATACATTCTCACTGGAAATATTCAGATGATACCTACACTTTAAAGAGGAATTGCAAAAGAGACTCATAAATCAGCAGCCGGAGATAATTGCCACACATGTTTTTGTATTTGCCTGTATGTAATACGTTTGGTATATGTTCTCTATACAAGCTCACATGTATAAAATCACGATACAGTTGGTAGTCATAATTTTTGTTTCACTTCAGTTTTTGATGTGTGTTTTAGTCCTCTTTTCGTCCTGATAACAGGCCCCCGAGATTATCAGTGACCAGAGGAAAAGGATTGGTTTTTGACTCAGTTTTTGGAAATTCTAATCCATGATTGGTAGGCCTCAGAGCTCTGGGCCAGTAGCAAGGCATATCATGGCAGAAGGGTGGCTGGAATAAAATCGCTCATCTCATGGCTAGGAAGTGAAAGAGGAAGGAAGGATAGAGTTCTGCCATCCCCTTCAGGGGCATACCACAGATGACCCGAAGACCCTAAGGACCTCTCTCTAGGCCCCATTTCCTGAAAGTTCCACCAATTCTTGATAGTGCCAAGACCTGACCAAGCATTTGCCATAGGGGTCTTTAAAGGGCATGTAAGACATAAAATATTGCAATAGAGTATTCAAAATAATAATAAAACCCTGCACAGATTACAAGGGTTCAAGCTGACGCATTTATACTTGTCTGGTCGCCTGGATAAAAATAGGTACCCAAATCTCTCTTGTTCCTTCAGTAACTGCCGCTGTCAGACTACGTCAGTACAGGCTTGCCTATGCTTGCAGATGTGTGTGTGTGTGTGTGTGTGTGTGTGTATGCGTGTTCACGTTGGTGTGCACACCTGTATATGTAGAAGTTGGAGGTCAACCTTGAGTGTCTTGCTTGATCCCTTCTCCACTCTGTTTTGATACAGGATCTCTCACTAAACCTAGAGCTCAACAATTTGGCTAGTCTGGCTGGCCAATGGACTCCAGGGACCCCTGTCTTTGACCACGCTCAGTGCTGGGATTGCAGTATACTACTCTACTTTATGACTAGACCATGTTGTCTTCATTCTACTGTGGACACCTGTCTTCACACACATAACAGGCTGTTGTTTTGACTATCCTTGGCAGAACACATCCATCTACTTCTACATACATGTCTATGTCTTGTCTTCTGAGGAAGGTCTTGGGGTAGTTTTGCCTGCTTATGTTTGTACCGGCAATTTGAAAGTTCAATTTGTTGCACACCTTTGGGGATGATCACTGTTTTGTGTTTTTCTATTCTGGTGGGTGTGTGAGAGCAATTCCCTATGGCTTCAATTAGCATTTCTCAGAAGACTAAAAGAGCCCAATGGTTTCCATGAGCTGTCTCCACTCATGGATATTATTGCTCATCAGGTAGCTCTTTTTCCTGTGGGGTTTTCCATACCTTTTCCTACTGAGTGTACGAGTCTTTGATATACTCTGGACACGAGCTTTTTTTTTTTTTTTTGTCAAATATGTGTACTATAAATGGATTCTTTTGCTTTTGACATGTCATTGAAAAATAGATGTCTTACTTGTTAATATAGCCCTGTTTAAGAAGCACATACTGCGGGCTGGCGAGATAGCTCAGGGCTCAAAGGCGCTTGTGGTAAGTCAAATTACAGCACATGTGACTGCTTTCCTAGATTATCTGATTTATTTAGTTGTACTCTGGCAACTACTGTGCCGATTTTACAACAACCTTCACTTTTAGGGTTTGGTATCTTACTATCTGGTAGCTTAAATAGTCTGCACAATCATTTAACACATAGCGTCTCTTCTTCAGGATTGTTTTGATATTTTAATCTTTCTATTGTCATGTGAAGTTTACAGCTTGTCAATTTCTACAAAATGAAAAGTATGTTGAGATTTTTTTGGGGGCCAGACATGGTGATTTATGCTGCTAATCCCAATACCTGGGAGGCAGAAACAGGTGGATCTCTATGAAGTGGAGACTAGCCTGGTCTACATAGCAAGTTCTAGGTCAGCCACAACTACATAACGAGACCTTGTATCAAAAAAATGTTGAGTATTTTATTTTTAGGATGCCATTAAAATTTATATCAGTTGGTGGGAGAGAACTGACAATCTTTAATGGTGCTTCTTCCAATCCTGAAACACAACACTCCCCCCCCCCCAAACTCGGTCTTTTTTCATGGAGTACAGAGGATTTTTGTCTAGAGGTTCTTGCATATATCGCATTATATTTACCGTAGGTGTTTTGTGTTTTGGTGTTTGTTAAAATGCTATTTTAAAAACATCTTTGTTTGCTGGCTGTATACAGGAATATGGCTCATATTTGCGCACGGAGCTCTGATTTTCTTGACTTGGCTAAATTAACATGAGATGCTGCTCAGTCTCTACCATGACAATGGTATTTGCGGGAATATTCCCTAGTCTAGTTCATACACTTCTTTCCTTTTGATTTTAAGCAGAAATGGTTGTTGAATTTTATCAAATGAATTTTCTTTATCTCTTGAGGTGATCATGTAACTCCCCCCTTTTTGTTTATTCTGTTAATTGGCAAATTCCAGTCAGTTATCTTGGTAGAATTTCAAATAGTAAATTTCGCTTTCCTGGAGTCAGCCCAAGTTCATTGTGCCACATTCATTAACTTGTTTAGGATCTTTGCATGACAGAGATTGATTAGCAGTTTCTTTCTTATTGAAACATCCTTATCAGATTCTGCAAACAAGATTTTATTGGCCCCATAAATAATTTTGAAGTTATCATTTCTTCTTCTATTCTCTGGACCGTTTGTGTAGGGTTGGCATTGCATGATTGTGTGTGTGGTGCCTGGGCTCATACCCGGAGCCTTTCATATGCTAGGTAGAGGCTCTACCACTGAGCCACATCCGCAGCTCTGCTTCTCAAATGGGTTTGTGAGTGAAGCCGTCTGTATCGGAATTATTCTCTGAGCATTGTATGAGCTGAAGGTTGCTTTGAGTCTACACTTTCCCTTGGAATATTTATAAAGGATTGGTGTTGGATTATGTCAAATACCTTTTATTCATTTCTTGTCAGGAGCATATAATTTGTCTTTTTTGATATCTCTTCGTATGGCTAGTTAAATTATTTTTAATGTTAAACCAACCTTGCATTCCTAGCCATGATGGATTATGTGTTTATACATTGTTTTATCGGATTTGCTGAAGATGTCAACTATTGATTGGATTGAGCACTTTTACATTTTATTTCTTTTGCTAACTTGTTAGTTGTAACTGAATTGAATCGTTTCAGTGATTTATTAAGGGCTTATATTTATGTCATCTATATCTATTCTATATATGTTTAATTTTCTGCACCCTAACTGTGAGATACCACAGGAGGGAAGGTGGGGGGAGAGGAAATGACAGGGAGAGAGAGGATGAGGGAGAGACAGAGGGAGAGAAACAGAGAAGGGAAAGAGTAAGGAAGAGAGGGGAAGAAGGAAAGAGGAAGGGAGGGAGAAGGGAGGACCAATGAGAAACAAGACATTCCTCATCCAAGGAGAGATTAAAACATTGCTCAGGCATGGTGGATGTTGTGGAGAAGGTGGGTACTGAGGTGTCTAATGGGAGATGAACTAAGAGACCTGGTAAATTCCTACACATAGCAGATTAGGAGCTAAATAACTGTTGAATGAGCATGTGAACTGTGAATCCACCTCAGAAAGACTCCACAATCTTATATATTTCACATTTGTTCATTTATGTAGTGTATGTGTGTGTGTGTGTGTGTCGGGGGAGGCACCCCATGTAAAGGTCTGAGGACAATCTATGGGAACCAGCTCTCCCCATTTACCACCTGGGAACCGGAGTCAAACCCAGGTCATTAGCTTGGCAGCTAGTGCCTTTACCTGCTGGGCACCTCTCTGGCTGGATTTCAGAGTTTTAGAAGTTGAGAAAATCAGTCCGATGTGGTATATAACATACTGCGGGTAGGTTCTGTTGCCTGTGACAGCCGGTAGAAAGAACAAGAATGCCTTCTTTCTCACTACCTCTTCTCACACCCCTACCTCTTGGCACACCCAGCCTTACTCCCTTGTTAAATGCACAGAGTAAGCAGAACTGCAATACACAGTGTGGTGGGCACTGCTTTCTCATGCCCCCTAGGGCTTTAGCAGGGTCTGTCCTCCTGAGGCAGTCTGAGCCTGCCCTGTGTGGTGTGTGCCAGCTGGGAGGTCGCCCAGGTTGCTCCTCCTCCCACCTTCCTCCATCTCCCTGCAGGCTGTAACAGGCTCATCAGTGCCCTGCCTGGAGAGCTCAAGGAGGGTACCTCCCCCTCATCCCCAGGCAGTGCTGCGAGGACCGCTCCCACCAGCAGCATCCTGCAAATGGCGCTACTAAATATTTCATTCAGGCTTAACAACTCAATCTGCCTGCCATTATCCTGAGGGCTCCCGCAACCCCCACCCCCTTTCTGATTAACAAAGTAGCCGGCCGGGAAGATCTGCCGAAGCCATCATCGGGAGGAGGCTGTGTTAGCTGGTGCTCAGGGCGGGCTGGGCTGGGGCACAGCATTAAGCAGGAAGCATCGATTGCAGCATTAGCTGGCTTTTTACATTCCCAGGCAGACAATGCAAGTACCTTCAATTATCTTCAAAGCAACGGAAGGGAAGGAAATTGGTCTTAGATGTAGTAAATAGACTCCACAAAGTCCGCTGAAGCATGCAGAGATCCGCACACTGGGGACAGAGGGGCCCGCCAACAAACCCTTGCCATGGCTGCTCAGAATTCAGGCAACTATAGCCGGGGTTCTGTGCCTGTGAGAAGAGAAAAGGGTGTCTTGGCCAGGCTGTCAAATGCCAAGGCAGCTGCAGAAAGAGATGTGACCTTGGGAGAATGGCTTAGGCTCTAGAAGCCTCGTTTTCTCTATTAGTGATGATTAGGGACTAATGACAGTTAGATTATGAAGAGGTGATCTTGATTTCAGGCCTCTGCCTTGTGCAGGTTGGACCCACTCTGTGTCCCCAATTCTTCTCATGATGTATTGGTCGTGGGGTTTCATGTCTACACTTTCCACTTGACTAGCAGTTATTGCCAGTGCTTGGTTTAGGGAAGGGTCATGACACCATTAAGAAGTTGGTGGAATCTATAACCCTTTGCCCATAGAAGAGCTCACAAGGGCTGAGTGAGATCACACAAAGCCAGGGGATAGAGGTTTGGGGCTAGCCTGGACTACATAGTTGGAAGCTTGTCTCAAGAGCAAACGATACCCAAAAGACAAAAGAAAAATAAACGCTCCAAACACACTAAGACATAATTTTCCTGTAATTTCAAAGTCCTGAGGATTGTAAGGCAAGCGAAGCTGGGATCCCTATGCCAGAGTTTAACGCCGTACACGGCGCGTGAATCCCAATCAGGGTATGTCTGCTGCCTGCTTGAATAGCTGCGAAGATGCATTCCAGCTCTGTCATTTGAGAATTCAGTTCTATTCAAGAAGCGTTTGGGGAGTGCTTATTGTGTGGAAGGCTCTGGACTGGATCCTGGGGAGAAGACAAGATCAGGAGACCCGCCCACAGGGCAGGGAACAGAACGCGAAAACACAGGGTGGAGACAAGAGGTTCATCCATTTGAAGGGTCCCCTCACTGACCTGAGAAGAAGCAACGCCTGGGTTTGTGTCCTGATCCTGGAGATTTTAGTGGATAGACATTTGGGACTGTATGTGGGAGAAGGGTATAGTATGTGGTAGCTGGGGGAAGAGTGGGTGCACTGTGGCCACAAAGCTACTAGCTACATTGTTCTCAGTCTTGGTGCTGGGCAGAGCGCGAAGGCCTAGCAGCTAACACCTGCTTGGTCCTGTCCAGTACCCCTGCTGGGTTAATCTATTCAGCAAGGGCATCATTATGCATGGACAATTTACATAATTCTGCCAAGCCTCTGATTGCAGGGCGCTCAAGTGCCTATTTGGGAAGTTGGCAAGAGAGGATGCCTTTGTCTTTTCTGGCCTGTGAGAGGGTGCGATGTGGGAGGCCAGGTCTGCTTCTGCAAGGCTGGCTGGGCTCCTAGAACTGGCCCTCTGGGGTGGAGTCTAAGGAAGTACGCGGAAGCTTCCCTCGGGCTTGTTTCAGGAGAAGCAGCCCATTCCCAGTCAGCCTGTTAGAGTTTCCCTGCTCGTAACAACTTCCTTTTAAAAGGATAAAACCCCTCGTGGATGTTTTAAGGCGTTAAGTACGTATCAGCGATAGCTCCTGTTGGGGCTGTTTGGATTTGAAAAGAAAATACCGAGATGTAAAGATATCAATATTTAATTGTTTCTTGAAGCCTGCATTTACAGGAGGCAGCAGGGAGTTGTGAGTCTTTTCTGAGCGCACGTGCATGTGTGTGTAATATGTGTGCATCCCAGCATAAACACATGTGTGCATGGAGGGGTGGAGTTGTTTAATAGAGGAGAAATTTTCAGGAGCCTTGTGCATTGCCACTGTCATTTCTTATTTAACTCTGCTCCTCATCTCAAGAGGTAAGGTCAGGCAGGGCACGAACGCTTTTTGATTAACTCAACGCATAAGTGCAGGACACTTGGGTAGCCCTTTCTTGCTCATAAGATGGGAAGAATCTTATAAAATCTTCTTTTAGGAGAAGTTTGTGGAGCAGCCTGATGCGATGACTCCCAAGTCCTCAGATGCTGGACTGGGAGAAAGGATAGTCTCGGCAGAGCCCATCTCCCTGTGTGAACCCTGCATGGTTCCTGGAACATGATGGATGCTCAATAAATTTGTGTTGAGTGGTTGTTGGACTTCGTAAGCATTCCCTCTAGCTTTGCGGTCATTTCTGCCCACACTGCCTTTCCCAAATGCTTGGCAGTTTCCCAGAGAGAGATACATACATCCCAGGGAAAGCCAAGAGACTCAGAGTAGTTAATGGGGCCCTGAAAGTGACAGAAAACTGGACTGGGGGGGTGAGCATAAAGCAGAATCCGTGAGATCTATGATATGTGGCACCATTAGTGAATCTTATGTGAGACCCTGGAAGGAGCTTTTGGTCTCCGAGGAGGAGATTTGTGAAATATTCACCAAAAGAGCATTTCAAGAAAAAAGGAAAATGTGTTTCTTCCCGGTGGGGGAAAGGACAAGATGGCCTCCCTTGCAATGATGGAGGTTCCTTGCAATGTATGTTGTGTAGGGCTCCTGTCTCTGCCTGTCATGCTGTATAACAAAATGTCACAGACTAGGTAAATGGTAGCTATTTCTTTTTTAGTGTTTTGCATGCTGGCAAGTCCAAGGACAAGGTAACAGGCAGCAGACTGAATATCTGATGTGGATCTAGTCTTGCTTCTAAGATGGAACTTTTGGGGCGTTCTCTAGAGGGGACAAATGCTTCAAGAGGCAGACAAAGTGGGAAGTCAAGAAGGGGCAAACCTCCTTCCTCAAGCCATCTCGTAATGCCCTTAGTAAGTACTCTGCCCTCATAACCTAACCTTCTATGTGCCCCAGTACATAATATTATTTCATTGCGTATTAAGAATAAAGACATAAATGTGTATTCAAACTTAATTTCAGATTACAGCCCTCCTCGTCTTGTAAAGATGCTGGATAAACATTAGTCAGGGGCCCTTAGGATTTGCCTATGGCATCAGTAAAGAACAAAGTGGCATGAGAAAAAGAAACAGAGTTCTTACAATTTGCCAACTGTGACTTTTCTGGGTTGAGGACACGCTTGGTTTCTTTCTTTTGGGGGATCCCATACACTCCAGGGAGAAGTCAGGCAGGTTAGAAGGAGGGGAATACTGCCCCCACGTATGTGGGTGTGGCTTCCAAATGTGAGGTAATGCAATGGAAAAAGCAACCTGGAAGCCCTCTTCCCTTGTTCATTTAGAAAGGAATTTTCTAGAATGCCCTTTGAAAGTGAGTAATAGCTCCCCTGTCTCTGGTTGTACAGACAGCAAATGACATTAGAACAACTTTCCTTTGATTCTTTTGCATAGATTTCCAAGGGACTTTTTATAATATCATTTGTTCAATTCAGTTCTAATGAATATAGATTCATTTTCTGCATTATAGCTATTGATCTTTGGCCATTGATTTGGGGGAGTGTTGCTGCTCATAAATCCCTCCATTTGGATTGGGGGGTCCCTCCGGGGCAGAGATGGGGAGGTGCAGGTAGCACGAGATGGAAAAGCTAGAGCACTGGATGAGACTAGGGAAACACTTTGAAGGTAGAGATAGAGAGGCGAGGAGCATATTGGTCACTGCCCATCCTATTAATCCTTTGACTCATCCCATTCAAGCCCCAAGGTCTCTCTTATCCCTTGGTTATCTCCCTTGGTTATCTGGTACCTACAATAATTCAATAATTCTTCTTCTTCTTCTTCTTCTTCTTCTTCTTCTTCTTCTTCTTCTTCTTCTTCTTCTTCTTCTTCTTCTTCTCCTTCTCCTTCTCCTTCTCCTTCTCCTCCTCCTCCTCCTCCTCCTCCTCCTCCTCCTCCTCCTCCTCCTCCTCCTCCTCCTCCTCCTCCTCCTCCTCCTTTTCTTCATCTCCTCTAATTTTTAATTTCTTTCTTTAACAAAGCATTTTCAGATTCTCTTCTTATGTAGTGCTAAAACACTTCTCGCTCCCTGCTCCAGTCCTCAGGGTTTCATTGCTTAGGCCACCAACACTTTGCATTGTATACACATCTTCATTTCTGAACTGTAAAACCCATGAAACCCAGAGATCACGCTGGTTCTCTTTTAGAACTGTGGACCCGTCTAGACGAGCCAGGCTCTCTCGTTTAGTGGATGAGAACTTTAGGGGATAAAGAGCGGGTCTTGCATGGTCTTTCTTTTATACCTTCAATCCACACTGCATTTTTCCTTTAACTGGCTTTCAAGTTTCACCAGTTACTTTTTCTAATGAAGTGGAGTAGATTGAGGACAAGCTTATCCCAGGAGACAGTCTCTTCTTTCTCATCAGACTCACTCTATCGGGTTGCCAATCAAGTTGCTCTCAAATAAGAGAGCCTAGTGTTCCATTAGCAGAAGGTCTGAGCAGTTTTCTCTTTCTCTTCTGGACTGGACATTAAATAATTTTGTTCAGTTGTCAATGAGAGCACCCTGGGTCTAACTCCTGTGTCTCTCTCACAAGCTTCCTTCTTTTCAACAATTTCTTCAGGTCTTCAATCCCAGAAGTTTCTACTCCCTCTTTTCTCAATCTGCAACAGCGTTAGCTCCCTCCCTCCCTGTTCTGAGAACTGAGATATGCTACGGCAATGATGGTAGCAGATGTGAAGGAGTGGACAGTGTCTCCTCTGGGTATCAGACGGATGCAACCATCACAGGTGCCCGCGCAGGACAGAGAGACAAAGGGAAGGCCCTGTAGTTTGGGGACATCTTTTCCTTAGCAAGAATCTTGGAATGGGATAATAAAATCGATGGATGAGAGAACATTCTAGTATAGTTCCTAAACTAGTGCCATATTCCATCTTTGTCCATTGTTCAGTTTCTTCTGAAGGGTTGTATTTAACAGGGTCGCATCAAAGGGCAAGATCCATTTCAATCACACAGGACATTTTAAATGTTCCTAGTTCACATAAAGACTGCCAGGTAGCCAAAAACCTTCAAACTCCTAGTAAAGACAACAGAAAACAGCAGGGTATCATGGACATAGCTTTTGGAAACCTCCAAGGGAGACCTGCCTGTCTCATCTCAAGATGGTGTTCCTGAGTTCGCAGAATGGCCCTGTAGGTTTAAGACTCAAACCTTTTGAGAAGAGGAGGGCTACCTGACTGAGGGGCATCATGGACCGTGTTGGGCAAGTTTCCAGCTGTATCAACCAATGGCTGCTGAGAAATGACCGCAGCCCAGGGTTAATATGATAGAAGCAGGAAGCAGAAAGATCAATAGGAAGATGAAAGCCTCCTCCTCTTCCTTTTCCACCAGCCCTCCTCCTCTCCTCTTTCTCCTAGTCCTCGTCCTCATTCCCCTTGTCCTCCTTGTCCTCCTCTCTTCTTTTTCCTCTTCCTTCTCTCCCTCCTCCTCTTCCCCTGTCCCCATCCTTTTCCTCCTCCTCCTCTTCTTGTCTTTGTAGTCTTCTTCCTTTTGTAATCGTAGCTGAGAAGCTTCTGCTGACAGGGAGAAGGTAGCAAGGCAGTAAGGATGTACTTCAGCCAAAAGGACAACAGGTTTGCAGATTACCCCTTTGGATACCCAACATCCATGCACTCCTTTCGACATGATTCGAATTGATACAACCATGTTAAAATCTGTTCTTCCTCCTAACAGGATAAAAATCACTGAGAAGTAAAGACACTCACCTCTTACCGTGCCCATCTCTGCGTAACAACCATATTACTAGGCTATGTTAACTCTTTTTCAAGGTAGCACACTTCCTCCATTAGAATATTTTATTCTTTGAACAGTAAAGGTGAAGGTAATTTCCAACATATAATGCAATAAAGTAATCTGCACACAGAAAGAAGCAAGTATACATGGCTGCTGTCAGGCTTGATGTAACTGGTCATAAAGTGTGTGTGTGTGTGTGTGTGTGTGTGCTTACATGTGTGTGTGCACATGTATAATCCTCCTTTCTTCACTACTTGCTTTTCTGACAAGGAGCTCCAAGCCTTCGTTCCTGAGAGATTTGGACCTTAGAGCTCCGGTATATTTTTGGTTGCTGTAATTCCCATCAGCTTTTATTCCTATTATTGGTTGTGGAAATAGTGTGGGATGCATACAGCAAATGCCCTGAACTCTCCAGAATCTTTTCAGAAACCATAGTTATTCTTTGGACCAATGACCCTGAACTAATAGAGGAATACCCTTTTCTTTTCCTTTGTGTGTGTGCATGTGTGTAAGAGATATATTTTGAGATAGGATCTCACTCTATAGGCCAGGCTAGCCTTGAACTCACAATCCTCTTGGCTCAGCCTCTGGAGTACTAGGATTACTAATGTGTGCCACCATGCCTACCTAATCTCCTTTTCTTGTCTGTTGATTCAGTGGCACAAGGAACATTATAAGTCAGAGAGGGGGTCTCAGTTCCTAATTCATTTTGTGTTTGTTTTGATTCCATATTTTTCCTTCTGGTGGAAGCTTTTCTGCCTTGGGATCCAAGACCTCCAAGGGAGTAGAATTTAAATTTCTAATGATGGGGAGCAAAATTTTATGAGTGGAGTGAATTACTTGGGTAATGATGAAAGGAGATGCTCCCACAGCCCCCCTTTGTCTCTGAGATCTATGGGTTCTGGCTACAAGAGAAATAACACTGTATCATGGTCCTTGATTCACAGCACATACGAGCCCCATCCCTTCAGAGCACTGTCTTCCAACTGGAACCATAACTGAGACATTAGATGCTCATTTCACCATTCTTTTAGGCCAGTTGTTTCTGGGTGACGAGGGATATAATAAGAGAAATTCTATAGGCCTGAGCTCATGGCCACACTTCTTTTGCTGAGAAATGAATTCCTTGATTAGAAGCAATGTTGTGAAGAATACCATGATGGTGAATGGATGTTTCTGAGCCCACAGTGCTAGCAGGAGCCTTACAAGCAAGGCCAGTGAATCTATAACCTAGAACACACATCTATCTCAGTGAGGGCAATTCTGCTTGCTCCATGGTAGAAGGGATCCAATGTAATCAACCTGCCACCAGAGAACTGAGTGGTGCCCCTTGGAAATGGTGAGTGCTGACATCTGCTTCTAGCTGGTTAGGTAGCCGATGAGAGGTAGCCCAGTCCCATCAATAACTTCCATCCTGCCACCATGGCCTCTTTGTGCTGATACTAGAGTGGCTAAGAAGAGAGTTGACCACCCAGCATCATCTCACCCTCTCCTGCTTCCCATCAGAGTCTCCTTTTCACCAGGAGCTCTTGGGTAAGACTCAAACGGGACAGACATCTATCTCCCTTTTGTCACAATTGGCATGTGACCATGTTCAGTGAAAGGTCATTGCAATGACAAATAACATCTGTCCCAAAGTGTAGCTTCTGAGACGGTAGGCACTGGAAAAGCCAAGGTAAAGCCCAAACCAGACAGGTGGGTCTTGGCTTACCCGGCCCTCCTCGTGGCAGTGTTTCTTCTCCAGGAGCCTCTGCAGCTTGATACGACTACAATTTTCTTGGCAGTTAGTTCTGGCTTCCCCTTGTAACTTTCTTCACTTGAAAATATATGCTAAGGACAAGTTTAAATTGGTCCTTGTATGTGGCAGAGTATGTACATTTTCACATCAATAAAAGCTAATTCCGTGGTTCTTACTCATATTAAACAGCAAAATATAGCAGCGTTGATGACTTATGAAGAGAAGCGCTGGGTTTGAGACCTTCTTTTGGGCTCCATCTCTATTTTTCTTTAGACAAATCTCAGCAGTTTCGCCAGCATCCTATCCCATATTCTGCCCTAACAGCACACTACTGCTCGATATTTTTTGCTTCTGTGTTTCTGTTAGCGTACTGTTTTTATGAAAGGAGATACCTTTGTCTTCCTCAAGAGGAGGTATAAGCCCAATAAGTCAGAGTTCCCCTCAAGGTAGAGCCTAGATACAGCCTCTGAGAATACTCAAAGCTGGAGTTAGCACCATGTGCTTTGGTGCCCTAAGCTTCAGCAGGTCTCAGTGCTCTGGCTGGTACTCATCATTTTATCTTAAGCATTCTGGATATTTCTCACTCTAAGATGAATATTCTCATTGCTTGGGAGAGCACATAGTCTTTCACCTGTCTTAGCTAGGGATTATATTACTGTGATAAAACATTGTGACCAAAAGCAACTCGCAGAAGAAGCTGTTTATTTCATCTTATAGCTTGTAGTCCATCATCAAGAGAAGACAGGGTAGGAACGCCAGGCAGAAACAGAGGCAGATGCCATGGAAGAATGCTGCCTACTATCTTTCTAGCTGTGGTTTGCTCAGCCTGCCCTGATTTTTTTTTTATAGCACCCAAGAATGTCAGTCCAGAGGTAGCACTGCCCACAGAGAGCTGGGCCTTCCCACAACAATCAGGGAAATGACCAACAAGCTTGGCAGAAGGACAATCAGTAGAACAATTTATTCTCAAATGACTCTAGTTAGTGTCAAGTTGACAAAATCTAACAAGGATAATTCCCAAGGAGGTTGAGCCTTTGGTAACCACTGCTGGGCGATGGTGCTATAATTATGGATTTGACATTATCTTGGAACTATAATCAGCATGTAACATTCCAGGGAATTTTGGGTAACAGTCACTCTCTTCCCTGTCTTTATCAGGTAGCCATAACCGCGATTCCTCATAGAAATTGGGATGGGTTTTGACTGCCAGTAACTTGTCAGTCTTATTTATTCCTACCGTAGGTCCCGTGTCACATGAAACCCACAGTATCTAGACAGATTAGTCTAGTGACACATGGAACCCATGGTATCCAGACAGGCAATGCTTAAAGCTTTCAGTTCAGTGAAATGCTTGCTTAGTTCCTGGACCTAAGAGTCATGCTTCTGGGATCAGGTTTTGGCCATGCCTTGCTGAATTGCTGTGGAGTTAGGAAGAACAAACTCCACACATGTCCCAGAAAGTGATGGAGTGGCTGTTCTAACCTCGACTTGATTTCTAGGCCTGTGAATGCTAGCTCCAGGGCCTTAGGCACTAGAAATGGTCCTTATTTTAACACACAAGGTGCATTTTGGCGAACAGTACATATATCAGCCCACTGGGGTACTTTCCTTTGACCAGCATCTTAACTGGATCTTTAACAGGCTACTCTGCTATTCAGTTAAGCTTGCTGTTTCTGGGTGGTAGAGTAATTGGTTGACACGTGGATCTTACAGTCTTGGCCAAAAGGCTATGGGTTCTCCTTCTCGGTCATCAGATTAGAGCTTGGTGGATAATGTGTAAGGTAAGCTCTTGGATGCCGATGGAGGCAAAGAAGTTGCCATGGTTCTAATGTCCCCTCCATTAAATGCTAAAATTTAATCATTATTGTAACAGCATTAAGGACTAGAACCTTTCAGAAATGAGAGGATCATGAGCAAGGAGCTATAAGGAGGGCTGTAAGGGTAGAGGGGTTAATGTTGGCACTGTGTCCTGGGGCTTCCCAACCTCTAGAATTGCAAGCCAAGTGACTCTGTTTATTATAATTTTCCCACTTTGAGACATTCTGTTACAATAGCAAAGAGTGAGTGAAAATGGAGGACAGACTCCATGTCAGTCAGGAGTCCAGTCCAGTGAGAACAAATGGATGTCCTTCTTGAGAGTAAGGGATCTCCAACTGTTTGGCTGGTCCCCTTGAGAGCTTGTTCTGTGTCAGGGAGGGGGCTCCCCTGCTGGAACGGCAGTAGCTGATGGAAACATCTGTGTCAGTGATGGTGAGCGGGTGTATGAGCTTTGTGGGCTCCTGTGTAGCCCTTTGACCCCTGCTGCCTCCTTCCTGGGATCACTGCATCAGTATCGGGGAGACCAGATGCCTAATTCCATCCCGGAAGTCCATCTGGTCTAGAGGTTTCCTCCAGCAGAGGCTCATCTCTAGTGGGTGTGAGGAGAAACATGCTTGCTACCTACTCCCATGGGTCTATTTACAGGTTTCTTCACCAGGCCTCCTTGCTGGTCAACTTTTGGGTTCCTTTCTGGATTTTAATAGCCAAGACAATTGCCACTCAGGAGTTTTGTGCATATATAGCTCAGGCTTCTTTTCCTGGATTTCCAGTATAAGACAAAGCCCAAAGGTTCCCAGTGTGCCCACCAGGGATATCTAAACCCTGGGGAAATGCTCTTCAGTCACTCTTAAGCAGGACTTTATACTTTTTGGCTAATATTAATATCCTGTACTTTTAACAAAGTATCCCTCAGTTCTTCATTTTCTCTCCTTGGCCACAGATACTATGAATTTTTAAGCAATAAATGTGCATTAAAGTATCAGTGAACATAGGTATGTATGACTGTAGAGATGTCCTGCATACTGGCTAAGGTAATTGCGACATAATGAGAAACATACATTGGGCTCTTCTCTTGGTTCGTAAGATGGAGCTTCTGCAGCACTTGGAATCTCCAGAGTGATAAAGGGGCTTTATATGTTAATGAGATAATGGTACCTAAGAGTCCCACTAGCTTCAGGATGGGGAAATGATACCAGGGGAATCGAACTGTTCTTAGACACTTGGAAATTGCAGAGCTATCCCTGACCCCAGCGAGAGAGAAGTTGGGTATTCAGGAGAGAGAAGTTAGATATTCAATTCAGTCACCAATGGGCCAATGACTCAAACAGCTGTGTCTACACAAAGAAAATGTCACAAAAAAAAAAACATTAAAGGAGCTCCTGTCTGGCTGTGTCTGTGAGGGCATTTCCAAAGGACATTAGATCATAAGGGCTACGATCTAACGGTTGGTGTCGCCCACTGATGGATTCTAGGTTTGAATACACTTTGGGGAGGTGGTGAAATTGCTGCAGGTGGGTCAGGCTGGAGGAAAAGGTCACAGAGAGCAGATCCTTGGAGGCGGGGTCCTCTTCTTGCTCTTGGGTAGCTACTGAGCTTTACTTCCTGGGCTTCACTGCCACACCCTCCCAGCCAGATGCACTAAAATCTCTGTAACCAGAAACGAAACCAACCTTTCCTCCCTTGCATTGTTTCTCTCAAGTATTTGGCCCCAGGGAAAACACATCTAATATACTTTTGATTTGATAATGGGCCAAAGCTAAATTACTGCGAGAGAGTCTCGTCTCAAATGCTTTTCTCATAATGGTAGGAGGTGTGAGTTACAAGAACTTGCCTTATGTCTTCGGCAGAATGTTTCTGTCTGTTGCAGGCATTGAAATCCTAAAAGCTTCATCTGCATACCAGAAATCTGATCTTCATGGAATATTTTCTCAACGCCTCTGTTTCCCTTCCTTCATAAACGTTCGTGGCAATGTGACATGGCTGTGACATTATGTTAATCATTAGTGTGCATTTACCTCACTTAGCAGTTTAACCCCATCAGGGTGTGTGCTTGAGCTCACATGGAGAGTTGTGTGCGATACTGACTTTTGTAGGTTCGTTAGTTGTCTGTGGCCTCTGTGTGGTAAGCTCGGGATTCATTTCCTTCATTAAAAAAGAATCTGAAAAAAATGAAAAAAAGTGAGTCTATTTGCAACTTTGTAAGTCAGTGTATCAAGACCGACTAATGAAAAGCTGAAGAATGATCTAGAAAAAAATACTGCATGTTATATTTTGTATTAACGTTGAAAACAAATCCTTGATCTCAATCCTTGATTTCCTTGCTTCTTTTTCGTATGAGGTTGAGATTGGTTTCCCCACTGTGAGTGTCACGTCATTAAAATAAATCATAGAAATGGTTTAAACTTACACTATTACCTGTGAACAGGGTTGTTATCAGCTCAACCTAGTTTAGATAATTTTACAAGAAGGATTCGAAGGCTCTTAAATGTATTGAAAATGGGGGAAATCAGTATTTCACCCATCACCTTTTATTTAGTTGTAACTGAAGAACGACATAAAATATAAGAATCGGTTTGTAATAAACTGGAAGAAAAATCTCCGACACTTTAAAGAATATTTGAAAAGCAACTTTTCAGGGTAATTTCTACTTCAGTGCATCAATACAATCATGATAGTGGGTCCCTTTAATAACCTGCAGAATGTCAAGGTCCCTGCATACAATGCAGCTATCGGGAAAGACTGTGTTGGTGCATTGCTGGCATTGCCATGTAAATGCAAAATTGAAATCTCTTTCCTACTAATGGGATAAAAAAAAATCTGTTGGGCAGGTTTGTAGTTAAATTCCAAAGTGAGTTCATAATCATGTATAGAGACGGCATCTGCCTCATCAGCTGCCATCAGTTAAGCTTGTAGTAGTTTACCACCATCTAGCACAAGAGCTAGGTTTTCGTAGGACCAACATAGGTCAGTTGACAAATGACATAATACAGACGGTCACTCAGACACCATCAAAAATCGCTGGTGTTGGTGGAACTCTTTCAGTTCTCTTAGTTGCATCTTTGTTTCTGGAATATAGTCATGTGACAAATGATAGTCTTTAGGCCAACAGATTGTGCACATGCTGGTGGCCCCAAAAGTTTATATCACCTAGTGAGATTGCAGATATCTTAGTTTGTAATAGGTATAATCCATAATGTTTGAACAATACTAAGCAACCTAAAAAATCTCTCTCTCTCTCTCTCTCTCTCTCTCTCTCTCTCTCTCTCTCTCTGTGTCTCTCTCTCTCACACACAAACACACACATAGAATTTCAATATATGCCTGTACCCATTATAAAATTAGAAAGACATGCTTATAACCATTTTCACCTTTGGAAGGCCCTAAGGGTATCCACAACTACCTTTTTTTTCACTACTCAGTCTATCTTCCTTTTGCCTTGGGTGAGCATCTTCACTAGCACTCAGGCTTTCATTTCTGAAGGGTTTGAGTCCTTAGCAACTCTCAATTGAGTTGTAGTTTTCTATTGACTTAAATCATAGGGCATGGATATGTGAAGAGGGGCCTTGTAGGCTCTCCTGTCTTTCAGATGCACCTTTTCCTATCTATACTGTATATCAACAACCCAGATTCCACTTCTTAATTAAGATTGATCATTTGGGCTACTATGTTTGCATAGTCTCTGTTCATTGGTTCAGAGATATGAGATTGCATAGCAGTTGTTAGCAAAGAAATCAGTGTTTTTTTTGAGATATTTCTTTTTTTCCGTTTATTTATTTATTAAAGATTTCTGTCTCTTCCCCGCCACCGCTTCCCATTTCCCCCCCTCCCCCAATCAAGTCCTCCTCCCTCATCAGCCCAAAGAGCTATCTGCCTGTGGGAAGTCCAAGGACCACCCTCCTCCATCCAGGTCTAGTAAGGTGAGCATCCAAACTGCCTAGGCTCCCACAAAGCCAGTACGTGCAGTAGGATCAAAAACCCATTGCCATTGTTCTTGAGTTCTCAGTAGTCCTCATTGTTTGCTATGTTCAGCAAGTCCGGTTTTATCCCAGGCTTTTTCAGACCCAGGCCAGCTGGCCTTGGTGAGTTCCCGATAGAGCATCTCCATTGTTTCAGTGTGGGTGCACCCCTCGCGGTCCTGAGTTCCTTGCTCGTGCTCTCTCTCCTTCTGCTCCTGATTTGGACCTTGAGATTTCAGTCCGGTGCTCCAATGTGGGTCTCTGTCTCTGTCTCCTTTCATCGCCTGATGAAGGTTAATATTCAGGAGGATGCCTATATGTTTTTCTTTGGGTTCTCCTTATTTAGCTTTTCTAGGATCACTAATTATAGGCTCAATGTCCTTTGTTTATGGCTAGAAACCAAATATGAGTGAGTACATCCCATGTTCCTCTTTTTGGGTCTGGCTTACCTCACTCAGGATAGTGTTTTCTATTTCCATCCATTTGAATGCAAACTTCAAGAAGTCCTTGTTTTTTACTGCTGAGTAGTACTCTAATATGTATATATTCCATACTTTCTTCATCCATTGTTCCATTGAAGGGCATCTAGGTTGTTTCCAGGTTCTGGCTATTACAAACAATGCTGTAATCAGTGTTTTTTACACTCACAGAAGCATTGTTCCCTGCAGATGTAAGACCTCACCACCAGAGCTAACGTTACGGGGCTGAGAAACAGACTTTTTGCCGCAGCTCAAAGTGTAAGAGCTAATGGAAACACTCCCACTTTCACTCCCTGGTCCCCACGTACATGGATCCTGATTAGAAGGAGGACACCACCATATATTAGACTTTGGCTTAGAGTACAGCCTTCCGATGAAGCTTGCTTGCCACAGCTCTTCATGAAATTGCCATCTGACACCATAAACCAAAAGCTTAGATACTTAGGCTAATCCATTGTCATTCTCTCAGATCCCTCTGTGCACTGAAAAGGTAAGTTAAATAAAACTCTAGTGGGAAACACTTGCATCCTTTAATGCCTGCGAACAAGGTAAACTGAAAAGCTGTATGTTAGAAGGAGAAAAGTGCATACTCCAGGGGCTGCCTCTGACCCTCCCTCATATTTCTCCCTTGAAGAATGGCTATAAAGGAGTTTTCTGGCTTACCTTGCTTCAAGTAGGTCCTAAGAACCCATTCCAGAAGGGCTTTGCTTTATACCAAGGGCCATGGTTAGCGTTGTCAATTTGACAGCATCTAGGAATCACCTGGGACAGGAGCCTCTGAGTATGCCTTTGAGGGAATCTGTCTTTATGGCTGGAGTTAACAGAGGTGGGAGGACCTTCCCACTGTGGGTGGCATCATTCCCTGGCCTGGAATCCCGGACTGGATAAATGGAGGAAAGGAGCTGAGTGGCAGCAAACGCCCTTCTGTGCTTCCAGACCGTGGGTGGGATGTGAGCAGCTGTGCCAAGTCCTGCTGCCTTGACTGCCCCACCGCCATGATGGGCTATTGACCCGTGGGGCCCGAATCAATCTTTCGCTCTTAAGTTTCTTTCATCAGAATATTTCATGACAGCAGCAGAAGGAGAAAGCAAGGTCTGTCCCCTGAGCCCTGTTACCAGCATTGTCCTTACCATGTTTTCATTCAGTCGTCAAACTCTGCTGCCTATGGCTTGTTTCATGAGATTTTACATAAACATATCTGGTTTTCTCAAGGCCTTTAGATTTTCATTACTGAGGGCTCCTCATGTGTTCCGTAAAATTTTGGTTACATGAATTGTTAGCTTTTTCTGTCACTCTGCTTTGCTAAGGGGTGTTAGCATAACACTTGTGGTGGGTAAGAGGCATCTCTCTCTCCCCTATAACATTAATCTTGGACTTCCTCCAGACATGCTGACGACTCTTGGTTTACTGCTTCTAAAGGGAGATGCAGTTCTAGTGGCTTCCACTTGACCTTTCGCACCAGAATATTCTTCCCTCCACAAGACAGGGAGCCATTGTGGGCATTCTGCCAGCTCCTGAGTATGTCTGTTTCAATTGCAAATCCCAGGTCTGGAAAAATAACTCTAAGACCAGTTCAGGGTTGACTGGACCCACAGAGAGATGGGACTGGCACTCAGATTTGATCAGTTATCTGGCTTCCTAAGATCCTGCCTTGACTGGTTAACTACTGTGACATTTTTGGTTCACTGAAAATGAGTATCAGTTCAGAACCAATACTCCCAAATCCCTAAACACTATAACCATTTATTTCTCTTTCCTCAGTGCACACTTACCTTGGTAAAAGGCTGTATATCCTTGTGGGAAATGCTGGGAGAAAGATTAACAGTAGTACGCATTTGGGGGCAATTTTAACAGGGTCTTTTCTTAAAGATACATTGGTTCTTCTCTTTCATTCAGAGTCTTGAGTCTATAGACTGTCTCCTCAAAGCTCTAAAAATGAATGATTAAGGGCCATGGCCATCTGTGCAATTAAAATAAGATATCTCTTCCCTAGTCTTAAAACTCTTCTGTCCATATGGATCATGTAGCAGTTTGGTAGACTACAGGTCAATTTCTTTTCTAGGGTAGTGCATAGATTTCTGAAGTCAAACTCTGTTGTCCATTGCAGCAGCCATCCCCACCTGGTCTTTAGTAAGTAAGTGATATTTCATGGGCCATGCCACCCATGGTCCCATAATACCCATTGCACTTAGAGATCACAGTATCAATAAGTAGTATCAATGTCTACTGTAATTTCAGACCTATCATACAGAGTGACCAATAAACTATGTGAAGATCTGTCACTCCCCTCATATAGTCATTTCCCATAGTTTTAGCAATATATATTATACATAGAGAGCATCATATATTATATATCCTGCTGGGGTGGGTAAATAGGTCTTACATGATAAATTCCCTCAATATTCAAATTTCCCCATGTATTTGGATATCTCCCTCTATAATATACCAAGGCAATATTTGCATCTTACCTTCAACTGCTGTAGGCCATATTTCAGTCCACATTTCTACCAACCAATGAACCAACCAAACGACTCACCAAATCACATAATCACCTACTCAGAAAGCCAACAATTAAAACCCTTTCTAGTGGCTTAAGCTAAACCTGAATCTAGACTTCCTGCTTTGTGGAGCCACATCAATAAATTTAGCCTGACCCACCTTTATAATCCCTGATTTATAATACATCCTGATCCTACTGTTTTAATATCTGCTTCTGCAGATATTCCCCAGGCTCCTATTTTTGTATGTTAGAAAATTACTGTAGCTTTAAAAATGTGTAAGAACCACCCCAAAACTCACACTTGGGTCTTTGCTCTTTGGGATAGGTTGAGACTTGAGTCTAGGCTATAGATCTAGAAGTAGGGTTAACAAGGATGCATATATAGGTGATCTGTAAGTGCCATCTTATAGAAACCCACAATAGGACTTCTAGGCATATGGGAGGAACCTAGTCAAGTTTAGTAGGTCTCCTATAGATTCTGCATGGTGTACTAAGAAGATTACTACTTAATTTAGAGGCATAAAATCCTTAGCTTGATTATGTTCTGCCTCTGTGCCCTCATTTCGGTTCTCAGCATCATGTGTCTTTCCCTGGATTCCCTCATCTTATCAGAAGATACCCTGAAATTTGAGAATACGTTTTGTGCTGTATTTTAGCCACTTGCCAGATAATAGTCTGGATTTGGATTTTAGATTTAGTCTTAAGGATATAGGACATGAAATTTCCTTTTGGAGAAGGTAGAAGCTTCCAGGATTTCATTCTAAGGTTAAAGAGAGCTTTAAGGAGTTTTAGGACAAGTAATTACTGTGTTTATATGTATTTTCTTTAGTTCAGATATTAATGGTAACTTGAGGGAGAAATTAAAGAGACGATTGTTCAGGTTCTATCGTAAAAGTATAGTGACTTGGACCAGAGTGGAGGCAGTGGGGATGTAAAGAAATAAATTGATGTGGAATATAATTTGAAGATAAAGTCATTAAGGAATTGGTGACAGGCTCTTGGGATAGCAGAAAAAGAGCTAACCATGCTTTCTAGGTATTTCGACTGAGCACTGGGTAGGTAGTGGTGACATTGGTCAACATGGGAAATATGGTAGTTACAGGATGAAGGATGAAAGAATCAAGAGTTAAGTACAAGCAGTCTTCTACACACTGCTGTGTAGGTGTAGAGCAGGTGGCTGCATTCTGCAACACATTTATCATTTCTCTCCAAGCATGAGTCTATTATTATGTGATTCATACTTGAAATTTGCCAAATTATCCCCTAAATGTCCTGCGGCATTGTGGTTTAAATGTGCAATGCCTCCCATGGTCTCTTGTGTTTGAACTCTTGGTCCCCAGCTGTTGGCACTATATTGTGAAACCTTTAGGTAGCGGGGTCTCATCGGAGGAAGTGGGTCTTTGAGGGCAGGACCTTTCCCTGGGCAGGAGCTCCTTGACTGTACGAAGTGGAGAAAGTGAGTTGAGCACTCTGCAAGGGTTCCTCACACTCTGCTTTGGTTCTGCACACGATGTGAGCAGCTGCTTCTACTGGCTTAACTTCCCCACCATGGTGAACTGTACTTTTGAACGTGGAGCCAGGATAAACCTGTTCTCCTGAAGTTGCTTTGGCGCAGGTGTTTTACAATGACAATAAGACAGTAACTAAGAAGGGCGGAAACATTATTTTCCTGACGTAGGGCTCCAGGTGGTAGCATGTGTCGCTTTCAGCCGCGGTATCTCTCCAGTCTCTTTATACAGAAGAGTTTCTCAACTTTAGTCTTTCACAACACTGGTGGCGTCCCATGCCAGCTGTTGTAGGCCTCTCGGTGTGGGTATGTGTGAGGGTTTCCTCACACAGGTAATTTGAGCAGGAGAACTGCACAGACTGTGTTATGTGGTTTAGTCCGGCACACTGGGAAGCACGCGGCAATCATTCACCCCACGCCTGACCTCCTTTACTTTGATCACTGGTTATGCATTGTCTTTCAAACTTTCTTCTAAGTTTACCATTTTCTTCTAGGTGATGGATTAGTGATCTGTGGAGAGAGAGTTTGACTTCTGTGCTTTGTGATCGTAAATACTCCAGCCCTCATCCAATTTGCACTCAGTGGCTTTAGTATCTATTGAAGGATCCGTGCACGAATCAATGCCGTTTCGATATTTCGCAAAATGACGTTTTAAAATGAATAATTCCTCTTCCATGCCTTGGTAGCTATACCACTGAAAGGAAGAGCTACCGCACACCACCGAACTGAACTATGCCTCGCTCACCAGACGAAGAGCTCCCGGAGAGCAGACACTATAGAATTCAATGCTGCCATAAATGCTAAGTGCAAAATTGATGCTTAGTAAATTTGTATTGAAGTGAGTTTACCTTAAACTCACCCTTCAAATGTGGAGTATATTGAAAAAAAAAATCCCTGCTTCCACGGGGATCTGTGAGACCAAAAGATCTAGGGTATGAAGGAACTTTGTAGTTCATCATGGGCTTGGCAGTAATGAGCTGGGGCCCTGGTGAGGGGCTTAAGTTCTGCTTGTCTTAGGTGAGATGCAGACAAGTCCTGCTGCCTTGGTCCAGCAGGAGGAGGAAAATGAGAGTGAACAGCTCTAAACATGGATATGTGAAAAAGGGGAGAAAGCAGCAGGACCCACACCCACCCTTCTCCCGTTCTGACTTCATGGAAGGGTTGGGTGGGAAAGCCTGCTTTGCTGATTCCCCTTTCCTCCCCACCATCTTTCTGCCTC
>NW_026067973.1:2486311-2582877 GCF_014885135.2 Alexandromys fortis
CCTCAGCGCTCTCTCTCTCTCTCTCTCTCTCTCTCTCTCTCTCTCTCTCTCTCTCTCTCTCTCTCTCCAGTTTTCTCTCCTCTAGAAATTCGGAAAGTTTCCTGCAGCTGTCAGGCATCTTTCTTTGAAGAATATCTCTAATCGCCCCGCCTGATTGGGTCTCGTTAGCAGACTGGTGGCATTGATTGTACTCAATCAGCGTCCCTTCTGCCCAGCTGGGAAAATGTCCCATTTGTCCCCCCTACTCTTCTTTCTACAACTATTTTACAGTTCTTCTGTGGTGGTGGGGGGCCTTAATCCCAAAGGCCAATATTTTCTGCTGTACCTGGTTATGGGGCTATTTCTGACTTTGTCCCAGAGTGTTTCTGGACATGTCCCATGGGGTTGCTAGGACACTCACCACCCACCTCCCAGCTTATCAACAACAATGACAAAGAGCATGAACAAGCATTTACTCACCATTGCAGTTGACAAAATATATTTGCATAGAGGAAATCTGTGAGTCAAACTCATCCTTCAGCAGAAGAAATACTGTTACCATGGTCACCGTATTGGTGGATGAGAAAACCGAGGTCCAGGGACGTTAAAAAGCTGTGCTAGATCAGGCACATAAGAAGTGGCAGAGATGAGATTCCAACTCAGATCCATCATTGGTTACAAAGTGGGGTTTTAGTCCAATACGCCAACCCTCACCCTTAGCCCAAGTGAAGGATGTCACTTCTATGGCAGACGCTGACTCTGATTCTGGGAAAAGAAGGTGGCATCATGCCTCTATGGCACAATCAACAGACACCATTAGACCTCCCACTGGAGCAGGCAGCTTCCTGGAGCTTTGCGATGTACCTCACATCCATTCCTTGATGATCCAACACCAGAGAGAGGCAAACATTCATCTCAGTCCTCTAAATGAAGAGACGTGAAAGGTGGCTAGTTTTCCATGGTGGAGAGAGGGAAAGAAAAAGAAAGCATAAGCCATGACAAGACAGGTCACATGACCAATGGACAGCAGAAGTGACAACCAAGACTTGGCTTCCTCTCGTTCTACACATGGGTTGTGTCATGTCCAGGCAAGCCATATACAGTATTTGCCTCAAGTAAAAGCAGTATGGAAGTTGAGAATGTGGAACCAAAGGCCACCCTAAAGCTTTAAAGAAGAGAAGACAGAAACACCAGATGTACCAGACTCAAGATTCAGTACATATCTTGAATATTAGGCCAGAGCTCTACACATTTTGCAAGAATGCAGCATTCTGCAAAACCTCTGGCAAGACTGTAAACAAGAGTTCCAAGCATTGTGGTGAGACTCAGCACTTCACACTATTCTAGAAAGTTCTACCTGGGTGACGAACAGCCTGGACTCATGTCCTGACTCCTTTACCTTGTTTGTACTTCTGCACCTTGCTTAATTCCTGTGGTGGTCAATCTTCACTGCCAACTGGATGGGACTTTGAATCACCTGGGAGATACACCTCTGGTTGTGTCCGGGAGGGTGTTTCTAGAGGGGTGTAACTGAGGTGGCAAGACCCAGGTGTTACAAGGGAGAAAGCACGTTCGTCACCAGCATGCATTTCTCTGTTCTTCCCAAGTATTGGCGTGTGACCAGCTGCCTCATGCTCCGGCATCTGTGCCTTTCCCACAGGATGGACTGTATCCCTCTTAGACCATGAGCCCTTGCTTTCTTAAGCTGCTCTTGTGTTTTGTCACAGGAAATGAGAAGTGCTAATTAGTGTACAGGACCTTCCTTACTTCCTCTGTGCTCTTGACCCGTGGTTGCAGCTTCTGTATCGGTCACTGTGAAGAGAAACCTCCCACTCATCCCCCATCAGTAAACTCTTCATGGCCTATGAGGCTCTAACAACATGGGCAGTAGAATTTATTCCTATCTCTCACCAACTATGGGCGTTTGGGCCATGCTGCTGATCCATCATGTCAGATTTTTCATAAAGTATGATAACACACCTTGATCTGTGTTGTAAGAGCTTAGTGAGCAGCAGTGATCTTTCGTGATCAGCAGAAGATGTGCTTCAAGGTTCCACTGGAACCTTGTGTGCATTATGCTTCTGCTCTGTTCACATCATCAAACTCTGTGTCCTTTTCATGTTCGCCCAGCATTTGTCACACACAGCGCTTACAACGTTTGCAGTTTGAGGTGTAACAGACAAACTCATACAATTTCCTCGTCCCTCCTCATCTTCCCTGAAGGGAGGCTAGTTCATACCATAGATCTCAGGGATCACAATGGTATGATGCATGACAAGTACAGCTGAGAACCGAGAGGCTACTGAGTAGTTGTGGGGAGGGTAGCATATACAGGTTGGATATGTGAACTAAGCAGGAAGTGATTCGCATCCTAGTGGTCTGGAACACCACTGCTTCAGATTTAATTAGGCTACACAGAACAGTGCACAGCTTAAAACATTTATTTCTAGAATTTTCCATTTAATAATTTGAACCATAAGTGACTGTGGATAAACATGAGATCATGAAAAACAAAACAGTGGATAAGGGGAATTATTGTACTGAGTATAAAGACACCCCCCAAACAGTCTTACAGAGGTCTATCTTATTAATATCAGTATTTCCATTATGCTTCACATTTCCTAGGGCAGGTGCTGAATAAATATGGGGTAGATGATGGGTGTATGGGTAACCCACTGCTTGGGGTAGATGATGGGTAACCCAACACTTAAGAATTAGAAGAGAGGGTACTGAAGATGAAAAAGTATATGGAATTAAGTAACACAGCTGTGTTTGAGTTTAGCTCTTTAGTGTCTCCTACCACTTCTGAGTCAAGTGTCATCATCCCCATTTAATGGGTGAGGAAATGTCAATTCAGAAAAGCTCACCAATACGAAGAGGTCAAGCTAAGATTCAAGCCAGCTCCGTTTTTTGTGTCCTGAGCTTTTTTTCCTCTGTCCTGCTAACATTTCAGCAGCCTTGATCTAGTCTGCCATGGACATATCTGCCTCTGTTGGCCCTCAGTGCTACAGTGCTATTCAGTTCCACAGTTTGATGACACCCAGACTTGAGCTTTACTTGGGGTTCAAGCTGTCCTTATTCAAAGACCTGTGGGGCCAACATGTGTGCCAGGGTCGGGTGGCTGCAATCTACTATTTGCTTTCCCCTCTGCACTCTGTGCTGAACATCTTTTCAACTGGATGGGCTCCTGAAAAGGTCAAACCCATTTTCTGTTCCCCATTAGAGAAAAGATTTTTTTCCCCTGTATTGGCTTGAATAGCTGAGTCCAAGGATTTGGAAAGGACTAAATGTGGCCCCCATACTTGGCACCAGAAGATCTTGTTTGTGGAAACAATGAAGACAAGATGCCATGGAGGGGCAGGTTCTTTTTTTTTTTTTTTTTTTTTTTTTTTTTTTTTTTTTTTTTTTTGTTTTTTTTTTTTTTTTTCGATTTGGGTCTCACATTCTTCCTCATCATGTGAGCCAATGCATTTGCTGTTTTGTTTATGTTCCTGGGAGTTGAGTTGGGACTTGTCATTGGCAACCAGGGGGTGTTGACAAATACCCTTGCATTTATTCACCCTCCCACAGAATACTCCTCACATTTTGTGTTAGCACACATTTTCCCGTCTGCCAGTGCAGTGATGCTTGAGAATTGGAAATGGCGCCCTGAAAAGGAGGTGCAGAGTTCAGGAACAACAACAGGTATAATTTAGCTGCTCAAATGTACCAGTTTAATTCAATTATTTATGTACTCTTCTGTCTACTAGACTTGAAGGCATGGGCCACATCTTACTCCCCTCTGTCTTGTTTGTGGTACTTGGTGCAGACCCTCCCTCGCTGACGGTGTGAAGAAATGGCTATCACAAACAGCTCTTTCTCTGGGTTATTTGTCTTGATCTCCTTGGGTACTTTAACAACACCTCCAGTGGGCTTAAAGCTCTGCAAGGGGGCTTTCCAGGGGTATCATGTCATCTGCATTTTACCTTTCAGGTCTCAGAACAGGTAGGGCTTCATAATCTGCCCCTATCTTTGTCTTTCTTCTTTTGCAAAGTACAGAGGATGCCCCTCCAGTCACTCAGCAAACACGTCGTCGGGATGTGATAAAAATACTTTGGATCTTTGTTTTAAAGTCTTGTTAAATTTTCTGTTTAAAAATGTTTTGTTCACATTGTGATAGGAGGTCTTTCAGCAATCAGTTCTGAGGAACAGTCTTCCTCGGGCAGTCTGCATTCAAAGCAGCGTGGAGAGAGCTGGTTGCTAGGGGCAACACTAACTTCTAAGTGGGGATCTCTGCATGTGGATATAAAACCAATGCCCTGGGCCCCTGCAGGAGTGGGGTCCTATCACAGAAGAATAAATGAATTGAGAGTGATGGGGACACCCTAGGACTGGGCTGGTTGCCCTTATTTGAGAATACTGAGCTGTCTTGGCCACTTGCATATGATATGAGGCCGTGACTCAAACACAGCTGGTGACTGTCCTTCCCGTGACAAAGCCTCAAAGAAGATACAAGGGGCTCAAGTGACCAGAGTCACTGCCCCCGTAGACCCCGTCTATGCAACAGACCCAACCAGAGAGGTAAGAGTGTTGCGCTTATTTATACAGTAAGCATGCAGTATGCATTCATTTGTTAAACCATTACAAACAAAATGAACTCTTTTCTCTTGAGGTACAGTTTTATGCATTGCAATGCATGTATGTACTTGGGATGTCACCCCTACAAGAAAGGTGTGGTATGATTTTTGTCACCTCTCTGAACTCCCTGTACTATTCCTCTGTGGTCTGTCTCCTTTATATTTTCAAGAATATCTTATTAGTAACATCACAGTGTCAGCTTCAAGTCTTAGCTGCTTGAACAGCACAATGCCTTTGAGGTCATTCTCGGCTATCATGTGTATCCAAACTTCATTTCTTTTTGTGGCTGCATAGTACTCCACGCACCTCCCTAGTCTTCATGTCCTGTTAATTTTTGTCCCTGAATTCTATATTTGCAATTTGCCCAACTTCTGACCTCCACGCCATGCCTCTTACATTTGAAGTCGAATGCAGACACATAGCAGGGTAGCACAAAACTTGAGCTGCCTGGTGCGCTTGAGCAAGGTGACCCCTCTGCCTTCTTGTTTCCACTCTCATCCTGAAATCCAGAAAGCAGCCTGTAATTTTTGTGATCTATTCAATGCCGGCTTGCTGTGTGTGCTTTTGCTTGGTGATTTTGCCATTTAAAATGAGCCTAAGCACAGTGATAAAGAACATTTCTACCTTGCGGAGAAAATATGTGGGTTAGAGAAGTTTGGTTTGGTCATGAATGATAGTGCTGTTGGCTTGGAGCTGAGTGTTAATGGTGTGTATAAAATAAGGCGTCTTTAAGCAGAAACACAATAAAACATGGTTGTGTATCGATCAGTTAGTGGCCGGAGCCTCGTGAAGCCTAACTCTTTATTTCTCCTAGGAACAGTGGTTCAGTATCTGCTAATTCATTTGGTGCAGTGACTCTACAGACTATCACTACAAGAGTGATGGGAATCAGGGCTGAGGAGATGACTCCAGGGGTAAAGAGCTTGCTGCACAAGCGTGAGGACCCGAGTTCAGATCCCCAGCACCCACATAAAAGCCAGATATGTTGGTGGGTGCCTATAACCCCAGTGCTGAGGAGGCAGAGTCAGGCCGATTCCAGGGGCTTGTTGGCCAGCTACTCAGGCAGGAATGGTGACCCCCAGGTTTAGTGAGAGACCTTATCTCAAGAAATAAGGCAGAGAATGAGGGAGGAAGATGATCTCTAGGTCAACTTATGGCCCCCATGTGTGCAAGCACCGCAGAATCCCCCACACCAATGTATACACATGTATGTGCCACGGACGCCAGTACACATGGAAACGATGTGGGAAACTTCATCTTCAAGCTCCGGATTCAACGTCACATTCCCCTCTTTGGAGATTCCAGAGTGGTGCCCAGAAAAAGGCGAGGAGGCTCAGCCAGCATGAAAAACCACTGCTTAGTTTATAAGGATACTTTGCCATGTTGTTTCCACAAGCCTTCGCCTTTCTTTCCAAGACAGATGGCTTTTAAATGCACGCAGATTACAGCGTCAGATAGGATTGGCAGTGGGTTGGAGTAACCCCGGTGCTACTATTCACAAAGCCCCTTTCTTATCCATGGCTACATTGAAGGAGCACATGGAGTTATTTTAAGATGAAAGTCTTTTAAAAAAGAGAGTCCACCCTCTTTTCTGTATCTGCTCTACAGCTAACAGTGATGTGATTGTTTGCCATGACCTGGTTCTCTTGAATGCTCTTGTCATCCCAACCTTGGCATCATCTCTTTTGATTCCCATAATTGTGTCACAGTGACTGTGTCTCATTTTCACAGGCTCCCTACAGTCATCGTGGAAGCAAGATGGGACCCCCGTGCACTGGCAGGTTCCTAAGTTCCATATGACAGGCTCTCCATTCTGTACACTGGGTTCTCCAGGTTAATCCTCATAGGTCACAATGTCTTATTCACTAGTTGGTAAAGAAAGTCCTAGACTCCTCAACCTCCAGAAAACAAACAAAGCCATCTTCCCTACTCCTAAAACTTCTGAACCCAGAAACAGTGGATGTGGATTTTCTGTGGTTTGGTGAGACAGTGTAGGGGGTGATCTGGTTCCCTACTGTGAGAACTCTGAGGGTCAGCTAGAACCCAGGGTGAGGCAGGCTTTGTAAGGAGAGGGTGCTGCTGCCACACAGCCCCTAATTCTCTCTCAGCGGCCTGCGTGTTCCCTTCTATGTGGTGGAGAGATCTTTTGGTTATTGCCTGGTGTCTGCCCCCTCCTTCTCTGCTCCAAGGAAGGAGGGCTGGCGCTGATTAGTGATCTGGAGAGTATACCAAACATGCTCAATGAGACTCCAGTTAGTTTTGTTTTGATAAGGTCAGATGGATTTCCAAACCTCAGGTGCCTTCTCCTTTCTGTGCTATTGGCCACAACAGGAGTAGCCCTTGGCCACCACTATCATGGTGCAGAGATCTGCCGGGCTGTGTTTCTGTCACAGCGTTGGGGAGTCCCTGAGTCTGGACTCGGTCACATCCACCTCCTCAGCCTTTATTAGCTACAGAGGAAGCTCTCTATTACCCATGGTTGCCATGGTCATTCTCCTTGTTTCCTTTGGGTGTGAAGGGAGAGGGGCCTAAACCAGGGAGTCCCTTGAGAGAGACAGAGCCCGGACCTCTTCCACTGTCAGCCCCATCCCTCTTTTCTAAACTGGGTTTCAAACACCCCCATTTCAGATAGTTCTGCTTGTGAAGCTACAGGGTGGAGCCTGGGTTTTGAAATGAGGGGTTATTGTTGTGGAAGGGGAATTTAGAGAAGAGTGTGGCTTTGGTTTAGAGGTCCTGGTGTGGCCTGGGAAGTGCCACAGCCTTTGAACATCATCAGTCACCTCCCTGGAAGAATGGAGGTCTGCCATTTATGCCTTAACACACTGCTGTGAGGACCCATGAGAAGTGCAGGGAGCCTTGTCAATTAGAAGGTTTGTGCAAACAGAACAGCAAACTTGAACACCAACACCAAAAAAATCCAGGTTTTCTTAGGATTGGGCTCCAGGATCTTTAGGGGTTACAGGATCTTTAGGGGTTACAGAACAGAAAGCTCTAGAAAATGTATTTTAGGCCTTGGATCTCTGACTTGGCAAAGTTGTGTTCAGGATGAGGCTTCTGAAGCCCTGTCCTCACAGGGTCAGTTACAGAAATTTCTGTGTGTCTGAGGAGATAGTGAGACAGCACCCCCCCCCCACACACCCACACTCAAACACCCACACACTCATGCACACATGCTTGCACGCACATGCACACATGCATACACACACTCACGTACACATGCAAGCACTCACACACATGGGATCACAACATCCATTTCTCTACCTGCACAGAGACACCTGTGGCATCGACGGGAAGCCCACCAGTCCCCAGTCACTCCCCGAAATCCTGCCACTCACCAGCTCCTGGTGACCTGTAGTGCCTGGCAGTGGAGTGAAAACCTGGATACTGTTTCTCTAGAGATGAACAGCAATAGAAAGACCATCACTCCTTCTTGGGGCTCCGTTTCCGCTTTCTGTCTCGGCTGCACACCGTGCTTTATCTCATCCACGGCGCTCCTGCTTGCCAGCATCACTCCCAGAAAGTTCTTCCTCACACTAATTCACACCCTGCTCTCTATCGGGTGTTGCTGTTTCTGCTCCCCGGGAGTGGGTGCTCACATGTTTGTGTGTGTCCATGCAGGCTTTGCTCACATCAAACGATGTTGTTAGATAAAAACCCGGGCTCACACTAATGATAAATTAGGGGACAATTATTCCCTTTATAAAAGGATTCCTGATAGGGTTCCCTTAGTGCGTTTATAATGCAATTCAATTTGCACCATATTCAGCAGCGAAGGGAGGCTCTCTTTGAATAAACAAGAGCTGATGTAGGCAGTGTTCCGAGCACCGTGGAAGGAATTAGAGATACCGAAGACATTTTTCTTGCCGGTAAAGATGAGTTATAACATTGCCCTGCAACAAAGGCGACCCCATGACGATGTCTTCTACCTCAGGAGTACTATGATGGCATGTAGGACTAAGAAGAGGTCCCCCTCTCTTATGTGTCTGCCTCAGTCTGGGGACAGTCAGGGTATCTAGGAGCCAGGAACATGGGCTTTGGTTTCAGGTACAGGGAGGGGAGACAAGGAAGATACCATTACTGGGGTCACTCCTTTTTTTTTTTTTTTTTTTTTGAGATCATTATGTTCAGGGTACCTGAGCTGAGGCAGTGGTGAGTCACTGGCAAGGAAAGGATTCCCACACAGCTCAGGGGCCTGACACCAGCACTTTGCAGACATCCATGTCTCTGTATTTCCCCGGTGTCCTGGGGTAGGACTCGAGTTGGAAGTTCTCTAAAGATCCTGTACTCTCAGAATTTCCATGGCCACAGAAGCAGACAAGAATCTCTTCTTCAAGGCTCCCCAGAAGGTGATCACTGGCCTCCTCAACCGTCTCCCTGTAGCTCACAAGTTTCACCACAGCTAGAAGAAGGTGAATTCCAGATGAGAGAACACCAGGAATTTGTGACAAGAGCAGCGGGCCCGGGCTATGCATGTGAGGCTGAGGCTGAGGTGTCTATGGGGCACCACAGTGGACAAAGACAGAAGGGTTGGGAATGGAAGACAGTGTGTGGACAAGAGACTGCAAAGACACACCTGGCGGGGGAGGCCCAGATCTTTTGACACACCAGACAAAGCACCCCAGGCCTTATGTTTGACCTCAGAGGTCACCATTGTCATTCTTCATTTGTTGGCACCCTCTGACTATTTTCTTTCTGAAGATTTGTGTTTATTTGTGTGTGTGTGTGTGTGTGCAAAGAGAGTATCAGATCCCCTGGATATGGAGCCACCTAAAGTGGGTGCCAGGGACTGAGTTCGGGTTTCTACAAGAGAGGTAAGCAGTCTTAACTGCGGCGCCATTTCTCCAGCCCCCTAACTTGTGATTTTCTAGGCTGTGCTCTGGTATAAGCTTCGTCACCATTAGATTACTTTCACTGACAAGCTGAGGCCCGCAGTAGAAAAATCCTGTGCCTACCCCAGAGCTCTCGGCACCCCTGCCTCTTTGCCTTGTTACAACCTCGATTTTGCATTAGGAGTCACAAGTTTACACAGCTCACCCATGTTTGGGGGGTCTACCTCTGCACCCCTCTACTGGGGCATCCTCTAAGGATTCTCTGGTGTTGCAGCCAAAGTCGGCAGGGGCAGAGAGGGAGCCTGGAGCCTCTTAACTAATCTGTGGTACTTGAGTAATTTATTAGGTTTAAGCTGGTGCTAGCAACTCTCAGCAGTTCCTGCATGCACTGGGAAATAAATTATGGGCTGTCCAGAGATGCTTGGATCATCTGTGTGATTGCTGGGTTCATGAGATGAAGGTTTAAGGCTTTCTCATCTTGCAAATTGGCAATTAGGCATTCATAGAAAAGCAGATCAAAAAACTGTGATGACGGTGCTGGTAGCGACAGTGATGGCTGTGGCAGTCGTGGTCGCGGTGGCGATGGCAGCGGTGGCGGTGGTGGTGGCAGTGCTGATTTTGGTGTTGGTGGTCGTGGTGGCAGCAGTGATGGTGATGGGGTCGGCTGTGGAGGTGGCAGCAGCTTGGCTTCAGGGTATGGGCTGGGCAAGAAGAGGCTACTGGTCTAGGAGGGGGGAAATTCCAGCCATTTTTTTTCTTATGTAATTCAATCCAAGGGTCTCTGTGGAGGGATGGAGCACTTTTGACCTATGTGGACAGGAAGTGAGGGTTTTTCTGCTTCCTGGAAAGGGTTAAATGTCACGGGATGTCCTACTGCGACCTCAGCCTGCCTCTAGTCTTCTGAAGCAGCGGCTTTGGCATTGAGTAGGACTTCTCTTTCAGGTTTCAGTCTCCTCATCTGGGATAAGATTCAGGGCTGATGTCTCTACCAGGCAGAGTAGGTATGCAACATTGTTTTAAGTCCTTTTAAGGCCAGAAGAAGAGAAACTTTTAGGTTGAGAAAATATTCTAATATACTCATTAATATTTATGTCAAATCAGTCATAAACTATAATTTTAGATGTGTGTGTGTGTGTGTGTGTGTGTAACAGGAAGGCACAAGTGCCCAGGTTATATGGGACAGCCACCATTAGACAAGATCATCCTCATGCCTCCCAGTGGTCCACGGGCCCTCCTTGGCTAGCCTTGGCTGTAGCCCTTGGGCTTGGGATGCTCCTTGTTTGCTCATCTACACTTGCTTCTGCAGAGTGGGCTCTGTGTCCAAGGAAGGATCCAGGTGTACTGCTGATGGGCAGTAGGGAGCAGGAGCCCACTCCATCCTCTAGTTGTTGCTTTCCTGTTACATCCAGGGAAGAAACGTAAGAGCAGCTGAGAGGTACCACATACTTGCTTCAAACAGACCACTTCAGGGAACCCCTGCCTCAGCCCTTTGAACCCCTCTCATCTTTGCTTTTTGCTTGTCTGAACATGCAAACACGTTCAGAAGGCCTAGGGCAGGGTTTTATATTTCGTTTATGTGGCAGTACTGCCTTTGGGGTTTGGATGGTTACCTATGATGCTGAACCCCAAACACTGGACAAAACCACCCTGAGAAGCCCCGGCTTGTAGTTGGAAGGCCTCTCCACCAGGTGGCAAGCTTGCTCTACACAGATGACTTGGCTGGAGCACTTACCAGGCAATGGCCAGAGGGGTCTGAGGGTGCCAAATCAGCCTGCGGTCCCAGGATTGTTCAACTCAGCACGTGTGTGGCTTCCGAGGCTGGATCATACCTCTCCAATTGTCACCGGACTCCTGCTGGGTTCTGATTTCTAGGGGACTTGTTATCAAAGTGCCTAGAGGCTGACGGCAGGAGTTTGAACAGAGCGCCCCCTGGAGTAAGGAGGGCTGATTTGACTAGAGTGGAATCAGCTCTCTTTGGTGACTCTCTCTGCATTCTGGTTCTGCAGAGAAGGTAACTCCTAGCTACTGGCTCTGGCTCAGGGCATGGTGTGTGCCTGATTATTCTGATTCATTCATCCCCACTCACTGCCCAGACTTCTGCGAGACGTCTGAGCAGACAACCTGAGCAGCAGCCACCCTATCTATCTCATGGGATGATGGAAGACAGCATCCTTCCTCCAGCACTCTGGGGGCTCTCTGATGGACCCTTGAAAATGGGACACCAGTCAAACCTGAGCCTAAAATCCTCTCTGCATCAAGAAGAGACCCAAGCAGTGGTCAATGGAGTAGACTAAGTAGAAAGGACCATAGGGAGATACAAGACCAGTGAGCTCAGGTCTGGTTCACTGGGCAGCTAAGAGGGCAGGGCACCTGGTCCTTAGGGAAGGGGAAGCACACCACACGGGCCTCTTTATCCTCAGCGGTTCCAGGGACCTCCATCCCTGAACTGATATTCAGAGTTCCCCACCCCATCGCCAGTCCATCGGCACTGCCTGGGAGTCAGGGATTCATGCTGCTTCCTACAGCACTGTCTGCTCTTCTCAAAAGTCTAGGGGCTCAGAAGGCCTAGCCCTGTCCTATCCTGTCCCTGTCCTATCTTCACCCCTCCCCCTGGGCTTCATCTGCGCCAATAAAGAGCACCCTTCCTGGGAGATTAGGAGAGTTACACCAGCCTGGCTGCCAGCCATATTAGCACAAGAGGCTTCTATTGTCTCTGGGGGTCTGAACTGCAGCAGATGCAGAGGAAGGGGAACAGAGAGACAGAAGGGTTGGGATGGAGAGTAGGAAAAGAAAGAGGAGAGAGGGAGTGGGAAGGGGAAGGAGAGAAAGGCAGAGGAGGTAGTTACGTGAGGGCGGTCAAAGTGGGCAAGACTCAAATGTAAACACTCTTCCCTTCCCAGATGGGGAAACCATTGTGTTTGATGGTGTTGGGGAGACAGCAGAGCGGAGGCAAAAGGAGAGAAGAAAAGAAAGAAATACAAGAATAAAGTGACAAAAGAAAAACAGGAAAGGAAAAGAGAGATGAGGTGAGATGCAAACCGAAGAAGGGGAACAAAAGAGCCCTGAGAGTTCAGAGGGCAACTGAGCAGCAGAGGATGAACCCCTAAGCTGGCTCCCCCAGGCACCGGGTGAACTGTGGGATGAGCCGACACCTGCGTGTGCACACAGGCTTGAAGGCACACTGCTCTGAGGCGTGGGGGATCTTGAGCTGCTCCGCCCTCTGAAGCTGAGCCCCTTGTCTTGCCTGGGCTCCTGAGGAGGGGTGGCCACCTCAGGACTCACTCTTGTGTGTCCGCTGCCCAGTCTACAAAACTCCCACTCATGCTCGGATGTGGAGGGGCCAAAATCTTCACTCCTCACTCTGTCACCCCAAATTGGATCTAACAGCCTCTCTCCCTTCCTCTCTTCCTCCTAGTTTCCTTAGTAACTGACAGTTCCCCAGTGAATGCCAGACCCTGGGTGACAGACCGCTGTCACAGTCTCTCTCTTTCTCTCTTGACTGCCCCTCCCCAACCCACACAGACTCACAGACTTGGGCAGGGGTGTGAGGATGCCTGGGTAGGCTGGGGGTAATTAATACATGTACCATTTATTCCCCCACTGAGAGGAAGCCTTAATTACTCCACGTGAGACTGGGGCATGCAAGAGGAGGTGGCTACTGGAGGGGGGCATGGGGAGGGGACTGAGTCATGTCTCCTTCCTTCTCCCCTCTCCGTCTGGCTTGGTTGGGAGAGGTGTGAGGTGGGACTGCGGGGATGAGGGGGGTCCTTGTATGTGGTGGGGGAGGGGAGGCGAGGGTGAAACCTGATTGTGTTCATTAAGGCAACACAAAACTGGGAGCCGTAATAATAATTAAATTAATTATAAAAGCAATTTGCTTTTGAAAATTTGATTTGACAGCTTACTAGTGGCTGCACTGATCTAGCGGCTCCGGCTTAAAAATAGTCAGAAAAAAAAAAAAAAAAAAAACCAACCAGAAGAAGCGGCAGCCGGTTTTAATTAGATGTCGGGGCTGGTAAACAGCCCCACCCTTTCATAGGGGCTGACTTTGGTTTCAGGGATGTCAGGATTGGTTTGGGGAAAGGCAGGGAAGGTGAAGAGCTTTTCTTCTTCTTGAGAGCAGCCAGAGGCTCTGGAGGCCCAGGCAGGATCCACCTGGGAGGGCTCCCTTCCTCCCCGACTGCCTGTCCTATCTGCTCAGAGACCTTTGCTGGGTTTTGCCCTGTGTGACCTTGGCAGAGATGGCTCTGGGTTTCTAGGCTTGCTTCAGCTGCTTGGTTATGTGTGCATGCATGTGTGTGTGTGTGTGTGTGTGTGTGTGTGTGCATGCGTGTGTGTTAGAGAGAAAATATTATATAGACCACATCTCTTGAAGCTCTCCCAAGGAGGAGGAAGTGAGCCATGTAGTGCTGGCCACATTCTCTAGAAAATTCTACAGTCTAAGAGGCAGAAGTTTTGGAGAAGGCCAAGGAGGCTCAATCTGACAGGTAAGGCTACTGCCTCTTTTGGAAGCCCAGCGGCCCAGGCACCCTGGGCTCCAGCCTCCAGCCTCCAGGGCCTGTGCTGGCATCTTCAGTGCCTCCCTTCTCTCCCAGGACAAGCCTGCATCTCTGGCTCACCTGCTTTGCTGTCAGTCTCTCCCACCCCCTCCCTGCGGTGTGCAGGGATTTGATTCATCCCTGGTTCCACTGCCTGGCACAGAGCCCAGCATATAATGGGCATCCAGTAAGTGTCAGCTGAGTGGAACAAAACCCCAGTCACTGGCACCCTCTGACCACCTCTTCTAGCTTAGATTTGATTGCCCGCCTGCCCCCCTTTCTCTTCAGGGCCCACACTCCTGTTTCCCACCACTTGGAGTCCTCTGTGGCTGAAGCCTCTCTCCAAGGTCATTCTTGTTCCCTTGTTTCCTCCCCTCCCCTCTCTCCTGCTGGCTTCCTCACAACTCTGGCTGGCATTGTTGGCACCCCTCAGTGCAGCTGCCTGTGAGGTAGGGCCCATCACCCTGTCTTGTCCTTGGTGATCATACGGAGACTCCGGCCACATTTGGGGTGTAGGGTTATCTTCTTCACACAGATCTTCTCAAGACACAGCCATGACTTTTGCTCCACAGGTTTTCATGGAGTCTGGTTCCTGGGCAGGTAAATTCAGCTGGAGGGATAGATTCCTGTTCTCTCTGCTCCCTTGGGTTCCCTGTCCCTTTCCCCTCTGCTGTCCTCCCCAGGCTGAACGGTCTGTCCTTGTCCTCCAGGCCATGCTCTTGTCACCCTGCCAACACTGAAGTCTATGTTGTTGAGCCCACAAGAACACTCTTTGGTACCCATGGACTAGTTCATGGAGTTCTAGGTGTAGGGCTCTAGGTGCTAGTCTGTTGGCTACATAGGTCTATGGTGCAAACCCTATGGGGCCATATTCCAGAAGATATGGAGGAAGGTGGGGGGGGTGGAGCATTCATGATGTCAAGGAAGCTAGCCTGGGCTTCTCTGCAATGGAGAAAGTTCAAGGAAGAGCCAGCAAGAGCAGCATAGGGAGGAGAATGGGTGGACGTTAGAGCAGCTCATGAATCTGGAACAGGAAATGGGAAGAACTGGGCAAGAGCCAGAAAGGGCACTAGTAAGCTGGCAAGAGTCTTTGAATGGGAATGTACCAGAAAGTAAGGACAGTATTGTTCTCTGAGGAGAGAGAAGGAGGCCAGGCTCATCCCAGAGGCTGACCATTGGAGGAGGTCTCTCCTTAGGTCTGCAACTGTGCCAGGAGGTCCTAGCTTTAGGAGCGCATGGGGTATGAATGAGGATGCTTGTGTGTGTGTGTGTGTGTGTGTGTGTGTGTGTGTGTGTGTTGGGAGTGTGTGTAGGGTGTATTTAGAAGGTAAGGGAGAGAAGTAATATCATATAGCTATAACTTCACCGATAATAAACTCTATGACAAATACTTCATCTCTCTAAGCCTCAGTTGTATCATTTGGAGAATGAGGATATTTATGATATCTCAAAGATTTCGGTGAGGATCAAAGGAAAGAACCCATGTAGACGCTAGCAGGGATCCTCAGTGCAGTCAGTGTTTGATGAGGATGTTCTGGACTGTTGCTGACAATTATTAACTCAGCTTCTTGGATGAAAACAGACTCGTGTGATGGAGCTGGAAGAGACTTTGACCTAGGCAAACAGTGCCCCTCCATCACTGGGATCACAGGCATGTTGAACACTTGGATGACTTATACAAGTGAAACCTGTGGATTCACTTAGTGCTGAGGCTGGACCCAGGCCCCTTGGGCTTTCAATCTAGTGCCATGGCAATATACTTTGGAGTTTTGAGGTCAGGTTAACATTGGACAGAAAATGAAGAACAAGGCTGTCATGGGGTGTGGCTGGAACAAATTCTAACCTTGCCTATGAGAAACCCAGCTCATGTGCTCATGGGACAGAAGGGGATGTTTCCTTCCTACTTGTCCCCACTTCCCAGCATTGACTGAGCAGGCCTTCCTGAAGGTGAGGTTCTACAGAGAGCACTGTCAGGTGCATACAGTCTTGCTGAAAACCCTTCACACATTTCTGCTCATGCAGGGCATGTGTGTGTGTGTGTGTGTGTGTGTGTGTGTGTGGGTGTGTGTGAGAGAGAGAGAGAGAGAGAGAGAGAGAGAGAGAGAGAGAGAGAGAAGAGAGAGGCAAAATTTCACCACCCCAGGCCTACCACATGCTCCATTATGATTGTCAAGAAGGTACAATCACCCTGGCTCTTCCTGAGCTTTTTCAGGAGAAGGGGCAAGAGCTGGGCTCCCCCTGAGACATGTGAGCTTACAATCAAGTCCCTAAGTTCAACTCTAAGGCAAATCTTACTTCTGTATGATGCAATGTTAGACAAGATACTTCACCTTGTTTGAGTCCATATGCTACATATGCAAATTAAGGATGGAGACCATCAAACATCTCACGATTCTACGTAAGCTCCCACAGAAGGTTAATGCTCCTTCTAACAGGCATCTTACGGTTTGATCCCTTTGACACCATTAGACAAAAGTGTGGACAGTCCTGGTAGTGTGGCCTGGATTACTGTGCTGGAAAAGGGAACCCTGTCGCGGGCTAGGTGCTAGTTGGTAGAAAGAAGTCAGGTACCAAGAAATGTAGTCCTGGCTTTTATTTCTGCCTTGACCCATTGTGACGTTAAGTCACTATTTGTCCCCTATAAATGGAGTCATTGTATCCAACTCAGTTTACTGTGAGATACAAAAAAGATAATAGAAAAATTTTATAATTATTGAAGTTTTCAAATTTTTAAATAACGATCAACCCCCTCCCCCCGCGGTGGTTTGAATAAGAATGACCAGGGAGTGGCATTACTTGAGAAGGATTAGAAGGAGTGGCCTTGTTGGAGAAAATGTGTCACTGTGGTTGGGCTTTGATTTTCAAAAGCCCATGCTAGGCACAGTCTCCTTCTCTCCACCTGTGCATTAGGTTATCACTCTCAGCTACTGCTCCAGCACCATGCATGCTACCATCATCATGATAATGGACTAAACCTCTGGAACTATAAGCAATCCTCCAATAAATGCTTTCTTTTATGGAAGTTGCCCAGGTCATGGTGTCTTGCCACAGAAATAGGACAGTGACTGAGGCACCCAATTTGCTTTGACTGCAGGATGACAAGTGGGGTAGCCTAGAGCCCAGGCTTTTCCTTTTGAGAGAAGGAATTTTAAAAGAGCTCTGGTGGCGCACGCCTTTAATCCCAGCACTCAGGAGGCAGAGGCAGGTGGACCTCTGTGAGTTCACCGCCAGCCTGGTCTACAGAGTGAGTTCCAGGACAGTCAGAAAAAACCTTGTCTCCAAAACAAAACAAAATAAAACAAAATAAAGCTCCTGTTAAGGACTGAGCCTGGAACTAGGCATTGTGCTTCACTACAGGCATCCCAAGAATCCTGTCCTCACCACTCTGGGCATGTAGGAACAGCAGCCTCGAGAGCTGGGCCTTTGCCATTGGATTAGAGGCTCCCTAGATGAATAGGGAAGGGTGGAAGGCCAAGCGAAGTCATGCTCTCTGGGATAGTCTCAGCCTCTGGGACAATCAAAAGTACTCCTGCTGACCAGAGCCAAGGGACCCAGCAGCTTCTTGGCTTTAGGAGCATTATCAACTATTCCTAGCTCAAGGAAAGCTGAAGTCAGGGGATAATCCACAATTAATTTCATCTTTGTTTGGAATTCACAAAATCATTAGATTTTCTAAAGACACTGACCTGCCCTTTGATGCTTAAATGTGATGGGGATTAAGTGGTCTGTTCTGTAGCCTCCGAGTGTGTCCCTGAAGTCTCACTACACCGCACATGCCCCCCACAGGTGCATACACACGTGTGCGTGTACACACACACACTGGGGGCAGAGCTGCAGCTGCTGCTGCTGGAACCTACAGGCTGACTTCCATAGGTGCTGTGTGGGCAGACACTAAAGTAGTTGTTCATGCTTATTACTGTGTCGCTGGTGCTGAGGTGGAGCCTGGCGCCAATGGTAGGTGCTGGTCATGTGTTTATTGAATGGAAACGAAGACCTTGGGTCGCGATCTAGAGCCACCAAGAGCACAGAACCTTGATCCACACACAGATGTGTCAAGAATTCAATCGACTCACCTGTAAAAGGAGGGCAGTGATACTCCAGGAGACAGGTAGGGTGAGCAGGGAGCAGAGGGGCTCATTTCAGCACTGGGTGGGGTGTGTGTGCGCATGCAAGTGCATGTGTGTGTAGACCCTGAGTCTGATGTCAATGTGGGTTGCTTAGTGAGACCCTGCCTTAAAAAACAAAACAACAACAAACAACCCTTAATCACAAGCAAAAAGACAATCAAATGAAAACTAAACAAAAAAGAAAACTCCTGAATGGTGCTACCGAATCGGATTGTTATGAATACCAATAAAAGAACTTATCAAAACCATGCACTATTTTGCTGATAACCCTTAGTCCAGTTGCTCAGGAATTTTTTTCAGGTTTCATCTGTTCTAGCTCTTTCCCTTCCCTCTCCCTTTCTCTCTTTTCTTTCTCCCTCCGTGCTCCCCTGAGACTTTGTCCAGCTGAGGAGCTCCTTGCTCCATAGCTCTCCTCTTTGCTTGTCTTCTGATCATTGGGTACTGGGAACCCTAGCTGGTCCTGCTCATTCCAAGGAATGTACCCGCAGAGTGAGACACCTCTGATCATTGGGTACTGGAAACCCTAGCTGGTCCTGCTCATTCTGAGGAACGTACCTGCAGGGTGAGACACCTCTGATCATTGGGTACTGGAAACCCTAGCTGGTCCTGCTCATTCTGAGGAATGTACTTGCAGGGTGAGACACCTCCTTCACACGTCATTTAGAAAACTGTCATGCGTCACAATGTCTGAGCACCTACTATGTTCTTCCTTTAGATAACTGTAAGGACTCACTATAATTGAGCACCTACTACGTTCCTCCTTTAGATAATTGTCAGAAATCACTATAATTGAGCACCTACTATGTTCCTCCTTTAGATAACAGTCAGGAATCACTATAATTGAGCACCCACTAAGCTCCATGAGCAGACCCGTAGTCTCTACTTATAACCACTACCTGGTGCATCATTCTAGGTGTCCCATGATGAGACAGTGCATCCCAATGGTCTGGATAAAGGCCTTAAGGTTGCCCAGCAAAAACTGTTTATCAGAGCCAGGGTAGGCAGCCAGATGGGTATGTCTCATCCTTAGCTTGGGGGGTCTGCTCTTTGCAGCCTGAGCTGCCAGGCCCTGGATCTTCCAGCCCTGGCTGTCTTGCTCTGGCAGGCCCGTCTACCTGAGCTGTGCATGGCCCTGGAAGGAGAAAAGCTGAAATCTCTCATAATTACCCAAATCATGGCTCCTAAATGGCTCCTGATTACAGCGAGAAAGCCCCTTTCTGCTCTGCGGCCACAGCTCCTCTGAATAGAGCCGTGGCCACTTTGTACAGGGGTGTTTTTTTTTATCCCCTTTTCCTTTTTCTTTTAAAGTGAGGGAGATGGCTTATCTGCATGCAAAGTAGGTCAGAACCTTCGCAGAGATCCTTTCAACCACTTGGCAGTTTTGAAGTCCTGCTCAGAAACTCCTTTTGTTTCTTTTGCCTTTGCCTGCTCCCTCCCACCCTTCTCCCTTTTCCAGAGGCTCTAGGACATCAAATGGTTTTAACTGGCGGGGACAGTGAGAGTCACATATGATAAAAGCTCCATTATAAATAATGCCCAGTTAGCCCACGTGGGCCAGCGTGTGATGATAGCCGGCAGCCTCAGTCCTTCATTCCCGAGTTCCAAGCCACCTGTGACAGCATGAATCTGCCCAATGAGCCTGCACTATGAGAAACCGTGGCCTTGCAACCCACTTGCAGGGTTGGTAGACAGGGATGGCCCCTACATCTGGGAGCCAGCAGCCTGGGTAGTCATCAAAGATCCCGACTTGCAGAAGAATTTGCTCTCCTCGATAGTGACCCAGCTGGACCACTTGGGTCAGTGTCTCTTCTTGCTTCATCAGCACCCTCGCCTCACCAGCACCAACCATGGGCAGAATCAGCAGGAGCTGTGCCCACACCTAAGATGCTCTGCAGCAGGATTGTGTAGATGAGGCTAGGCTGCTGTGGGTGAATAGCCGGGTGAGTTGCCATTTCTGACCTTAGGGTTGAGCCAGGGAACTGCTGGTGTCTGAGGCTACGGAGGTGACAGCTCAAGAACTAGGCCCAGAAACTGGGAATTCTGCTCTGCTTTTTTCTCAATTCTTAGTGTTCAGAGGAAGAAGCCGAGGTGTGTGTGTGTGTGTGTGTGTGTGTGTGTGTATGTGTGCACGTGTGTGTGTGTGTGTTCACTATAGGAGAGACAAGTGAGCAGGGTGAATTCACTTTTTGTATATAGTGATAATGCTCTCTAGGGTGAAGAGGGATGTCTGGCATGGTGGTATACTCCCATCATCCTGGCGTCCAGGAGGACTCACTAGAAGACTGAAGAAGTCTGGGGTACATCATAAGCTCCAGGACAACCAGGGCTATATATCAAAACCCTGCCTCATTAAAATATATACATGGGTAAATAAAAGATTCCCACACAGAAGCACATTCTCACCCACCTCCCATTCTCTCTGGGGCTGACAGAACACCCCCATTCTATCATCCTTGTTTGGGCTCAGCTGGCTTCAAGGGCCTCGTCATCTTCTAGGTAGGATTCTATGTTGAGAGATGTGTAAAAGAGACATGGCTACTTTCATTAAGAGGAGACAGAGGGAGGAGTCTTAGGGGTATCTTTTTCATTCATTCATTGGTTGGTTACCGGGCACCTACCCAGCTTCCCGGTGTGCTTCTAAGTGTGAGGCTACACCAGTAGGAAAGCAGTAAATACCTTCACCTAGTGTCGGCCTGAGCAAGGGTAGATAAGTTGTTCAAGAAGGTGATAGACGTCAAGAAAGAGGCAGGGGAAAAAGAGGAACCTAGGCGTCTGGCTGCAGTTTCCGAGAAGGTGGCCTGAAGGGCTCAGTGAGAAAATAAAGTTGAAACTGGCCTGAGGGATTAAGTAGGGCAAGAGGCATCTGGCTTTAGGCCAGGCCAAGTGAAGCAACTGCAGACTTAGAGGCCCAAGGGCATCATCAGAGGTGGGGAACGGAGATAATCAAGATGCTGCCATACCTGTGTTTGCCTAGGGCACAGAGTGCAGTAGTGAGTTCAGGAAGGCTGTGTGTGGATTGTGTGGGGCCTTGACATGTGGGCTCCACACGGCTCAGAAGTGTCTGACTCAGGCTGTTAGTGTTGGTGCAAGAGCTCTTCCACGAGGATAGGTCTTGGGACTGCCCCTCCACTCAGCCTTTCGGGCTGGCGGCCTGCGCTTGGCTCAGGAGCTAGAAGAAGTTGGGTGGGACTGGAAGGGAAGTTGAATTTGAGTCTCTTTTTGTCCTAAGAGAAGGAAGAGAAAGAGCTCAGAACAGATATGAGGGCTTGGTCCACTGTTTGCCTCAGGCTTTCAGAGTGATGATAATGCCTGTCTATTTGTTTCCCCCAGGACTGTGGGATGCTGGGAGCCAGGACTGCCCCTAGATAGTGCCCGTCTCTCTCAGGATGCTCAAATGCACGCCTATCAGCAGCAAGCCTTCTCTCCATTTCCCACCCTTCAGGGTGTCCGGCTTCCATCCATCCTGCGGGGGTCCCTCTAATGACTGTGAGATGAGGCATTGCACACAGCTGCCAAGCCAGCAGTGTGGGCAGGTCTGAAGATGCTGGATTTCTCACCTCTTCTGCTTGCTCCCTCTCTCGGCACCACCTCCCCCACCCCTCTTCTCACCCCTTTGCAGAGGAGAACCACAATGCGCCTGTGAAGATTGCTTGCTGGCTGGGGCGTCTCCCTTTCCAAACTCAGAAGTGGCAGCTTGTCTTTGCACATCCGGCTGCAGCACCTCCTATTCCTGGTGTCCTGACTCCTTTGTCCTCTTTGACTTGGCCCTTCCTTGAGAGGGTGGGTGGGTATTTCAGGTCTGCTGGGTAGGGGGGAATGACTGTACTGGTATGCTTGGTCAACAGGGTGACCATGATGGCACAGCAGAGAAGTTGTGGGGCTGACAATACCCCAATGTACCCAAGAGGTGTTCTTTCTCCCCATATAAAGATACCTGGCCTCTAGTCAATGACATAGCTTTTGCTTTCCGAAATCCAAATATTTCGGCCCACAATCGTATTAAGTCCACGAGGCTCTGAGTGTGTCCCTCAGCATGGGCAGGACAGAGGGATAGCCAATATCGGGTTTCTCTTAGCTTTCCTCCTTTCTCCCAGACCTTTTTCCTAGAGAACCCAAACTAGGCTTCTCTGAAGGAGGCCAGCCACCGTAGAAGGGTGGGCTTTCGATTTCCTCTCAGGGACTGAGTGGGGGTGTGTGGCTGGTATAAATTGCTTCTTCTTTTTGACTGAGAGCAAACGAAGAGAGAAAATAAAACACATTTGCCACCTCCTCCTTAGCTCAGGTCCCAGGTGAGCCAGGCAGCCTCACAGTTCCTTTTGTGTGGCTGGCTGGCAGCCTGTGCAGCGTCTCCATGGTGATGCTTTGAGATCTGAGCTTGGGACCAGCCTTCTTCCACTGCTGCTTCTCGGAGTTTCTAGCATCAGGTTTATGTGGCCAAGAGGTGCCCTGATGGATCAAGAGAGATCCGAGTTGGTTTGGTTTTGGGGTCTACACTGTCTTTTGCCTCCTCTGCATCTTCAGGGCTAGCAGGAGCTGTGGGATAAGGGGTCAAACCTAGGAACTCATTCAGAGTGGGACATTTAAGTTCTTCCAGAATATAGGTTACTTTGTCTACCCAGGGTCCACTACTGTGATTCCCCTACAGGAGCCAGGCGTGTCGTCCTCACGCCTCTATTCTGAAATGTTGCTCACCCCTCTCTCTATGTATTTGTTCCAACTATACCTCTTCCCTGGGGACTCTAAGTGCCCTGGTATCTCTAGGAGTTGGCTCCGCAGCCACCGACTCTAGGCTGTCTTCCACCAGAATCCCCGCAGTACCTGATGCCTCTCTGGGGGAGCATATGACGCATTGTGCCGTTACGTCACTTTGCATTTCCAGGTAAACGACAGTGGGCAAAGCATGAGCGGATGGCTCAGGAATTGAATCATGGCTCTGCCCCTTGCTAATGATGTCCAGAAGAACAGCACTGCTCGCCAGTTGTCTCGCAGAGCTAACAGCCTAGGAGATAGTCTCTTCCCTTGCAAGATGGGACGTTCTTAAACTTGTGAGGTCAAGTGAATGATTGCCAGTGAGCGTGACAATGCTGGTTTGGAGCCTATGCCCACTCAGGATATCTCCTGACCTTGTCCCCTTCCCTGCCAAGAGTTTAGTTGTGGGTAATTGTTCTTTCCTATCCTGTCTTCTCTCTGCAATCCTTTTCATGGTACACAGTTATCAGCTATCTTCCAATGCTAATTTGCTGACTGTTTCTCTTGAGGCAAGTTACAAGGAGTGGCCTTTGTTCACCGTGTCTATCTCCTGTGCATCGTACAGAATCTGCACATACTGGGGTAGGTGGCATCTTAGTTAGGGTTTTTATTGCTGTGAAGAGACACCGTGACTACAGCAACTCTTATAAAGAAAACATTTAGTTGGGTTGGCTCACTTGCAGTTTCAGAGGTTCAGTTCATTATCACCATGACAAGGAGCATGGTGGTGTGCAGGCAGATGTGGTACTAGCTTCATTTTGGCCAGAAGGCAGCAGGAAGTCAGCTGGCACACTGGCCTATATACCAAGTGTAGGAAACCTCAGAGCCTGCCCCCACAGTGACGCACTTCCTCCATGAAGACCATACCAACTCCAACAAAGCCACACCTCCCAATAGTGCCACTTCCATTGAGATTATGGGGGCCAATTACCTTCAGACTATCATAGCTGGGTAGCATAAGTATCTGTGCACTGACCCTTTGAACAAGGAGAGAGCCCTTCCACCACTAAATCAAATGCTCCTGGGATGTCAAGACTGCTTGTATTTTCTTGGATTGATTTGGGGCCCTTTGTTTTGCAAGGTGGTTGGCAAGCGCCAGACTAGAGGATGGTCATGGTGGATACATGGGAAGGAATGACCCTGGAACAGTGTCACAGGAAGTCTTAGACACAGAAGAGGGCCCCTGAGGAAAATGGCATAAGGGGGAAGTTAGAGTTTGTGAAGACGGGGCAGATCAGTGTTCAGTATTTTTTCTAATTCTAGAGTATATGAGTTGGAGATGAAGGAAACATGCTCTTCTAAAACCTATTTATTGGGTTGGTGAGGCCAGCCTGGGGCCGGATGGAGAGGAGGGAGCCCTCTTGAAGAGCATGTCTGGAGGTAATTCCCATGAGTGTTGCTGAAGTAGAGACAAACTTGATTTTAAGGTAAGTGGAAATATTTTGATTTGAGTTAATGTACATTGAATCTGGTAAACACACAGAGTATATTACCACGCACTCTGGAAGTGTACAGTCCGATCAGCAAACAGATTAGCTTTAAGTGAAAAGACACTGGCAGACGTTTAAATGCATTGACTTGTTGAGAACGCCTAGATTTGGATACCAATGCGACGCAGCGCTAGATCGGTTTGGTGTCTCGGCCCATCCGCACGGAGAAGCTATTGATTTTAGTTGCTATGCATTGATTCCCAGAAAACAGGACGGCTTTTGAAAATGAACTTCCAGTAATTTCAGGGAGAAGCCGGAGCGTTCGTCTCCACGCGAGGCTGAGTTGTTTTGTTAAACGCGTCTCTGCGCTTGGAAGGAAGGGGACTGGCAGACGAATATCTTCGTATGAATTAAAATGCATCGATTCTCGGAGGGAAATGATGGACTCTGGTAAAAGCTTCTTGGAGATGTTAGGATGCGAAAGCTTGAATAAAGCCTTTGTTCGGCGCCCCTTCCTTTCTATGCTGTTTTCTTTCCCTAAATGGCCGCTGCTTTCCTTCTGTCTGAAGTTAGAGCGGTGCTAGATGTCGGGTAGGGCAAGGAGGAGGGCTTCAGTAGCCTTGCCAGGTCCACCAGAAAGTAGGAACTCATAAGATCCTTATTTAAACCAAGGTTAAGACAGACAAGATCTAATGTCTGGGTAGGAAGGGGAAACCGTTTCCATTGATTCTGAAACCTGGAACAGAAGGGACTGGTGGGGGTCAGGGGTAGGACATAGGGATGTTTGGGGTTGCGGGAGCTGACTGAGGTCCTGGCCCTTTGCTTCATGGCTGCTCTCTACTAGAGGGGAAATGGCTAGGTGATAGTCCTGGAGATGATGCCGGAGTTTATCTTGCTTTCATACCATCTGAAAGAGTTGGACATGAACCAGAGGTGTAATTTAGGCATTTTTCACCCTTGTTAATGAATAGCTCCCATGGGGTGCACAGACAGTGGGGCTGGAAAAATGATTCCAGGAGCCAGGAAAGAAGCAACTGGCCTGGAACTTCTTTTTCTTATATGGAGACTCCCTGGATCTTTCTGGATCACAGCCACCTAGTGTAACTTTGAGGATCCACAATGAAGGTAACTTTTCTTAATCACTCTCAACTAGCAGATCCTCAGCCTGCAGACACACCTGGGGTGGGTGATGGGAATTCCCTGACTGATGTACTCACGGTATGTTTGTTGGGTGGAAGGGGGTGCGGTTGAATAAAGTAGCATTGTCCGTGGAGGCTAACCTTCTGCAGGAGCAGCAGAAAGGACACAGTTGAGACAGACTATTGAAGGTGGGCCAACTGCAAGCCATTCTCTTTGCCTGTGGTTCCCATCTACACACCCCAGACCATAGACCCTGCCTGGGTTCCACTGTTTCATCTCTGCTTTAGGAGCTGGGTTTGCACACTATTCGCCATGACTGAGATGTGGAATCCACTAAGCTGTCTCTCTGTGGGAAATAATAATGTGGTGTGCACACGGAGTGGACTGTTCAGTCATAGGAAAGGATGGCCTCCTACATGCCGTGACTGCCCGGGTGGAAATGAATGAAGGGCTCGTTATGTGAACTCAGACAAGTGCTGCAGCTTTCATTCACACGCGGAAGCTAAAGAGTTACTTGCTGGAAGGAGAGACTGGAATAGTGGTCACTAGAGGTTAGGAGGCGGAGGGAGAGAGGAGACGATGGAGGTCAGATATCAGGTCCCGGAATACAGTGATGTAGGAGTTCTGCTGTTCTACAGCACAGAAGGGTGAGTACAGTTCATAGAAATGTATTATATATTTTATGTAGAAGAAAAAAGGAGGTATTTCAAAGTTCCTAATGCATTAATGATAAAAATCTAAAGAGAAGACAATTGCTTTGATTTGATCACTATACCTTACATATCTGCACCAAATGATCATAACACCACACACACACACATACACACACACACACACACACACACACACACACACACAACCTATGTCAATGTAAAACTCTGAGAAAAAAAAGGATCGCCTAGCAATATGATTTGAGTGTCTGTCCCCTTGAAAGCACATGTTTAATCTTAAATCCCATTGTGATAGTGCTGGAGAAAGGACCTTTAAGAGGTGTTTGGATAGTCAAGACTCCCACGAATAGGTGACTTTCCTTAGAGAAGGAAGGAATGATGCTCCCTCCCTCCTTTTTCTCTTCTCCCCATTGCTGTACAGGGCCATACCTTCCACCCAAGCCTGAAGCGCGAAGATGGTCCCACTCTAATGACCACACTTGGATTTTGGACTTTCTGGCCTTCAAAATTGGGAGAATAAGCTTCTCTTCGACATAAAGCATCCACGCTGGGGTTCTGTTGTAGCAGCCCAGAGCTGTTAAGACAGAGCACGAGATCAAAGCCCTGGGAGGGATGCACGGACTCCTCCAGCCCAATTCCCACCTGATGCTCAGCCCCCCTCCCCTCCACAGTATCCAACGGCAAACACGGTCCTGATTTGGTCCTGCCTCTGCTGCCCTGCCCTGGAGCAGCCCAACACTAATGCCAAGGAAGTGTGTGCAAGCTTTAGGACCCAGTGGCTCCGGTTCTGTCCCACGGGATGGTGCAGAGGAGCCTTTCCTCAAATCTGAAGATTAGGGTGTCACTACTGAGGATTCCCTTCTCCATATTCCATTCTAAATCTTCACACATGCCTTGTATGACTGTTTTCAGGTTCTGCCGTCGTATCTAAGGAGAGCTTTGTAATTCAAAATGCACCTCAGTGAAGAGTTAAAATGCAGAACCCCTTGTATTTTAATAATGCCTTGAATACTGCTTAAGCATATCAAGATAATGATACTTTCTGGCGTAAAATCAGAGGATGCTTCTAAGTGACCGCTCAGGCAGGATGCCAATGCTGCCACCCTTGTATGCACAGGAAATCTTTTACTCAAATTTTAGTCACTACTATCTTTTGTGTGCAGGGGGAAGGGTGCATGTATGTGCAGGCATGTTAGAATATATGTGAACAAAAGTGTGTAGAAGCCCGAGGCTGTTGTCAGCACCTTCCTTGATCTCTCTCTACCTTATTTTGAGACAGGGTCGTTCACTGAACCTGGAACTCATCAAACAGGTTCGACTGGCTGGTCAGCCAACAAGCCCCAGGGGTGCTTTTGTCTCTGCCTCTGCAGTACAGGAATGAACTATGTGTATTAGTGCATCAAATTTTACATAGGTGCTGGGCACCCACACTCAGTTCCTCAGTCTGGCGCAGCAGGCCATCTTACCATCTTACCAGGGCTCTCCATCTGTGATGATCTTCCATGGTAGTCTGTCCAGAGTGGTAGCAGAAAGACGGTCGCTTCTTTCTGGATACATTCTTTGTTGTCATTGAAACAGTCAAACAACTCATTAAAGTTCCCAGCAGTCAGTGCAGACAGCCAACATAGCCGCTCTAATATGTCAGCATCGCTACTCCACCTCGAAGGTGTGACTCACACCTGTGGGAGCTGAACCTCTTCTCTCTCCCTTTTGTGTGTTTTCAAGAACCCACAGTGATGAGTCTTATTACATCTTTTTGGATACATCCCAGTGTCCAAACCTGAGAATTTCCCTTTGGATAATTCACTCATTCAATACACAGACAAATATTTACTGGTGACCTACTGTGTGTTGATCTAGGAGCCAGAATAAAATATTGAATGTGGGCCCACCTTTAAGAAGACTAAGGTTGAGCTGGGCAGTGGTGGCTCATGCCTTTCAGCTGCTCTTGGGAGACAGAGGCAAAGGCAGGTGGATCTTTTTGAGTTCGAGGCCAGCCTGGTCTACCGAGCAAGTTTCGGGATAGGCAGGACTGTTACATAGAGAAACTCTGCCTTGAAAAGCAAAACAACAGCAACAACAACAACACCAAAAAAAAAAACCCAAGGAAAAAAAGGGCTAAGGTTACAGGGCCATTGAGATCAAGGCAAGGCAATTATCACCAAGCCCAAAGACCTGAGTTCAATCCCCAACACACACATCCCAGGACTCACAAGGGAGAAGAAGAGAACTGACTCCCCACAGTTGGCCCCTGATCTTCACACACGTGTCATGGCATATGTACTCTACAAAAAAATAAATACATGCCAACAAAAATTTTAAAGGATACATTTGAAAGGAAAATATTTAAAAACAATGAAACAAAAGTTACCAACTCCTATACTAGACACATATGGTGGTAGAGAAGAGTGGACAATTACTCTTGCCTGCAAACTTATGGGGAGTGGCCGTCAAAGAATAAGTGGTATTTAAGAACACTTTGAAGTATAATGTATCTGTTTCTTTTCTTACTGTCCTGTCCTAATTCCTGACAGAGGAGACATAAAGGAGGATGGTTTTATTTGGCTCACAGTTCAGGGGAGACAGTCTTTCAAGACTGGGACAGTATGACAGATAGATCCTGAGGCTGCTGGTTCTATCCTGGCGACCCACAGGAGGAAGAGCAATTGTGCAGGAAGGGGGCTGCTCTGTAATGTTCAGCCTCATCCCCCATAACTCACTTCCTCTAGCTAGGCTCTACCTTCCAAAACAGTGCCAGCAACTGATAACCCAGTATTCAAAGACACAAGCCTGTGGAGAAAATTTCTCAGCCCAACTCTAATGAATGGTTAGGAGTTTGATATGGAGAGCAGGGACAAGAGATGGGTCAGCATTTGAGAGTCCAGTTTCCCCCCGGTAAGCTTTCACTCATATCTTCTGGCCATCTTTCTGCCACAGAAGCTTTTGTTTAGAAACTTGGACCTGGCAAGCTCCACACAGACCTTCGCCATCTCTCCCGTCTCTGAAGCCTTTAAGACAGACTCCACTGCCTCGAAGAGAAGACACTGCTGAAGTTATTTGCTGCAGTTTTAATTTCTCGACATCATCTGGGTGCGTTGGGAAAAATGAGATCTAATAATGAATGATTACAACTCTCAAGTTAAGTCTAGTTGGTTGACTAATCAATTTGGTTAAGTGAAAATCCATAGCAAATGAGTCGACCGCAGTATGACATTTCTCCATCCAATTTAAATTAAAATCACCAACCATAATAATTTCACAATTACTCAGGGAGGGCACACTGGAGACTTGACCCCTGGAGCAGAGAAATTGCAAATGCCACAAAGAATGGGCTGAGAGAGGGGTGACGAGGGAGTCACGTCAGATGAACTCTTCCTGAACCGCGCAGCTTTGTCAGCTTCCTGGGAGGGGGCTCTGCCAAGACTGTGAAGCTGCAGCTCCTAGTCATGGGTGCAGCTCTACACCTCTCCCTCGGGAGGCAGGAATTCATTTCCTGCCTTGCAAACCAGTAGAGAGCTCTTCCCCCAGCCTTCTGCAGAGAAGGGTGTGTGGAGAGAGGTGACTGTTACTCTTCGTTTTCAATTCTCTCAAATTTAGGCTTTGGATGTCATGCCTATTTATCTTGAGTTACGAATGCTAAGTATGTGGAGCCGCTAATTCATAGGGTTTTGATCATGAGGATGGGAATGGCAGAGCAAAGGAAAAGACTGCCTTTGATCTAGTATGACAAATGTTTATTTGCCGAGGGTTCTCCTTATGCCAGGCATGCTATTGGGCACCAGGGAGAGATGAATTAAACTATAGACCTCCCTCCAAGGCGCTCGGAGCCTCTTGTGGCTGGCAGTTAAATACTTGAGATAGGTAAGATATCATTAATGTTTATTAAGTGACTTGAAAGATGAGAATGACTTTTGAATCTGGCATGGTGGCACAGGCCTTGAGTCCCAGTGCTTGGAGGCAGGAGGATGGCTGTGAGCTTGGACTATAAAGCGAAGCTCCATATTAAAAAAAGAAGAAAGGAATACAAGGAGAGAAAGAAGAAAAGAATAAAAGACAAAAGATAAAAGAATAATTTTGATCAGGAAGTTTTACGCAAAAATCTTATGTGTTGGTTACCTGATCTTGTAAAGGCTTTTAAAGATGAAAGTACCTCAAAAATTTTCATAAAGCAAATGATGTGATTGATGGTACCAATTGTATTTCAGTTACCTTTCTCTGTGTCTTCTTCAGTAACAGGAATTCCAAATGTTAGTGGGTCTTATAGTTGTAGAAGCCAGACTACATTTCCCAGCCTTCCTTGCTAATGTGGCCACATGACTAAGTTGAAGCCAATGAAATGAAAGCCTTAGCATGTGTTCCTACCCAGAGGGCAGTGTCTTTAATGAGGGGGAACTTTCTTTCTTTTCTTCATTTCCATCCCTTCCTTTGGCAGCAGTTCAGGCCTTGGTAGAGCTAGAACCGTCACCTTGAAGCAAAGTGACTTTGAGAGTAGAGACCAGGCAGGAGGAACATCAAGAGAGAAGCCGGTGATGTGGGAACTAACCCTGGCCTGCTCAACCTCCTTGGGAAAATAAACCATTTATCTTGCTTCAACCTCTGTGGTTTGGGGACCACCATCACTCAAAGCCAAGCCAACTTCTAATTAGTTCAAATGAGTTCTTACACACAAAGCTCTTAGAACGGTCCTTGGCCCAAAATACAGGCTCTGGAAATGGTGGCTAACGATAGTTTTTAGCTCTTTCTTTGTAGGGCACCAAAGATAAGAATTCTGCTTGGTGAGCATCACGATGTTAGTCTCATTTCTTCATGAGTATGTGGGGCTAGTAGCCAGCATTTTGCTCTGTGGTCAAATCCAGTTGTTTGGTTTCTCCTCCCACTGCCCACTCCCTGCCGTCAACTCTTTCCACCCACTCCCCCAGTGCCTCCCCCTCCTTCCCAAACCTGACTTAAATCCAACTGTCAGCGAGCTCAGCCATTACTTATAGAGAAAAGAAGCCATGGCAGCCCAGGAGAAGTATGAGCCAGGAGTCCGGTCCTGTGGATCAATTTGTAATTTTTCTTGTGGCAGCAAGGGGAGCATGAACGATGCCTGCTCTAAATCCTAGCAGCAGTGCAGAAGCATGTCTGGGCGTGAATTATTTATCTTTGGCCCCTAGGCTGAATGGGAGAGGGTCCCTGAGAGGAGGGGACACAGCAGGTACATGTAAATATTCTCCAACTTGGGCCACACTAGGAGCTGGAAGACCATGGCAGGGCTGATAGCATTTATCTGGATGGTCCTCTGTGAGGGAACCCCTGGCTCCAGCAGAGACTAGGGGAATTCCCTCTCAGGGAGATGGAGGGACTTCCCTTATCCAGGCAGGTGAATCGGTCACCCCCTTTCCTTGCTGAGAGACTTATTAGAAAACTGTTGAAATCATGGACTCAGAAATAACAAGTGGCCCTTTGGCTATTGTTGGCATGTGTGCTAGGAATGTTTGAGACCTGGTTGTGTTTCTGGTAGGAGGAGAAGAGATGGCGAGAGCACTCCTGGCTGGGGAGGGCTCATGATGTTTAAATGAAGGCATCAATTATACACACTATCAGCGCTTGTAGCTCTTTCCAGAATCTTTCCCTTTCCTGCTCACACGGAACAGTCAGAACTGGTGTCTAGCGCTGGTCAATGGAGAGTAGGGGCGATGCAGATGGATAGATACTAAAGAGGTGGCATGCTTTTTGTTTATACACATCTCCCGCCGAGAGCTCTGAACTGGTGATGTCATAGTCTGGAAGACTCTAGGTCAGCCTGCGTCCATGAGTGAATGCCGAGGAGAGCTTTATGTCCAGAGCATTGGATGTGCACATGATGAGAAACAGGTCTGCCAGTGGCTAGCTTTGCAACATGGTCTAATCGATCTGTGAGGACAAAAATCAGAGAACAAGCAGACCCTTCCGCATTTGTGAAAGGCCAGGTAAACAAGACAGCCACTGGAGTACAGATAGGGCACTAGACCCTTGTGGAACTGGCAGGAGCAGATGCTGATAGGTAGAAGCAGAGGTGGAGGAACCTGGGAGGCAGAGTAAGAGGACCAGGGTCTGATAATGAACTCTAAACATGGTCTTGGGTCGCATGACAGTATCACGCTGACTGAGCTTCTGCTGTGACATAGACTGTGGGGCACAAAGCCATGCTGAAGATCTTATGACCAGAAGGACTATTCCAAAACTCTCTTAAACTGTGTTCTGGGTTGGACTGAGTCTTCCTGAATCCATGCACTGAGGTCGCAACTCCAAGCCCTCCTGGAGATAGGAAATTAATAGATAAGCACGCTAAAAGAGTCATGAGAGGGAGCTTTAACTGACATGGCTGGTGCTGGACATTAAACTCGGTGCCTCTCATTGCCATACACTGACGCTCAACCCCACTATGGGACTATGTGTGGACATGCCATCTTCTGAAAAATAATGTCTTTATGTTTCCTTTGAGAATTTCATATATTTTGCTCATATTAACCCCCTTCACCAACCTCTCCCAGATCCTCCCCCACCTTCCTAACACCCAACTTCATAATTTTCTCATCTTTCCATTAACAAACAAACACTGACAAAGAATTCACGGAATCTAGTTCATGTGGGTTGATTGTTCCTGAGTGTGGCACCCGCTCTGGAGTGAGGTTGATCTCTGAGGAAAACTGACTTTTCTACTCCCTAGGAGCAATCAAATGTCAAGAATTCCCTAGCTTGGGGTAGGACTTCCGACACATCCCTCCTTCTTCTGTGCAGTCTCAATAGAACTGGGGGCATAAAAGGGGGTTCCCATCTCTCTTCCTCTACCTTTCAATATGTAGGCAGAGAAATGTCCACTGAGGACACAGTGAGAAGGTGGCACCGGAAAGCTCAGAGGAGAAGCCTCACCAGAAAGCAACCCTGACAGCATGTTGATCTTGGAGTTCTAGTGTCCAGAAACACGTGATAATAAATTTTGTTGTCTAAGCCATAAAGCCAGCATGTGGTGTTTTTTAAACAGAGATACTGAGGCACACATTGACCCAGGACCAGCCTTCTAACATTCTTTCTTCTACTCAGAAGCCGCTAAATTCTCAGAGTCAGATTGGATAAGTCCTTGATGGAATTTCTGGTAAAGAGTGTGAGATTTTTTAGGTGAAAAAGAAAAAGAAGAGAGAGAATCATGAAGATATTGATGCTTCCTTGTGCTGTTAGCAGAATGCTTTTCCCTTCATGGTCTGTCTGGATCTGATTACAGCTTTAAAAGATCAACACCCCAGGCTTATGGGTTTTAGCCACTGGCTCAGCAACATACTTGGAGCATCTCCTATGTGTTGGGGCCTCGTGCTAAGGGCTAAGAGTGGGGGAGTGTGGAGCTAAGGGCTAGGAATAGAGAGTGTGGAGCAGCCGTGTGCTACCAGTTGGAAACACATGAGTGGAACAATGAGGCACCAGCTCCCCTTGACAGGACTGCTTAGGCCTCCACCCCAGCTGCTAGTTTGGTGCCAAGTTCTTGGCAAAGAAGGAAGAAAGCAGAAGCAGGTGGTGACAGATGCTGACGGGGCCTTGTATTCCTGCAAGCTGTCTCGCTGTTGTCCCCGTGGAAACTAGCCTCACATCTGGGCAGCATGTCCAGCTATGAGCTCTCTGTATTTCAGGCAATTCCCAGATTCTTCCTTGCTGGCAGAGCCTTCACTTTGTCCAGCTCTCTTAGACTCCTGTACTTCAGGGAAAGCTGGCTTCCTCTCAGGCCCATAGGGTGAGCAATACTCAAAGCCAGCCAAGTATACAGGGGCAGTTTTTTGTTGTAACTCTAGCCAATGAGACACCATGGAGCTTGAGCGTGTCCCAGAGGAGTTTCTTCCATACAATAGGCATGAAAGTAGGACAGTCTGTTCTTTGCGGAGTATTACCATGTGGTCATGATGTTTCGAGTGGCTGAAGCCATGTTGTCATCATGTGCAGATAAGCCTAAGGACCATTGACAATGCTCAGAATGGCAGAGTGAAGAAAAGGAGTGAGTCTTGATGTTGCTTGATGTTGTATGGTTTGTTAGTTTATCAAATAAGGAGTGTGGTCATCCTTAGCCCTTTGGGGTTGGGCATTTTACTGGCAACTAGAAGCTCGTTGATGGATGAAGGCAGAACAATCAACCAGTAAGTGTGTACCGGGTGCCGTTGTCTCTTTCTCTTAGTGTGTGACCTCAGCAGGGAACCTATCTTTTGAACCTCGGTCTTCTTCCTACATTGAGGGTAGGGATGAGGGACCATTCCAGAATCATCCTTCCTATTGTTCTTAGCATTTAGACTCTAAATGGCACCCAGGGGATCAAATAAAAATGGGGTAAGCTCACTGGAGAGGGTGGTAATGAAGGAGTAGGAGAGAAAGAGAGTCTCTCTTTTCCTGTCTAGAGGAAGGAGATTCTGTGAGAAAAAGATCCAATTGAGGATGGGAGCCAGGGCTGGGTACAGTGGTGCACACTTTCATTCCCAGCACTTGGGAGGCAGGGACAGTTGGATCTCTGAGTTCGAGGTCAGCTTGGTCTAAGTAGCAGTTCCAGGACAGCCAGGGCTACATAGAGACCCTGTTTCAAAATAACTCAATGGGAGTGGGAGTGGGGGGGGGTGAGAATGGAAGCCAAGGATGTGTGCTAAGTCAAGACCCTAGCTGCGTGCCCTCGCCAGAAGCCACCATGATTACTTCACTGACTCTTCTCCAGCCAGAGCCCCTAGCACTGTGTGCTCAGAGCCTTTGTGTCTCTTTTTTTCTTTGGTTGCTCCAGTTTTTCCTGTGGGAGGGGGGGCTGGGTGTTTTGTAGCAGATCTTGCTGGTGTTTGCTATAGAAGAAGGGAGCTGGGGGCCCACGAGAGCATGCTGAGAGCTCAGCATCACTGGGTGACTTATGTTCTAACTCCATTGGACTGGGGCTTGCCCAGACAGCCATTAAGGAATTTCTTGAGGGAATGTCAAGAGCTGGTCTCTGGTAGGCACTGGTGTTGAACTGGTAGGCTGAGGAAAGCGGGTCTCCCTCCCAGTGTCATCGTCCATCTATAAGGGCTAATTAGAATGGCATGTTAGGGGAAGGAAAAACTTCCTCTTGTCTCCTTCTGCCTCGGATATGAACACTCCTGGTTCTGGGACTCCAGATTTATAGTCCTGGTTGCTATGATTGGGGGTCTATGGGCTTGGACCAGGTCTCACCACCATTTTTCCTGGCCCTTACAGATGAGATGGTTAGATTTGCCTGTTTCTGTAATTGCATGAGCTACCCCTCACAACAAACAAATCTATCTACCTATCTCTCACCTACTTCTCTCCTCTATCATCTATCTATCTATCTATCTATCTATCTATCTATCTATCTATCTACCTATCCTCTTTCTCCTATCAAATATAATATATATCATCTATATTTCATCTCTTTGTTTTTCATCTTTATCATTTGTCTTTATTATTTATTTTGCATCTCATTTGTCTGTTTATCTTTAATATCTTTCATATTCACTCATTACCTGTGTCATCTATTACTGATATCTTTGCTTCTATTGTTTATCAATTAGCTATCTATTGTTTATTATCTATCATTATTATATTTATATCTCACCTATTCTATCTATTTTCTATCTTCCATCTATCAATTCTTTATCTTCATTGGCTATGATTGATGATCTCTCTATTATCTATGGATCACATGCTATCTATCTATCTACATCTGTATTTTCTATCTTTTCTTCTTATCATCTATAATATATACATCTTTGTATATATCTATCATCTATCTTTATTATCTATTTTCTCTTACTTATATTTTTCTATGTACTATCTACTTATGACATATTTCTCTATCTTTAATATTTATTATCTATTACCTATTTCCCATCCATTATCTATGGAGCTACCTTTTATTTTATTATACATCATCTTTTTTTTCATCTATTACCTACCTGTTGTCTATTATCTATCTACATTATTTCTCATCTTTACTTATGCCCCCCACCTTTCTATCTACCAACCATCTATGTGTCTCTCCTCTGTCACTTATATATCTCTATTATATGTCTGTCTGTACGTATATACATATATACATACATACATACATCCTATTGGTTTAGTTGTAGAACCTTGTTTAACACATGCCTGAGTAAGAACCACAGTCTTTATGCTTAAGCAGGTTCCAGCTTCCACTGATACTCTCATCCTTCAGTGTACGGTATGTCCTTTATGCTACCTACATGTGGCCATCTCTTCTGACCATCACAACAAAGTTAGTGGATTTTCAAGACTGGTGTTTGCCATGACCATATTGTATAGAGTAGGAAGCAGGTTGGGTCAGGTGAGCCATCATGGTTGAAGTCATACAACAGTGACGGAGCAGGAACAGGAACACAGACCTGTCTTGGTCCCCTGTGTCTTTAGACTGTCCTGAGTGAAGCCTGAGGTCACTGGGATGACCTGCGTCTGTCGGTTGGTCTCCTACCTTAGCACCTAAGCTTCAGCAGCCACAGGCCCTTAGGTTCTCCATGCTCCCCTTGCCTTTGAGAGGCTCCTAGCTCTTCACAGAAGTTCTTTTAGCCCCATGCCTTTCAGTGGACCCCTGTTCTGCATTCCTCTGTCACCAGCTCTGCAGTTTCCTTCCCTTCTAGGGGTCTGATGATATTTGCTTCTCTCTGTATCCCCTCCCCACTAAACCAAACAAATTGCTTTCCATTAAACATATAGGTCTGGGCACTCATTTCTTTTTTTCTCAATATTCATTGACTCTAATTGAGTACTTCTTATGTTCCTATGTCATCAAGTCCTGGATACGATGAGAGTGAGCCTAAACAGACATGGTGCCAACACTCTCAGGGCTATGGTCAAGTGCACTTCTCTCATCGAGTCACACTTCGGTCTCTAGATAAAGTCCTGCACTTAAGCCAACCATGAGCTGAATATACAATGACGCCATCCAACAACTTCATTGCCATCTTAGTTTGTGTAAGTACACTCTGTGCTATTCACACTGTGACAACATTACCCAGCAGCACATTATTTGAGCACATCTCCACTGTTAAACAATGTAAACCTGCATATCTATCAGTTACCTATCTATCTCTCATCTGTCTGTCCACTCACCTTCATGTATGTGTGTGTGTCACCTTACCAGTGTTGTGAAATGATAATAATAAAACATGCCTTAGATTGCCCAGAACAATGCCTATCATGTATTAGGCCCTGTATGGAAAGAGTAAATTCGTGAGATTTGGGGAAAGGTTATGAAGGGCTAGCAAGGCATATTTCAAGGAAGTCTGGTCACCTGATTTCTCTTGCTCCAGTTTTAGAAGAAGCTAAATTTGTCTAATAAATTATATTTTAGCCCAGGGCTCTGGAGAGGGAAGAAGACAGACCAGAGGCCTGAGGCTTATGGCCAACCCAAGCCCACGTTGGAAAGACACACGATGAATGGAAAGTGGAGGAGAGAGAAATTCCCGAACTCACAGATGGGAACAGCAAGGCTTTTCTGCTGCTGCAGAACTGGGATCTAGACTAGAACAATCCTCTGCAGAACAGCCTGTGCTGGGCAAGAGGGCAGCTTTTATTTTCTAGGACTTGCTATCCCTTTGGTAGCTTTTGTGTGCAGCTGTGCAGGCCCTTCAGGGAGGCGAGAGAAGCTGGTGATTTCGTGGCTGCTCAGCAGACTGTCCAAAGCCGATAAAGACATTTGTTTTCTTGCTGAAATCCTCAAAAAGTCAATTCTCACTTCCTCGATTTTATCTTTGTTTCCCTATCTTATTTTTCTCACGTTCTGTTTTATTATGGAGAAACAAAGCTTTGTTGTCTTTTTCCATCACTGTGAGTGGCCTCAGTGGAGCAATGGACACCATAAGGGGCACAATGAAAGCAGGGGACATTTGCCCAATGCGGTTGCTCTTTCTTTTGGGGTATCAACTTTGAATCACTCTACAGAGACAAATTGTGTCACATGGGTCCTGTATTAGTTACTTTTCTCATTACTACAACAAAATACCTGGCCAAAGCCCCGTCAGGAAGGAAGGATTTAGTTCAGCTCAGCGTTTGGGGGTGTATGTGCTCTACCGTAGCAGTGGAGGCATGACACAGGAGCATGAGGTGGTTGGTCACATGGCATCCACCATCAGGACCAGAGATGAATGCTGCTTCATTTCCATTTCTCAACTCCACTTTTCTCTTTTATTCAGTCCAGGTCCCTTGGCCACAGTATGAGACTGCTCAAAGTTGGGATGGATCTTTATTTGGGGGAAGGGTGTAAAGACAGGATCTCTCTGTGTAGCCTTCAACTTGCTCTCTAGTCCAGGCTGGCTTCAAACGCACAGAGTTCTGCTTGCCTCTGCCTCCCAAGTGCTGGAATGAAAAGTGTGTGCTGACACTGGCAGGTGGGTCTTTGTATCTCAATTAACTTAATCTAGAAACTTTTTTTTACAGACGTACACAGAGGCTTAGTGATTCTAGGTTCTCATAAGATGATGGTGTCAAGCACTACAAGTGCCCTAGGTAAGACTGATGCTTTCAAATCCACTCACAGGTTCATGTACACACACCCATCATGTCTGTGCCCGTTGTGAAGATCTGTGCCTTGCCCAAGGTCAAGAACTAACCGACTGTGATACTGGGATCTGTAGGCAGGCTTATCTAACCCTGCAATCTGTGGCTTGGCTTTCCTGAACACCACAGTGGCATGTTGCCCTAGTGGCATTTATGATGTCCCTGCTGGTGAAAAATGTCCTCGCTGGTAATTTCAGAGTTCAAGTCTACACCTGGCTGGTCCCAAGACACAGAAACATCTTGAAGTTTTAACAAAAGCTTCTAGTTTAAAGATTGAAGGGACCTTTGAGACTCTTAATTCATTCCCTTTTCCACCTCGACTCCTTTTATAGATAATGAAACTTAGACTAGAAAATTTAGAGACTGGGCCAAGGTCAGAGCCAACTCTAATAGCAGGAGCAGGAGTCTCCCAGTCCAGTGTTCTGTCCGTGCTACCTATAGTAACAGTTAGAACTCAGTTTGGCTGCAGCAGACACCCCAAAATTGTGACTCCACAAAATCAGACTATGTACTAATAAAAAATGAGAAACAAGAAAATGAGGTATGAAGGAAATCAGAAGCAATGAGGAAAACCACTCTGATTTAAAATAAACCAGCAGTTAAGACACTGCACAGGGTTGGGGACCAGAGTATTTCTGTCATGTCACACTGTGTTATGGATGGCTTCTTTTCCAAGTTCATCTCATGGTCCAAGATGGCGTCTGAAGCTACAACCATTGCACCCAGTAGCTGCAAGAAGATGGTGTTTTTATTAAAACTCTTATGAAGATTTCATATAATACCTCTATCTCATTAGCCAGATTTTAGTCCATGACCTTATTAGTCAAACTGGAGCCTGGAAAATGCCGACTTTTATCTAGGTGCTTAGTTAAAAGTCAGGATAATGAAGTTTAAGATTAAGAAAACATAAGAGAAGCAATTGGAAAGCCACTAGCAGGTGTTTCTCTAGCTCACTGACCATCACACTGGCAACATTATAGTTCCTCATCTGCAACTCTGCAAGTGCCCCCCTCAATGAGGTTGCTGAAACAGCAGAAAACCAAGCTTTCATGGCTTCATCTTCTCTGAATAAAGGGAGGAAGTGTGAGTTCTGGGGTTTGTGTTATGGGATTTTTTGAGTTTAGTTAAGATTATTTAAAGGCCCATGGGTGAAGGGTTATTTGGGCATCTTGTCTGTGGCTATGCTACTGAAGAAAATGTGTCCCGTATCCTAGCAGCCATTGGCTCTATATCCTCAGGGAGTGGTGGGGCCTCATGACAGGATGTTGATGGATTTAATATTGTGTAGGTAGTATAGCTAACTACTGTTAGTTCAAGAGTACAGTTTCTGAATCATGACTTAAAGCAGTGTTTCACAACTGTCTTAGTTAGGGTTACTATTGCTGTGATGAAATACAATGACCAGAGAAACTTGGGGAAGAAAGTTTTGATTCAGCTTACACTTCCATATCACTGTTCATCATTGAAGGAAGGCAGGACAGGAACTCCAGCAAGGCTGGAACCTGGAGGCAGGAGCTGATGCAGAGACCTTGGAAGAATGCTGCTTACTGGCTTGCTCCCTGTGGCATGGTCAGCATTCTTAGAGAATCCAGAGAAACCACCCCAGAGATGATCCTACCCATAACAGACTCGGCCTTCCCATTGTGGGATATTTGTGAAGAGGTATTTCTGTGGTAAGTGTCATCAACAGCTAGGCAGGAGAGATAGGCGGGACTTCCAGACTGAGAGAAGAAGAGGATAAATGAAGAGACACCATGGAGACTCGGAATGAGTTGGGCACGGAGAATGGGAGAAGGGGAAAAGCCATATGGTAAAACATAGATTAATAAAAATATGAGTTACTTTAAGCTATAAGAGCTAGTGGGCAAGCCTAAGCTAAGGCCAGGCTTTTATAAATTAATCATAAGTCTCCATACCATTATTTGGGAGCTGGCGACCCAAAAAAAAATCTGTTTACACCCTCCCACATCAATCTAATTAAGAAAGTGCTCTGCAGGCTTGCCTGCAGCTTGATCTTGCGGAGGCATTTTCTTAATTGATGCCTCCTCCTCTCTGATGACTCAAGCTTGTGTCACACTGACCTAAAGCTAGCCAGCACAACCACGCGTCTACACTTTCTCTATCTCTTACTTCAGCCTTCTCCTTGGCAATGTTTCCTGAGCTCTGTTGAGAGTGATTCAGATCTCTGGACTTTTTTTTTTTAACAGACTCTACATAGTGCAGGTATATTGGTCCTGGTTTTTTTTTAAAGGAATGGGGCTGATAGAATGAACATATACATTAAGAAATGGGTCTTTAGATTAGCCTTTAAATACCATGCAGGCAACTCAAAACTACAGCTATCTCATCCTGGAGAGGCCAAGAATCCAATAGTGGTTGAGTCCATGAGGCTGTGTGTCTCAGCATTTGCAATCTGATTCTAGAGGCCCGAGAAAGTCCTGCGGGATTCCCAGAGATGTTTTCAGTAAAGACTGGAATCCCAGAGAGGTGGGTTCTAATGTCAGTGAGAGTAGGGGCAAACAGGCCAAAAGCAAAGCTACTTTCTTCCATGCTTTCTTTTCAGGACCTCCTGCAGGATTTGATGCTCAGATTTAGGGTGTGTCTACCTGTTTCAAATAATATGACCAAGAAAATCCCCACAGAAGATTTTCTGGTTGGTTTCAGATGTAGTTCATCTGACTAGCCATCACAGCAGGGTTTTTGGTTCTTGTATATTTTGGTCCATTTCTGAGAGATTATTGGTGTAACTCTGGTGACGTGGTGGATTTTGTGCAGTATGGTGGTAGAGAATTCATAGGCAAACAGATATGGTTTATACACATGTATCAGTGATCTATGAATATGTGTGCTTTTGAAAAGGGGGCATGGTAAAGGTAATGGTCTGCTCTGTCCCTTTAAGAGACAAGCTACGCCCACTCCCTCCCCTTTCCACTGAGGCAAGCTGATCTTCAGCTTCCAGCCTGAGTCCCTTCCTTTCCATCTCCCTCTCAAAGAGGCAGCTTCTGCCTCTCCCTTCTTTCTACTTTCCCCCTTCTCTTTCTCACTCTCTGCTCTTCTCCCCTTCTCCCCTTTTCCCTCCATAACCCACTACATAGTCAACCTTACTCTGCATGGCTTGTTTATCCGTCTGTTTCTCGTCTGCTGCATGGCTCCCTGCTCAGGACCAGCCACCTTCGGAGACCTGTGGTGTGGTCTCATGGCATGCCCATCTGTCTCTCTCTTCTCATGGGACTGACTATCCCACTGAGGTCTCTCACCCACCACAGGGCTCCCTGCCTGGGACTCGTGGCCCACGGCAGCCACTCAGAGAACTGCACCATCCCTGCCTGGGACTGGCTGTTCTCGGACCCACTGCCTGCCGCCACTTCAGGGACCTGTGGTGTGGTCTCATGGCCCACTGCCTGCTGCAGCCACTGGGGACCTGCAGCATTTTACTTTTACCATTACAGTAACCTTACGTCTTGTGTGCTACTACTTTCCTAGTCCTATCTTAGGCTGAAAAAGCATGAAACACTGATTTGGCTCCTGGCCAAGGCTTCCATTCCTATGGAACCAGGCTGTGGCTTTGAATGCCTTCAGGCAGTTAAGGGTGTGGAGGAAGGGAAACAGAATGTGAACTCTGAGGATCTGCATAGAGATGGCTGACTCCAGCCACCTGCTCTTTAGAGCTGAAAAGACCCAGGCCTAGAGATAGTACAGGTCTCGGGTCAACACTGGGTCCTGCTCTCCTAAGGCTATTTTGTCTCTCTGAAGCACATGCATTGTACATTGTACATTCCCTGTTTAGTGAATGAATGTTACTGTTGTTTCCGAGCCTCTGTGATGGTCAAAGAAGCACACAAGGCTCTGGGGAAAGAAGGGTGAGGGGATGAGTAAGGCACAGCCCCTCCCCCTTTACTGTTTCAGTCTAGAGAGGAGTACAAATGGGTCAGAGGCTACTGAGAAGGTCAGGCAGAAGGCACCAAAGATCACATGACATGCATGGGGGAGCTGCTGTGGAAAGACCAATGGATGACCTGATGGAGGAGGTCTTGAAGAAGAGAGAAACAGAAGAAACAAAGAAACATAGATTGGAAAAAAGTATACATAGGAGTTTGAGAGTCTTCTTGTGAATACCTCTTTGCTTTGGTTATACGACTGGAATTTGAGAGGGATCGGTAGAGGGATATCATCTGCCTCCAGGGAGGCCCTTAAGGCCTGAGAACTTGGACCATTCTCTATGCTGTTTGGCCATTATCATGGCTGAGATTAAGCAAGCTGGTATAGGGGAAGGGGTATGGAGTGGGAGAGGGGAAGCAGGAATGACTTCTCCAAGTCAATGAATCTGGATCTCAGCAGGTGGCACTCCAGTACCCAAGCCTTTATTTCTAACTCCCTGGGTAATTCCTAGCCTCAGCTGGACATTTAGGGGTGGATGATAGAGAGTGGATAGGGTTGCAGGCTGAACTCTGCTGTTGAAGTTTCTGAGGGAGGATCACAGGTACCACTCCCACTATGCATACAAGGAGATCCGGAGAAGGAGCTCAGGCTCTGCAGCTCACTGTTGATAGCATCCTCATCCTTCCAGCCACTGTACCTCTCATCCGGGCAAGAGCCACCTTCATTGGGCACACCATTCCTGCTGTTGCTCTCCATAAGGACTATGGAGAAAAGACTCACTCTGGCTGTGACTGCTTCTCTCACTGGCCAGCAGGGAGGTCCAGGAGTTTTGAAGAGTACCCATGGGGAAGCTAATGACACACAGTACTACTTGGGTTTCTTCTTGCTTTGTATCAGACACACAGGGCAGGGATGCAGGGATAAAATGGTGATGGTGGAGTGGAGGTTCCCAGTCCATCATGCTTAGGAATGAGTGTGGGAGCAGAAGGGCAGGACTCAACAGCTAAGGAGTTAAGAGTTGGCAGGAGGGACTTTGGAGGATCATTTAGAAGGGAGGGCAGCCAGCAGCCAACTTGCCTCATTTCTCTTTGGTTTATGGACTATGGTGTTTATTATTCCAGTTCTTGCCTTGGGCTCAGTGGAGCCCAGACATACGTATTTTTTTGTATGCATTGCCCAAGTCTCTATATACCGCTTCTGGAAAAAATCATCAGTATTTAATGACCTATAACAACATGTCTGGGGCTTACTCAATTACTAAGGTGCTTGCCATGCAAACAAGAGGACCTGAGTTTGGGTTCACAGTATACATATAATAAATAAGATATAGAGGCACAGGCCATTCCAGAGCTAGGGAGACCAGCCAGTCTAGCTGAATTGGTGAGCTCTAGATTCAGTGAGAGACCCTGTCTCAGAAAATAAGATGAAAGAGTCAATACGGTGGTTTGAATAAGAATGATCCCCAAAGACAGATATATTTGAATGCTTAGCCATCAGGGAGCAGCATTATTTGAAATGATTAGAAGGATTAAGAGATATGACATTGTTGGAGTAGGTATGGTCTTGTTGGAGGAAGTATGTCACTGTCTGTGAGCTATGAGATTTCAAAAGCCGGCACCAGGCTAAGTGTGTCTTGCTCTCCCTTGTTTTGCTTGTGGATCAAGATGTAACTCTCGGCTACTGCTCTCGTGTATGCCAGCATGCCACCATGTTCCTCACCATGATGACACTGGACTAAACATCTGAAATGGTAAACTAGCCACCTCAGTAAATGCTTTCTTTATAAGAACTGACTTGGTCATGGTGTCTTTTCACAGCAATAGAACAGTGACTAAGACAGCCATTGAGGAGACCCCTGCCTCAAGGAACTAGTCTTTACCATTCTGAATCCTCAACATCTCTCTCAAAACCAAGCATAAAGCAGACCCTTGATAAATATCTGCGGACACAGAGATTAGCTTGTTGGTGGGAGAAACACTTGGTTGCCCTATGAGATGCAGGTAATTCTCTTTCTCTGGCTCTGTCCCAATGCTTTAAGAACAAGGCAAGCCAGTTCTTTCTGTCTGGCTTCTTTACAGTGAGGACAGACGGAACAGTTCTGCCATAGACCATTGTGATGTTTCTCAGTCTTCCAAGTTTATCAGACAAGATGGTCAACTTGGCTTTAATTCCAGGTCTGTCCCTATGGAGGTTACCTCTATGCAACTCTGGACCTCCTGGGGAATGTGGAAGTCCATCCACACAGAAGGCATAACATGCATTCAGAAATCTTGACTCATTAGACATTCAGTTTTGTTCATAGGAAGGATGACTTCCATTTGTTTTGACTCAGCAGAGTAGAAGGTCTATTCAGAGAAGACTGGAGGCATCGCCAGCCCTGGCTCATGCAGAGTTAACCCACACAAATCTCAGGGCTGGAGGTGAAGGAAGGAAAAGATCATCTCCTTTATGGAGTGGGGGGTGGGTTAGGCCTGGCCTTGAGTGGAAGGAGGGACTAGATTAGAGATCTCAGAAGGACTTGTTGACTTCCAAGGTCAATGGCTGTGTGAACTTGGGGATAGAGAAACTTCCTTGCTGGCTTCCTCACAGTTTGGGTAGTGGCGTTTATGAGGCAGCAGATTTCCAGCAAACACTTGCTGGCAGTCAGTCCTGGCTTTGGAAGAGGCTCCAGCAAGTTCTGGAGCATTGGGGAGAAGCCCACCTGGCTGGCAGCTCACTCTGAGCATCCTACAGCATTCCCCAGACCTCGCTACAGAGGGTCTGGAGGACCCAGCTGTCCCTTCCAAGATGTTCCATCCTGCTTAGCTCCTTTCCCCACCAATATGGGGCTCGTTCCTCTCTTGGTTCTTTGTGGCCCGGGAGGGACCCAGCCCCAATCATCTCGGCTCTGAGAGAGAAGGAAGAACATCTGTTAACACAAATGCTTTTCTAATTTCTTTTTAAATCTCACTCAGCATCTGCGTTAAACAAGGCTGATCGGCTTGTACAATATTTAATTTTGGAACCATTTCAAAAGGCGCTTGTGAGAGGGGGGCGACGAGGAGATCAGCAGCCTCCCAAATCTTTAATAGCGCACTGGATAGGAGCTTCCGCTGGGCTCCGTCCTAATCACACAGAGGAGGAGAAGCGGGGACAGAATTTCTTAATAACAGATACCTTCTCAGCACCTCATTAAATCACTGCATTTGAGACACACAGCAGGGCGCTCGGGTGAATAAATAGTGCAATCTCCCAGTCTGAAGCGTTCTCACATCTGAGTTACTTCTCCTGCATGTGATCAGTTCTTTTTCTTTCTCTTCTTGAGGAAAAAAAAATCCTACAGATGATTTTAGACGATGAATTCAATTAACTGAGATGATAGAGGCCAAGTTGTAGAGAGTCTCTTTCTTCTCCTCTCTTTCCATCCCTTCCTCCCTGCACTCTGTAGCTACAGAACCTTACCTGGGGGCGCTGCTACAGTGCTGCGCTCAGCCCTACCGAAAGGAAGGTGAAAGAGAGTGGGGGAAGGAGGGATGGAGGAAGGAAGGGGTGGAGGAAGGGAGGGAGAGATGGTTTGGCAGGCCGCAGCGGGGCATAAGGAAGGCTCTGCAGGCCCCTGTGAGAACAAGGCCTTCCCTCTGGATGCTATTGGGAGGGCAGACAGATGATGGAGCCTGGGTGGGAAAAGCGAGCAGAGACAATGGTGTGGCAGAAGCAGGTCCTTGCCACTTGTAGCTGCAGATCCCTTCCTGTCCACAGCCACACCCATCTCCGTGGGCTCTGCAGCAAAGGAAGGCAGCTGAGGGAATCACTGTTGTTTTCAGATGCACTTGCGTGTTTCCTGAGTGCCTACTGTGTACCAGTCTCCGGGAAATATGCCAAGTTAATGATCATAGAAAAAAAGCTAAGACGGTAATCAAACAAATAATAATATAAAGAAACAAGAGCTCAAGAGATGGCCCAATAGGTAAGAGCACTCACTGTTCTTGCAGAGAACCGTGATTTGGTTCCCAGCACCCACACGGTGCCCCACAACTGTTTCCAATGCTGATTCCGAGGGATTCTGCATCCCTTCTGACCTCTTTGGGATCCTACCCGCATGTGATGTACAGGCATACACTCAGATGCACACATACATACAAAATGAAAAATACAAACAAAAACTCAGCCAAAGAGTCTATTCTTGGTCCCACTGTACTCTGGATAGGCACGCTGGCATAGCAACAGTGTATCAAGTTTCGATGAGGAGGAAACAAACTGGATTGTGTGCATCTCAAAGACATTTTTTTGTTTGTCCCCAGTGCAACTGGCTGCATGTTCTTGCTTTGTTTGTTTGTAGAATAATACATCGTAATGCAGTACTTTGGAAACTGTGGTTTACAACCCCATAGTGGGTCTTCAATTCAGGTTAGAAGAGACCCCAAGTTACCCATGCTTAAAGTTTGATTTGGGGAAAAATATCTATTTTCAAGTACTTAATTGGTGTGTTTTTCCTCAAGTCTCTCAATGCACGGGCAGTTATCTTTTCTTACTTACATAAATAAATACCGCTTGGGAAAAAAGGTGGACTGGAATAAGGAAGGCAGGAGAGCACAGGAGGGGACACAATAGAAGAGAATAGGAGGCATAGGAAGAGAAGCAGAGAAGAGGGTAGATAGGAGGGAGGGGAGGGGAGAATAGAGAAAGAGAAGAGGAGAAAATGCGGGTGGGGAGAAGGGAAGGGAGAGAAGAGGGAGGGAAAGGAGGGTGAGGCGATAGATGGTGACAAAGAGGTGATTATCAGTTTACAGTTTTGATATTGGAGTATGCTCTGTTTCTCTCCCAGTGGGTGCCACTTTGGATGCAGGGTGCCCAGCTGTGTGCCTCCCCAGAGCATCCCTAGGCCCACATCGGTGAAGCGTGTAGCACAGCTCTGAGCCTGCCTACTGATTCTGAGGTCCTCCTGGCCATGTCTTCTTGCGACCTTGGTATTGGTAATCAGTGGCTGGCAGACATGTAACCCCAAGTAACCACTGCTGTTCCTAGGGTCTGCAGGTGGCAGGCCCTGCATCCATGAAGCTCTGCCTTCCCCAACAGTTTTCATTTTAACCTTCTCTTTAGAGAGTTCGTCACATCCTTTCAATGAAGGATTTCTTATCAGTCAGTTGCTGTCTTTGCCTGGCAACTAAGAATTCAGACTTCGGATCTTAGAAATCAGGAGGCTTCATAACAAACCTTGAAACTCCTGTTTCTTTTGGAGAAAGGGATGAAAGGTCGAGTCAGGGCTTTTCCCCAGGGAAAGCCCAAGATGTCTGAGAGATCCCTGTGCCTGCTAGAGCATTCCTCATGAAGTGGGTGGCTTGGAACAACACAAACAACAACAAAACCCAAACCAAAACAAAACAAGAAGTGGATTCTATCTTAGGTCTGTAGGCCCAAAGTCCAAATTCTGCTGAGGCCCCATGCTTCTTCTGGGCTCTCAGATAGAGTACTCCCTTCCCTCATCCTACTTCCGGATTCTCTCAGCACACCTTGGCTTGTGGCTACATCATGGCAGTCTCCACCCCATATCCCCACGGTCTTCCCTTCTGTGTGTCCACCTCCTCACCTCTCCTGTAAGATGGTCTTTGAGGCCACACTGACAGCCAAGATGACCCTTCATCTCATGGCATCAGTGAAGTCCTCCCCGCCCCACAATGTTTACGTTCACAGTTGTAGCTATTGGAGTGAGGACACAGCTCTCAAAGAGCACCGTTGAGCCCCCTGCAGATGAGTTTCTCACATCTCAGTCTGCTGCCTCCACCAGCACAGCCTCCAGGGACTACTGTGGAGGGCCTTTCTGAGGGAACACCAGCTCCAGGCCCAGGCAGTGGGAAGCGGGGGTGTGTGCACGAAGCTAACTCTCTGCCCTCAGCAGTCCTGTCTTCTTGAACATAGCTGTTTAGGAAGATGAGGTGGAGAAGGCTTCATAGGCTGTTCACAGACTGGTAGAATTCCCGGGGGGATTCTGAGATATAGATGAGTAGGGAGGGGGGTAGGTTGAGGACCAATAGTTTCTTAGTAAGACCCATGTCATGTGTCACAGTAACAGCTGACTCAGCAGGAAAAAAAAATAAAACCATAAACACTTGTGCAAATATGGAGTTCCCATCATATTGGATGTGGGGAAGGGGTAGAAAACCATTCATTCTAAGTCAGATTTCATATTCAGGATTGAGAGAGAGGGCCCTGGAAGTGGGAATATAAATAATGGGGGAAGTGGGTAGACAAAGGAACTTCTCTGATTGCCTGAGACATTTGAGATTTAAGCCATTTAGAAGAAGTTAGAGAGGGATCTGTCTGTGTCTTTCAGGGTGGGAATGAGCCCGTACAAAGGCTCTCAGTATTCTGATAGCTCTTTGTATTCTGGGAGTAGCTAGTTGTGAAGGAGTAGCCTAATGGGCAAGTTCCAAGGGGAAAGGTCTCAGGTGGTGGTAGAGTTTTGCTAGAGACTTGGTAAGAGTTCAGGGCCGAGTACACACTCCTGAAGTCTTTTAGGCAGAAGTACATAAATATAGATGAAGAAGCGGTTTCCTTTTGACTAATCTCTGAGGGAAGCTTAGCATCATAATTATGAACACAGCCTCTCTCCACAACATCTAACCCACAGCAATTTCGTGAGCAACTGTGACTTTGTCACCAATAGAAATCACGGGTATTTTTACATCCCATCACAGTTATTAAGGTTATCTTGAAATATTGTTTTCTCCCTGCACTACTTCAAAATTATGTAATTAGACCTGCCACTAGTACTTATTATTTAATGTGTTAATAAAAAGCTCATATATTACTATATCTCAAATTAGTTTTTAAAAAATATTTTCATAACTGCACTTCAATAAAATTTATTTCCTATGTAATCCTATGTGTTTTATTTTATACCTTGAGAAGCAGTATTCTGGGCAGGAGTCCAAAGGCTTCTGCAGACTGCCCAAGGAGTCTGTGGTGCATACCCAAGTGAAGGCTTTTGCCTAATGCCTTTGGAGAACTGCCCTGCTTTGCCTGTTGGAGCATCTTCGGCCGCTTCTGGGTCCTGTCCAGGTGTCTCTGTATATCACCCATGCTGAGCTGCAGAGAGCTCCTTCCAGCAGCAAGCTCTCGTGGCCATGAGCTCTGGTGAGTGCTGCTTCCTCTGCCTCCCACACTCCTGTCCTTTCCTGAGTCCTGTTTACTTTTAAGGTCTCAGCTTTGCTGTTGGTTCTTTCAGGAACTCTCCCAGACTGCCTCTCTACACGGTGGGATTTAACAGCCTTCAGGCAGACCCTGGACTTGTCTGCCTTCCCCACTGACTGGAGTGTGGCCAAGGTCAGAGTCCTCGAAGCTTAGTCTAGTGCCTGGATGAAGCAGTTAGTCTGAATTGTCACAAAACATTGAGTATGTCGCCTCACTGGAACCTACAAGAATCTCAGGCTGGAGCTGGAGTAAGTTACATCATGTAAATGAAAAAAAAAATCAGGCAGAGGCAGGGGAATGAAGGGAAGACTTGGAGAGCAGGCATCAGGGAGAGCCCTCTTTGAAGCAAGGACACTAGGAAGCTGAGGCCACAGAGAGGGCAGATGGGGCCAGTGGGCAGGGAGAGCTGATATAACCCTGTTGACAGGAATGGAGGTACTCAAAAGGGACATGTGTGCCCTTCCTCTTGACTGTTAGAACACACGGAAGAAGATAGAGGCTAGGACTCTGGGACCATCTGGAGCTTTGGGGGGTTATCTACAGGGAAGAGATGTCACAGACCCAATATCTTTCAGGACAGACTGGAGATGGGACAATGATGGGTCAACAATAGGCAAGACCATGCCTTGACCAGACTGCTTAGCTATGTATACTCCTTGTCTTCAGTTTAAACCTGGACCTCATATAGAAACCTTGAAGATGGTGTATGTGTGTATGTGTGTGTGTGTGTGTGTCTGAATTTCTTCGTTCCTCCTCCCAATGTGGCCATATCAAATTAATTTCTTTTTTTTCTGCATTTCACTATTTCTTGTATATTTAATTGACCTCCTGGGGATAGGTGACAAAGCCTGACTTCTTGGGGCTTCCAGGACCCAGGCCATGACCCCAAGACCTCTAGTTACATGAAGGGAAGGCAGAATGGCAGAACCCCAACCGTCTCTCCCTGCTCTCTCTGACCCTGTGCTCCACTCTGGACCTGATAGAAGGGTTGCTCTTACCAGGCCAGATATTCTGAGAGCTCACTCGTCTATCCCAGTCCCCCATATAGATGCTGGTCTTTTTTTTTTTTTTTAATACTCTGTGGTACTGTGTGGCACCGAGGCCAGTTACTTGATTTCTCCGGCCTCAGTTTCTTCATCTGCTGCTGACACACACACACACACACACACACACACACACACACACACACAAATTGTCATGAAAGTCAAATGGGCCATTAACACAAAGAGGTCTGTGCCCAGGAGGTACCTGCCACTCTTCTCCTGTCCCCTCCTCAGGTGTCTCGAGAGGACTGCAGATTGGTGGGTGTGGTTGGAGGCCTGCTCATGTCTCTGTTAACAGGGCCACATCTGTAATCACCTCTTCTTTGGGCTGTTCTGTCCCCAGGCGCATGCACTTTCTTGCTGTTCTGCTGGCCTTCTTCATGCTCACCCCACGTGGCTCGCTACCATAAATCTTTCAGCATCTTCTTCATAAGCAATAAGGCTGCAGGCCAGGCCCTGCATCCATATCAAAGGGTTTCTTGGGAGCTGAAGATAAAGATATGGTCTTCAGAGGCGGCTAAGAGGCCTCTCCATTTGCTTGTGCCTTTGGGGGCCAAGGCCTGGGGCCACTTGTCTTTATCTGGGTTGGCTCCCTGGGCAAAGAGTAAATGAGACCCAGTGGGTTCTCTATACATCCTCTGAGAAGGGGGCTTAGGATGGAGGCTTGGTATGCAGATCGTCCTGGTTAGTGGTAGGCATCTACCCATGTTGGTTGCTCCATGGCAGGTATTTGTTCTGCTTGAAAGGCAGGGTTAACACCCATTTCACAGACTAGAAGGCTGAGTCTCAGGAGGACAGAAGGATTTTCTTCAAGTCCCACAGCTTGTGAGAAGCACAGCTGGGAATCAGCTTGGTGGTGGTCTGCCTCCAAAGCCTTCATTCTTCTCACCAAGCTTCTCTGTCTGCACAGCTCCTCACCCCAGTCAACAAGAAGGGACAGGAAGCGTCCTACCCCGTGGCAGGTGTGCAAAGACTTTCAGAGTGGCATGCGTTCCAGGCTGCACAGGAGAGATGGAGAAGGGATTCCTGGAAGGTCGTTTGAAGGGCAAGAGTGAGGGAGGATGGGGGACCCAAGCACAGTGGTCCAGTATCAGAGAGTCCAGAGTCTGCTTGGGCAGTAACCAGGACATTAGTGTAAAGTTAGCATTTGCTCTCCTACTATTCAGGATACAGTTGATGCCTGGTGTTCCCAAAACATCAGGGAAGTAACTGTGTGTGTGTGTGTGTGTGTGTGTGTGTGTGTGTGTGTGTGTGTGCTTTTCACAGGAAGCCTGGGAAAGGGCCGTGGTACATTTGGCTGTATCTGTGGTTGTCAGTTTTTATTAGTGTGCTCACTTCCCCCACCTCCTCAGAATCCTCCATCTTCTCATCCCATGAGATGCTCGGGTCTCTGTAGGCTTCTTATTGGTTTATATCTCATCAGGGCCTCAGTCAGCCTGGACGCAGGGGCCAGACTCTGCCACACTCGCTTGCTGTGTCATCAGGCTGTGAGTACTCAGTTGCTCGGGTCACCATGCTGGTGTCGCAGCCTCTGTCCTGTGCCCTCCTGTGTGCACTGGGCTCCAGCCCCTCTGGCCTTGTCTACTCCTGATCTCTCTGCCTCTACTTTTGCTCTGCCTGTCGTCTTTCTCCTGGAACATTTTCCCTAGCTTCTTGTGTGTCAGCCTCCTTCTCCTTTTCTTCTCCAGAGCCCCATGTGGGCATCCCTGAAAGACACGCTGCCTCTTCCTGCATTCTGGTTCTGTGTCTCCACAGTATGCACCCTCAAACTATTGCATTTCCTTCTCTGGTCTCTTCTTTGAGTCTGTAAACAGGCCTTAGACATGGCAGGAATGCAGCACTCACCCTCTGAGTGATGCTGTGAAGCCAGGTCTTGTGGTGCAGGCCTAGTCACCCAGGAGGCTAAGACAGGAAGATGGCGAGTCGAAGGCCTGCCTGAGAGACACAGCAAGTACAAGACCAGCCTGGGTGACATTACAGGACCCTGCCTCAAAAGAAACAGTAAAATTAATAAACAACGAAATCACCGGAAGCTGCAAAAGATATAGCTCTGTGGTAGAGTGCTTGCTTAACAAGAGTGAGGCCCCAGGTTCTGTTCCTAAAAGCACACAAACATATATACCTATACATGCACACATAAACACACACAGATACATGCATGCACACATGCATTTGAACACTTGCATACATATACACACATGCACATGCGCATACACATGTGAACATGTACACACAGGTACACATGCACACACATACACACACACCCACATACGCACAGTCACACAAGGCATGTATGCACACCCATGAGTGAAAGACCCCTTTCCTGTACCCACACATATACACGTACACATACAAAGTGAAACCCGCATCGAGTTGAAGGCATGACTACTGCTGGCTCTGGATTCTGGGGTCTGATTCTGAAGGCTCTCTTCTGCTCTCCTTTGGACCAGATATGGGAGTGATGAGCGTCCCAGGTACACTAAAAGACCGTCAGAGTGACAGGCTCGTCTAGCTGCTGCTTGGGAAGCCTCAGCCTCTCTGACCTCTTCCCTCACTCGGGGACTGCTGAGCTAACTTGGGTGAAAAGAACTGCCAAGGCAAGCAGATGGTGGCCCCAGCTTCCCAGCCCAAGAGGGCAGTGCGGGTTAATGGAATCCAGTCTTACAGATGTGACTCACTCATTCCCTTTCCCTCCCCTCCCTCCTCTTCTCTCCACTCTACTCTCTTTTCTCCCTCCCTTCTACTTTAAGGCCCCATGTATGTAGCACAAGCACTCTACCACTGAGCTACGTGCCCAACCCTCTTTTCTTCCTTTAAAATTTGCAGGTGCTCACTAAACATCTCAAGCTGGTCTTGAACTCAGTCTTTAGCCTCTGCAGGATTTGAACCTGCAAATCTCCCTTCTCGGACTTTGGAGTAGTTAGATGAGAAGACAGGTCTGCGTTACCAGACCTGGATCAGGTGTGGCTCTCTGGGTCCTTGTATGTAGTACTTCCACCTCTACTGTAACCTGGGACAGTTCCTTTGACCACCCCTGGATGCTGGTGAGAATCAGTGAAGGGAACTCCTACATTACAGTATCATCAACACTGGTTGAGGATTTGTTTTGCACTGGACACCGTATGAAATTATTTCCATGCTTATTTCATTTATTCTTTCCAACCATCCATCTGGTTAGAGATGGGACAACTAAGGCTCAAGATGTTATAGTTGTCGAATGCCACATCGTTTCCAGTAATGCCACTAGGCTGAGTCCTCGAGTGTTTCCTTAGCCCCGTGCACCTGCTGCTGCATCCCACTCTTGGTCCAGTCAATAGATGGAACTGTTGCTTCTGGGCACTGGAGCTAGCCCAGCATGGCAGCTTTGCCGTGCTTAGCCTGTCCCTGTCGGCTGCAAGTTTTGAGCTTGGAAATGTATTACTTGTGGTATGGTATGGATGAAATGGAGGCTGGAAACTGGATTGTGGGATGACCATAGCACCAGGGAGAAGAAGTTCCGTTCTGTCCCTGAGCACCTGGGCTGGAGGCAGAGCCCTGGGCCACTTGTGCCTGCAATGCCCACTCCGACATCCTGATGGATGGGATTTGACAGTGTCCTCATTCCCTCCCAGTGCAGGGAATCCAACCTGCAACCAGCTGGGGACTGAGTCCAGGTGAGCTACAGGCCTCAGGCAACAACAGATACTTTGTGCAAACAATGCCTCTTCCCCTGGGGCTCTACCCCTCTGGGCAGTCCTCTGCCCAGAAATAAATGACAGAGAGGTGCTCAGAGCCTGTGGGACCCACAGGAGCCAGCTGCCCAAGGCGTCCCTAGCTATGGCCCCTAAGCCAGTTTAATCCAGCTATGTCATGCTCAATTCTCTGAGCCCTCTGCCGAGCTCAGTCGGACCAAGGGAACCGTTGGCAAACAAAGACTCCTTGACAGCCCAGCTGTGGTACTGAGTTGATAGGAGGCCGTCCTGGCTTTGGGCTCCTTGCCTAACTCACTGTCGTAAATTCCCACTTCTTCCAAGGACTCACAAAAGTCTACTGGTGTGAGGGTCTCACCTCAGAGGTCGTCTAGTGTAACATACTCATCACTGGCCAAGAAGCGCCGTGGTGGGCTTCAGTCCCTCTCTCTGGGTGGTCACAGTTTTGTGGGTTAGACCAGTAAATGAAGTACGAACAAGGATTTAAATTTGGGGGACATAGCCCTATGTTAGGATATACTGTTTGGGGAACACAAAGTAGGGGGCATCAGTTTTCATTTATCCCTTGGCCAGGCACCTCTGTGGGGTGCAGTATTAACAGTGTACAGCGCCTTATAGGTCGAAGCCCAAAGAGAAGTACAAAACAGCAACATGGTGCACAAGCGATGTGATCGCTACACCTTCCAGCAGCTACTGGCCGCCCCTCCTCCTCGTGTTATGGCTGCGAGAGCTCCTTCTGGACTGTCTTGTTCACCTGCATCCTCTCCCTCAGCAGCTCTTTCTCTCTGCCTGGCACATTCTTCCTGTTCTGACTGGGCAGCTACCTCTTATCTCATATGGCTTATTGTCAATGGGGCCTCCCCACTGGCCTTCCCTGGCCTCTCGCACTGGGGACAGGGCCCTCTCCTAGACTGTTGTCGCAGTCACTTGTCTGTACAGTTGTCGTTGATTATTTGTGTATGAGCCGCAGGGGCTGTGATTATTTGTTTACCAGTGTATGTGTGTATATTATATCTAGGCCACGGAACTATTCCTGCCACGTGTAGACACTCAGGAAGTTCATATTCATTGAACGATTGGAAGGGTCTCTTTTATATAGGGAACTTGGGGAATTATTGGTAAAGTCTTCCCAAAGCATGGTTTTCATTTAGGGGAAAAGCTACTGTCGGCCCTGTGCTGTGGTGATAACCCTATTGGGGGTCCTGTGTAGACTATGACTCGCCTGCACATTCTCCTTGTCCCCATGGGATCATAGGTTAGATGCCAAACTCTGTCATGCACACTCTCTCGGCCCTTTCTTTTGTCCCCCTTCCCAGCATGGTCCTTGGAAAGAATGTTCTAGCTGCCAATGTTCCAGGCTCAGAAAAACAAAACATCAGCACCACTTTCACTTTTAGTTTTGACTGACAGTTGATCTTGCTGTTAGCGATTTATTTCCAGTGTAGTGCTTTTGGGCCAGTGCTAATTTGCCTGCCCAGCTCTGCCCTCTGGGAGATCCAAGTCTTAGGTAATGTCTTCAGCACAGATTTCTGTTTCTGATCCCTTTTTATCTCCCGTGGAGAAGTGGTAGGGACTGCCTCGGCCCGCACAGGAACCAGGCCTATGATTCCAATGACCTTCCTTGTGATCCCTGGCTCAAGAGGATGTCCAGCCCTTATCACTTTTAAGTTCATCACCAATCTAGCTTATATTACTATTGCTGCTATGCTTCTTACTTCATTTTTCCAAATAGCGTTTATGGGGCACTGGCTTGGGTAAGTGCATGGCTCTAGAAGCTGGAAGGAAGAGTTAATAGGATCTGGCATCCAAGATAAGCAGACCTTTCCTTGTCTCAAAGTCATAGTCAAGAGAGAAGAAAAAGATTGTCTTTAGGAGTATGTGTGCAGGTTTGTGCACGCAGAGGCCAAGAGTCAACATTACATGTTTTCCTCTATCACCTCTACTTCATTGTGTTGAGACAGAAGCTTCTACTGAACCCAGAGTTCCCATTTCACCTCGACTGGCTGATCAGCAAGCCCCCAGAATTTGTTCCCCTCCCCGGTACGAGGGTTACAGATATATACCACTGTGCCAAGCCTTTATATGGGTAACTAGGACCCAAAGTCAGGTGTTCAAACTTGCATAGAAAAATTTTATACTTGAAGTCATCTCCCCTGCTCCATAAGAAAAGATCTTAAGATACATGTTTGGAAACACATTCTGGTCTTTGAAGGAGAGTCTGTGTATCAATTCAGCCCTTGCCAAGGTGTCCCAGCTCCTCAGCCCAACTCATCTGGATGGAACCACAGGAAGAGCCCAGGCCTGCAATCCAGTCTACCAGTGGCTCAGACAGACCCTCCTAGAGAAGTTGGGGAGGAAGTATGTTTCAGCTCTGTCTAATTACAAGGTGTGTGAGTGGGCTCCCTCATGGTTAATTTGCTTTGTGCCTTTATTGCCAGCAGAAGACAGATGATTCACAGAGGGTATTCCATATAGACCTGCCAGTAATTGTCATTATGACTTCATGAGCCATTGATGGGCCCTGCTGGGAAAGGTGCTTTTTTTTCTCTCTCTCTTTTCCTTCTCTGTCTCCAGTCAGTAAATAACCATCTTTTGGGGAGCAGGAGTAATGCCAAGTTCAGGGTCTAGGTAAGGCAGTACTAACAATGGCCATGACTGACCATTAGCATTGAGACCAAGCCAAAGACATGGGACAGAGGGAATGAGGACAAGGTGACTGGCCAAAGGGGACATAAAGTGAGTGATCCCCAACAGTGATTAATAGACATATCATCAACATTTTAAGATGAATAAATGTTTCTTTTCAGCAGACTTGCTTTCTCAATGATGCTTGGATGAGATTAATGATAATGGGAGTTTCTGTTTCCGAGTTCACACGGACCACTCTGCTGGGAGAGTTGGGGTGAGGAGGTGAGTGTGGGTGCATAGGGAGGGAACGTATGATGGCCCAAAGACTATCGTGTGAGAGAATGGCCACGAGAACCCATCATTCAGTTATCCTGCGGTTCCCATACATGCAAGAACCAGATTATGCGTTCAAATGGGAGAAGAGTGTATTCTGTTTCAGTGGGGCCCTGGTGCTGGCTCATACCAGCTTGAGAAAACAAATGGTTGAATTCTTTTTTAGAAGTTTGTTAACTCCTTTACAACATTTTGCTAAGATGAAACCAGCTGGAATGGGATTTTTGCACGACAGTCATGGGCAGACCCTATATTGCTGAACTCCACCCTCACCCTGGCTGGTTGCTAAGCGTTCATTGGCATATCATTATAGCCATCCCCATAGGACAGTGTTTGGGTGGGACTGAAGGATCATTCGACAGGCTAGAAGGGATTTTGTTAGTCATTTGCTATGTACCAGGGACCGTCCAGGCAGCTTAGTTCTTCTTCTGCCTCCTCCTAATTCTATTCTAGAGCCCAACACCATACCCAGAAGGGGGCACACATACAGCCACATGGGATATTAGCTCATATCCACATACGCTTGTTTTAGAGATAAGAAAACTTGAGAGCCAGAGATGGGAGATGGCTTGGCTGAGGTCAGAGGCCTGGGGTCAGTAGTCCCATGACAGGACTTCTGCCTCCCCAACAGTGTATGGCCTCGGCCTTCTGGTGTTTGATTGTGCTGTCCTACACCGTATCTCACCTAGAGCCAGGCAAGAGCTGGGTGCAAGGAAGAGAGTTCCCAGCCCAAGTTGATGGAGTGAGCCTTGGGGGCGGGGGGGCTGCATGTGACCTTCCCTGGGGGGCTTCTGGCTGTGTGTTTGTGCTGACTCTTCCCTGCTGCACAAGCTCCATCCAGAGCCCATGCTCCTTCTACACGGCCTTTGTCTGAGGAGCCCACTGGAAGCAATTCAGACTTCAGTCTTTCAGCAAAAGCCATCTGGAATAGCAAGAAAAAAAATAAAACTAAAAACCCAAACTGGAGCTCAGGATCCTTGGTGAAACGGGGAGGGGCAGCTAGCTGAGCTGAAACACTCATGGCCAAACCTTTAACCCAGAGAATTCACGGCTAGCTGCATGGGAGTGCAGGGTGTGCACATCATGGACCAGGCTTAGGAAAATAGCTCTCCCAGGATGCTGAGGCTCAGAAGTTTGCTTTGGTGATTGTTTTTGGTGTGGAGAAAGGGGGCTTGAGTCAAGAAAGAGACTCCCGATGAAAATCCCATCAACTCTTAAATATATAGGCATATTCTAATGTAGACAGCAGTCTAATATGGTAAACATTTCGATGTGGACAATAGGATCAGACAGTCCCAAGGCAAAAAGGCCTGCCGGATGCCTTCCCTGCTCCAAGCACCAGTTGAGAGGCGCTGGGTGCAGGGCCAGTCCCCCTGCCTCCTGACACCGAGGGAGTCGCCTCTTATGTCTGAATTTTCTACTAAGTGAAAGGAGAGTTTGCAGACCTTTCAGCCCTTTCCAGTCCTGACATCTTAGATCTTAAAGGGAGCATCACACACATTCACACACACACACACACACACACACACACACACACACACACACACACACCAGGGAAAGCTTTCAAAAATCTCATTCAAATTGTTGCTGAATTTGTCTATTAGTGAGATTTGTTTCTTTGCATGTGCTAATTGGTCTTGGCATTAATTAATCTGATTTCATTATATTCCCTTTAATTTGTCAAGATATCATTTCGTTATTGGGTGACGGAACACTTTGGAGGATTGTTAGATTCAGAATGTATTTTTCCCCCTCTTTGAAAATTCCTGGAGAAAAGTCGTTATCAATTAAGTTAATTTGCATACGCATTAGGTTAATCGTTTTAGTTTAGCCAAATTTGTGGAAATTTACATAGCAAATTGACCCTCCACATTTTACTTAAACATATGTAGCACACAGCATAGTACATTTTGAGTTGCTAATGAAACTGAGGTTATTTTACACGCTTCTTTTAGTAAAAGAGGTCTAATTAGACCAAGTAATTTTTTATTTCACCCGTAATTGCAAAACAAATAAGCTTCTCGGCATTTTTTTCTCCTAGCGTTGGCATCACACGGACAGGGACGTTAATAGGGAAGTCATGTTTTCCTAATTAAGCCTGGTTTGATTCCTGCTCACTGTTGCGACGTCAGCCCTCGCGCTTTCTCCTAGGTAGGTACTCCTCTGCCAGAAGCGCGAAGCCTCCTGGTATACCTATTAATAGAAGACTCCCCCGCATGGAGCCAACTGAATTAAAAAATGTAACTAGAAAGGCAGGGTGGGAATTTTGACAGATTTTTTTTTAATGCCAGAGAGGAGAAAGTTGAATTCAAAAAGGGGGTCTTGTTTCTTTCTACCAGGGGAAGAAAGGAGAGAAAAATAGCTTTTGTTCTCCCCCAGAAAAGAAGTTGGCATAACATATTGGTGGTGTTTCCAAAGTGACTCCAGGGGCTAGCTCATTCAGTGCTGGAAAAGTGACTTCAGTCCCTGCTCCAGGACCATGGAGCAGTAGAGAGCTTCTGGTATTTTGGGTTGGTCGTGAAATATCTGATCTGGGATCCGAGTGCTTGCTGGAGGAAGATGGAGGGAGACATCCTGGAGGTTGTGAGTGTCAAAGATGAAGATATGTTGGGGGAATGCTGGGAGAGCCCAGAGGAAGCTATGTTTTTACCAATTCTCTTGTCTCTACCAAGAAGGCCTTGGCCATTGCTTTGTTAGTTTTGTGCCTTTCTCCTGGCACCCCTGATTTTACTGAGGTGTAAGGAGAAAGGCATGGAGTAAAGGACAGCTGGGCAGTCGAAGGACTTAGCAGGGCCTCTGTGACTTGTGTATGGAGTTAGGAGACTTGAATTCCAGCTCTGGCGTCACACAGTGAAAACTGGCCAGAGCCTTCACATGGCTTTGCATATCATCAAGGGGCTGAGTATATCCTCTTTGAATCTGGGCTGTTCAGACCAACAGAATGTCCCGTGATGTGTTAGTTCCAAACCTAGCCCTCAAAGGCCCACCTGCTCTAGTCACATTGTTGGAATCCTGCTGCCATCTAGCCCAGCCTGCCGGATGAAATAGTGGGAAACACGTGGCCCAATTGTCCCTGATGCCTAATTGACAGTCGGCTGAACCCTAGAAGCAGGGCCAACTCACTGACCTGCAGGTGGCCACAGATAGCAGGAGGGATCCCAGCTGAGCCTAGGCTGAATTCCCAATCTACAGATCGTGAGCTAAATAAATGCCCTTGCTTTTAGGTGCTTAGTTCTGGAGTTAGTTACTATGCAGCAGTAGCTAACTTGGTCATTACCCAGTCAGACGTCCTTGGGAAATACCTTTCTGAATCCTAGCTCTAGCCTCCTTACCTGTGGAATCAGTAAGCATCCATGTATCTGAGTTTCCTGCCAGCTTTATAAGGTTCCCAGTTACCATATTGCTTACCCAAGAGAGTCAACATTTTCTCATAAAGGAAACCAGGCAGGGATTGGTAGGCAGTGACAGGGCATTAACACAGAAAGGGAAGAGTTGGTTGGCTTCTCTAGATGCAGAGGAAAACATACTCAAAAGAAGAAACGGGAGTGTCTGTCTTGGGACAAAGAGCAGGAGCGGGAAAATGTTGGATTCTACCACGAGATATGATGAAGAGGGTGGGCATGCATGCACAAGCGAGCCTTGTGAAGATAAAAGTACTGAATGTCAGGAGAAAGATGAACTTCATTACGGTAGGATAAAGTTGGCAGGAAACCCCAAAGGATGATGGCCACAGGAAATGTGGTCTCTACTGCACTTTCCTAACTTTGTTTCAAGGCCATACATGCAAATATGCATGATATTTATGACCTCACATGCAATGCCTTCAGTGGGCTATTAACCCCTTTATCAGTGAAGAATATGCAAAAGTCACCCACTGACAAATGGAAAACATGCATACCATGTAATATTATCTGTCCTTAAAAAGGACAGAAATGTTGAAAAGGATTGCAAAGATGCTAAGTGAAAGGAACAAGGACACAAAGGATCACATGCTGTGTGAGTCCATTTATATAAAAGTCCAGGATAGGGAACACCATAGAAATATAAAATAGATCCATGGTTGCTCAGGGCTGGGATTGGGGCATGGTAACTAACCTCTATGGGGTTTATATTTGGGTGATGAAATGTTTCCAAATTTTTTAATTTGATGGCTATATGGCCTTAAAGTCACTGAGTTCTGTTGTATAGCATATGAATTGCATCACCACAAAGCTTCAACGGCACATTTAGTAGTGCGGTGGTTAAGAACAAGAGGTGTAGTCTCACTTTACACAACTAACCTGATGCTTGTGGAAAAAAAAAAAAACAGTGATTGAATTAATGAACTCCACAGTGAAAAGAATTCACTCTGATTCAGTTCAGCAAATTATTGGCAGACATTAATCTTTTTGTTTGTATCTTTGTTTTGACGCAGGGTCTCTTATAGCCTAGACCAGCCTCAAATTTACTATGCAGCAGAGACTGACCACAAGCTAGTGATTTGGCCTCTGCTTCCCAGGAATGAGGATACCAATGAGCACACCAAGCTAAGGTGTAAAGTTCCATCTGTTGGGCTTTTTGGTACCATGTTATTTCTGCCAACACCTATGGGATGGCATTCTTCTAGAAACACCTGTATGATATCAAGTACCTGCTGTAAGGCTCAGCTAATAGTAGAATCCTGGTGTCATCAAGAACTCAACAGAGGCCTGAGCACATCTGATGTCTTGGGTTTCTGAGGACAAATGTGTTCCCAAAGTGTTTTTGCATGCTCTGTCCTGCCCATGCTCATGTGTGGCCTGGCTCCACCATCTCAGCTGGCTGTGTTCTCCTTCTACTAAAGGAGAATCTGCCGCTTCTCCATGTCTCTCTCAGGTTCCCCGAAGCTAATCCAAAGAGGGAAGCCACTTGAACACAGCCATACATGTCAAGAGCTGGAGCCCGAGACATTGTCCTTGACTCAGAAGTCTAGGCACATCCCTGTGAGGAGGAGTAGCACAGAGCTGTGGGCCAACTGGGAGTTGTGTGTGGTTAGGGACAAGGAGATGTGTTTATTAGGCATCTGAGGCTGAGTTTTGTTTTGGCAGAGAAGCTGAGTTTTGTTTTGATGTCCTATCCTATTTCCTCCCAGCCCTCATCCACTGTGTGGTTGCTTTCTTTCTCTCCCAGCCCCTAGCCCATCCTGGTACATCTTGGTGCTCATGTCAGCAGCATTCATATACTCAGTGTGTCTTATTTTCCATAACTGTCTGCCTTGTGGAAGGAAAGGACTCGATATTCGCCTGCGTATCTACTCACTGCCAAGCAGGCCACCCTGAGTACATATTCCTATGTACTATGTACCAGTGAGCAATTTCTGTGCAAAAGGGGTTCATGCTGCCATGGTGTAGCCCTCCCCATGTGGAAGTAGAGCTGGCCTGAGGTGGCGGAAACCTGTCTGGATGCCATGTGGCTAGGTGGAGGACTTTCACTCTCTGCTAAGGCACATGACATTCACATGTGCATTCTTCCAACCCACTGCTCACGGGGCAAGCTGGTCTGAGGCTATGCGCTGCCTGCTACAGGTGGAATCCCCCTCCCCGACTCTAGGGAAAGGGGACGTTGTCTGGAATTTTCATATTAACTACAAGGTTAGTAGGATGGGTGAACATGGACTTGGCCGGTAAGAGTGTTGGCCTTGCCTCTCTCATGACAAGCCGTGAGAGATCCAGAAAAGACATTTCAGACTTTTGTGCTGGAGTTTTCATGGAAGTGAAATGGGAGCATGAATAACAAAATGAGGCAGGTTAGCTGTGTGTTGTAGAAGGCAGAAACGACCAGAGGAAGCGAAGCATATGGGTAGGACCTGCCCTTTCATCACTGGAGAACCGGTCAGGGTAGGGTGTCGTCTCCTACTCCCATGGGACCCTACTCATTGTCCCTCTGATGAGCTAGGAGCCCAGGAGAAAACAGCTTTTCTGAATGAGGCTGACAGTTCACCAGGCATGAAAACCTACCCAGTTGTGACTCAGACTTTGGGAGGCACAGATAGAATTAAGGAAATGTTAATGTATTCCTATGGTTTTTTGCCTCCTGCCTACACAGGCAGAAACAGCAAGGAGGGAGGCTGGAGTGGAAGAGGGGACCAGGAGACAGGGAGAAATGAGCTGATGGGCTCTGGGAGTGGGAGGATGGATGGGGACTATGGGGTCTCCAGGCTGCCTGCCTACTGCAGCTGGGCCTGGGAACCCCAGGGGACAGGAAGGGATATGCTGGCATCTGGTCTCTGCCAAGCGAGTCTGCCGCCGAGAATGTAGCATCAGCTTGGTCACAGGGCTAGAGCAAGTGGGGGCCCTGGGGTACTTGTGTGCCCATGTGGGAAACTGCAGAGGTAGGGGGATATGAGCCAGCTAACCCAAAGCTGACTGTTTTAGCCTCGGTGATGTGGTTTGTCAATGGCAAACAGCCACTTAGAATCAACGTCTTTCCCAAACGAGGTCCCTCAATGTTGTATGCTTAATATGCTCGATCTGTCTATCTGTGCACTTACACAGACAGCTGGCTCCCCAGGGCACAGCAGTCAGTATGCTACCTCAGCATGGAATAATTCTCCTGGGAGGCTGCCTCCATCTCCCCTTCCTGCAGGGGCTCTAGGACTGAACCCCGAGGGGCTGGGATGACTGACTGCCAGTTTGATGGGTGTACGTGGCGGTACCTTGAATCACTGCGGCTGTTACTCCTCTTTTTGTCGCCAAATGCAGTATCTGTTGCCGCGTTTGCACAGCGCCAACCAGCTTGTCACTATGGAGACCCCAAATGGAGCTCTGATCGGTGAAGGGTCTCTTCTCATCATTCAGGTTCACAGGTCACTTTCGATCATGGCCTGTGACTCTTCCCTAGAGTCCCGTCCTCCAGTCCCTTTGCGATGTGGGAGGTACTCAGTAAATGTCTTGGTAGAAAACGATGCTGATTAATAAGAGCCAATCAAGATTTGCGGATGGTATCTGTTCGGCTCAATTACATCCTCTTCACATGGCTAGGAATGTATGGGGCCTGGAGATTTTGGAATGGGGGACACAAGGGTGGCTTTCTGCCAGGTATGCATGTGGGTGGCACTAAGGACACTGTGTAAGGTTTGCTTTAAGGAGAATCTCTCCTTCTCCCTCTTATCTGATAGCCCCAGGTTCATCCCACATGTCACACGAGGGCCTAGTACAGAGTCAGTGTATTGTCACGTTTCTCATAGCTGTGGTCAAATACCCACTGAGAAGCAGCATAAGGAAGAAGGTGTTTATTTTGCTTCCACAAGATGGAATAAATTCTACCATAGTGGAAAGCCACAGGACAGGAGTTTTGCATAGATGGTCACGTTATTTCTAAAGGCAGGAAGCAGAGTGTAGATGAGAAGGAGAGCCAGGCTATACAAGCTCAAGACTTTCCCCTAGTCATCCACTTCCCCCAACGAGGCTCAAGTTTCACTGACTCAAGTTTCCACAACCTTCCAAAAACATTGCTACTAGCTGGGGACCAAATGTTCTATGTTTGTGTGCCCCTTTGGCGGACATTTCACATTCAAACCACTTGTAGTCACTGATTCTGAAAAAGAAAACGTCAAGGAGGCAGTTGGAAGCCCAGGTGAAGAGGCCCAGCCAGGGGCATCGATCGAGCCAGGCTTTGAGAATCCTGGGGTTGGGGAGAAGTTCTCCCCTGCTTCATCGGGCTGGAAAGCCTTTTGAACATGACTTGCCAGGAAAAGCAATGGCTCTCTCCCACTTCCTCTGCCCTCCCCTTCTCAGGTCTTGAATGTTTTAAATGCCAGTCTTCATGGTTTGATGGAGAATTTTACACTAATGCAGAGTATTACCTAGTTAATTTGACTAGAATAGACTGTGATTTTACACGGTGAAACTGTGGCCTCCTGAGCTAACAGTTCCATTATCGTGGACTGGGCAGCCTGCTCTCCTGGAATCTGAGAGCTCAGAGTATCAGCAAATGGGATTCTGAGAACACTCAGGGAGGCTGCGGAACAAGCGGGTGGGGGGCTAGGACCAGGAAAGCATTGATTCTTCAGCCGGCCATCACTTATTCACGTTCTTCATGTCATTCATTGTTTCTTTAGCTCACTCACTTCATTATTTCACCCAATAAATGTTTATCATGGGTCCAAGAGATGCCAGGCCCAGCGTTGTAACCAAGGTGACAAGATGCTTAGGCATCTTGGTCTTTAAGCACTGGGATCCCTGCCAGGGAAGAGTTGCAAGGAGTTGAGCAAACCACAGTGAGCCAAACATGGATGCAAAGCAGTGCTCAGAGACCACAGAGGAAGGTCTAGTAAGAGGCTACCGAAGCTTCCTGGGGGGACCTGACTGTCCCTTCAGGGCATCCAGAGGGATCAATAGCTGTATACAAAGAAATTGTAATTCACTATTATCCTAAAGAGAAACACCAGCTTGGGGCTCTTTGGGACTTAGGGAGGTGTTTGCTCTGCTTTGGCTGTGCCTCCCACTTCCTAGTGCTCGACACTCAAGTCAGTGGAGGGTGGGAGAAGCAAAGCATGGCTTATAGCGAGAACTTCCTTTCTCTCTTCTGAAGCCAGGTGAAGTGGCAGGACTCCGAGGAGATTATGTACGGGGATCAGGAATGCCTATGAGAAGGGAGGGCGACATCTCACTTTAGAGCCAAATGAAACACTGCTGTGACTATAGCTGAGGAGAGTGTGGGGTTTGGGGAGAGGGGAGCCTGGCTGTGTCTTCTACTTGCTTCTTCCTTGGCAGTTCCCAAAGTGGGAGGAAGGGCAACAGGAAAAGGGCTTGTTGAAGCAGCTTGGACCAGGGTAGTAGAATGTAGTGGGTCTGGAAAGCAGAGTAATGTCCTTTCCATCCTGATTTCCCCCCCAGTTCTGAGGACCACAGAAAACCCGGACATCTCCTCAGTCGGAAACAGCAAAAGAATATAACGCGTGGGACGCTGTGGGGCTGTCCAGCAGAGCACAGGAGCAGGAAACCTCTACATTCAGGGGGTTGGAGACACTCAGGCAAGGGCCTCAGATGGCCTGTGACGACAGTATCCTCAATGTCACATAGGGCAAGAGCAGCTGAACACATATTTAAGACTACCATACCTATTCCACTCACAGAGATTGCCACGTGGGCAGAGCCACCTTCAGGAAGTGGAACCAGGGCTGAGCCCACTGGAGGCTTCTGCAGGCCACCAGGCCATCATTTCCCTGACTCCAGCCATCTCTCATCCTTACCCTTGTAACCAGTGGCTCTAGAGGCAGGCAAGTGATTAGCAAGGGCCGAGAGAGCTGGAGTGCCTGCCTGCCTGTGAGGTCGTAACGAGGATCCTCACAGCTAGCTGTACAGATGTACAGCTAGAAAGATGTATGTTTAAGTCCCACCAAATATAAGCTGTGTCAGCCACTTTTCCTTTTCCATTGCCGTGTTAAGTGTCTAGAGGAGAGATTTGCTTTGGTTCACAGGGCCAGAGGTTTCAAGCTGTGCCTGGCTTGTTCTCCTGCTGCCCGTGGCCCTGTGCTAATGCGGAACAATATGGTGGCAAGACTGAAAGATGGAGAAAGTTGTTCACTTCTTTGTAGACAGGAAGCAGACACAGGAAAGAGCCTAGGACAAGACAGCCCTTAAATCAGTGGTTCTCAACTTGTGGGTCGTGATGCTCTGGGAGGGGCCTCAAATGCCCCTTCCACAGGAGTTGCTTAAGACCATTGGAAAACACAGATGTTAATGTTGTAATTCGTAACCGTAGCAAAATTACACTTATGGAATGGAAATGAATTAGTTTTATTGTTGGGGTCACCACAACATGGGGAACTGCATTAAAGGGTCGCAGCATTAAGAAGGCTGAGAACCACGGACTGAAAGGAATGCTACCCTTCATGACCCAGTAATTCCTTTAACTAGGACCTGTTTCCCACCATCTCCTAAATAATGTCATCAAATTGTGAATCCATGAGGTCCCAGCCCTCATGATCCAAGCACCACCCACTGGTTGAACCCACTAGCTAGGAACTAAGCCTGCAGCACCTCACCAGATGGGGGCGTACTGCATATCCAAGAACAGTTCCATAACTGACCCTCTTGGAGAAAAGGGGCCAGGCATTACAGGTAGAGGTGATGACAGGAACAGGATCACCTAATAGTCAAGGCCCTGTGGTGGAGAAGCATGCGTGGATTGTGAAGGTGACAGATAACGGCATGCAGCTGAGGTAGATAGCGTAGAAGGACCAAAGCATACTTTCAGGGAGGTCCGGGAGCCCTTCCCAGGGACATTCTCACGTGGGCCTGAGGAGAATTAATGTCAGTCCTGCACTTTAGAAATCTCCAGGAGGTCCCGCACTTACCACTAATACAGCCATCAAGGCAGGTGTAGATACTTCTGTTTGAAGCACAAACTTGGATTTATAACCCAAATACCCACTCTCATGAGCACTGCTCAGCCCCCAGGGAAAAGCTTCTCCATGTCTCCTTCCCTAAGGCCTGGAGACAAAGGTTTGTTGAGCTAGAAATGCCAAGAAGGTTTGTGGATTATGCCACTGCCCACATCAGGGACATCGAGCTTTGGAGTGGGGAGTGGGAGACAGGGGATTTAAGCAGTGGAAACGCTTAGATATAAGACCAATTAATTAACTTGTCAAATCCTTCTTCGTAGAGTGGGTGCAGTGGGTTCTCTCATAATGAAGTATCCACAGCTCTGAGCATCCATTTTCTTGTTTTCTTTGTGTTCAAATTCATAGTTCTGGAAGTCCTCACTAATTAGCATGGTATTTGCAGTAGCTGAGTGTAAAAACTGAGAAACATTTTGCAATATTAAACAACTCACATGGCTCTTAAGGTTGGATATATCCCGTCCTCCCTCAGTATTTTCAGGGGATGGTTCCAGGACCCTCCATACCCAAACCCACAGATGCTCAAATCACAGATTAAAAAAAAAATTCATAGTGTTTGTATGTAAGCTACACACATTTCCTGTATGCTTTAAATCATATTTAGATTACTGACGCTTCTTAACGCAACATGCACACTATATGTAAATACTCATTACATTGTATTATTCAGGGATCGATGGCTGCATGAGTTCAGTGCAGATGCAGGCTTTTCAAGAAATCCTTTCAGTACTAGGTTGGTCGACTCTGCAGAGGCAGAAGCCATGAGTATGGAAGGCTGACTGCACAGAGGTCCCGAGCTAGCACGCATAATGAGCGATGCAGATTCAGTGATGGGTAACGGTGGTGCAAGTGAGCTACTGATGTCTGCTGAAATGATAATCAGTGGTGACCACGTGGCAGTGTTTAAAAGTAAGCAAAATTTAATGCTGTCTCCTGGACACCTTGGAGTATGGCTTGAAGACTTTTACTGTCACTTCTTATTTCTACAGCATAGAAGTTCCTCCCAATTGAAATTAGTAAGGGAAAAAATCCCCTAAGAACTACAATGACTCAAGAGATGGCATCGGGGTTGGTATTGCTTGTAACAGGACAATTATTGGGCAAATACCTGGATTATAGCAACACAAATAGGGGTTCTGTTTAAAATAGAAGCATGAAAAATAGTTTTGGAGTAAATCTATAACAGCTTTTAATGATTTGATCTTTGTTTTCTCATGACTCCTATCATTGTTAGCACTCAGACAGACATGTGCAAAAATACATTCATCCGTCTTTGATATTTGCTGAATTTCATCCACTGTCAAAGTCTCACGCCAGGCACCTGTATTTTGATTTCATCGTCACGAAGATGTTTTTGTTAATGTAGGAAGAAGTCTTGCTCCATTCATGCTGCTACTGTAAGACACCCAGAGGGCGTAATTTGCAAAATTTATTTCCTACAGTTTTGGGGACTTGGGGATCCAAGGTCAAGGGCTGCCAAACTGCCTGGTGAAGATCTGCTTGCTGTGTTTGTAGGTAGTGCCTCTCATTGTGTTCTCAGGGGATGAAGGGGGAAGGGAGCTGGTTGGGCTGCCTCCACAAGGGCACTGATGCCAACATGAGGGCTGCATCCTCATGACTGAGTCAACTCCTGATGGCCTACCCTGCTAATGCCATCATGTTAGGGGGGTTAAGATTTCAAATATACATTTGGAGGGGTATACAGATTTACAATTTATAACAAAGGATACATCATTTTATCAAATAGTTTTTAAATCTGATTTTGAACCTTTTAAGTATTTAGATGTGTGAATTGTGCTGACCTTCTCGTTCTGAGCTCTGTCTGTGTTGAAGTCCACACGCTCTGTTGATATCCTGCTATAGTCTTGGTCAACTGCCTCGGTCGCAGGCTGCACACTCATATTGTAGCCTTTGGTGTGATGCTAAGGAGTGATGCTCAGGCACTGATGAAGGGTTTAATATCTCCATAAGCATAGCCACGGGGACCTGAGGATGTTCTCGTCTTTCTCATTTGTAGGGGTTGTTCTGGGGACTGAGTTTAGGGCCTCAGGAATGCCAGGCAAGTGTTTTACAACTGAGCAATAGCCCAACTCCACTGTTCCCTTCTCTTTCATGAGCAAAGAAATTGAGTTACAAAAGGGCAGCATCTCCTGCCAGGGACACACAGCTACTGAAACATTTGGAGGCCCTGGAAGGGGGATTATCAGACAGAGGAAAGACAGGGAGATGAGTACAGAATGCTGGCACACAGACACTGGTTCTGCAGAGGATCCCAAGCTCTTACACTTAGTAGTATCCAGCAGACTCTACAGAGAACGAAGGTAGCCCTGCAGGCGCCCAGGTGGGCTGTGGTCCCACCCTTTCTGCCAACCCACTCTCTAAATTTCTGTTTCCAGCATTGTAGTGCAAACAGCATGGGCAGCCTGCTCGGGAAGGTGTCTCCCAGTCTCGCTGCCCTGTGTCTGAGAGATTCCCCAGAGGCTGCAGGCTTGTGGAACCCCAAGGGCTGCACTTGGCCTCAATCCACATCTCTCCTTTATTTCCAAAACCACGTGCTATTGCTGGAACACTGACTCCATCTGGTCTTGATTTGCTTCCTCCTGGTTTTTCTCCCTGCTGGAAAGCTCAGCATCCTGCCCGAGGCACCTTGGGGAGCTGCTCGTGCAAACTCCCTGGTTTTTCTCCCCTGAGGCTTAGCGAGTCAAGCATTGCCAACAGCTCCCATCCTTATGCCCCAGCAGTCTACAGTCTGGCCAAGCAGGCTTCTGTCTTCTCTCCTTAGGGAGGGAGGACCAGCTTATCAGCCTCCCTCCTTAGGACACCTGCAGGTCACTTTCCCTCCTCACGGTGGCCAGCTTGGCTACCCTCTCTCCTCAGGAAACTGGTTCTTTCTTTGTAGTTGCATCTTCTGCCCACCCACTTTCACCCCAAGCTCTTAGTATAATCCACCTCTCTCTCTCTCTCTCTCTCTCTCTCTCTCTCTCTCTCTCTCTCTCTCTCTCTCTCTCCCTCTCTCCCCTCTCTCTCTCCTCTTCTCTCTCTCTCTCTCTCTCTCTCTCTCTCTCTCTCTCTCTCTCTCCCTCTCTTTCTCTCTTCTCTCAGTTATGTCCTAATCTGCTTTGTGCGGCCTATGTCTTTCTCTGGGGGTGATTTCCATATTTGTCAAATGGGCATATTTTTTTTTTTTACCTGGTGAAAATAACAGCATATTGTAAACACCAATTACTACTGTCTCTGAACTTTAGGGGGGCAGTCTTTAAGAGTGGAACCTAAGGCAAGTGTTTTACAGACCTGAGCCTCAGCCTTCTTTTTATGCTTTATGACTGGCTCTCACTAAGTTTCTCAGGCTACCCTTGAGCTGTGGTAAGTCTGAACTAGGGACTCTGCAACTTCAGCCACGTGACCTGGGGTTACAGGCCTGTGTCAACAGGTCAGGTTTGATGCCTCATAGTCTTTGATTTAATGAGTCCTTGTGACATACCAGAAGTCAGAGTCTTAATAGAGAGCTCCACCTTTCCTAACGTCTAGGCAAGAGAAGCAGATGCCCATCGCACATGGGAAGTCACTCTCCCAGAGAGTCTGGAGGATTCTTGAGTGGTCCAGTTCTCCTGCCTACTTGTGATTCTGATGCCCATCCTTGTCTCAGTTTGGAAAGCCCCTCTTGATGTCTCGCCTTTGCCCTCGTTTTCTGTCAGTCCAGATTTCCCCAACAAATGATCAAAGGCCTTGTTCTGAAGACACTAATAGTACAAATAATGTCACAAGTGACAATTTTTCCAGGATTTTGAGAGCAGAAGGGGATCATAGGTCTGAGAAAATAAAAGAAAATATAGTACTGGATATCATAAGCCACTGTTTATAAAGACACAGAATTTGTTGGGTAAAATGAGGTGTTTGGGCAAGGTGAGGCATTGAAGAAGGGGAGACTGCACAGAATTCTCTTAGCCAGCTTGTGGTGGTTCCCACTCTACTCACCAAATCCATGGCCTGGCTTTCCTCCTGGGCACACAGCTCTGCCCTTGGAGCTGGCCATGTCACATGACTTCCATCTAGTGTGAGACGAAGACAATGGGTGCATACTATGCCTGGAATTGGCTTGTAGGAGTTTTTGCACATACTCCTGAAAGACAAAAGCAAATGACTGGGATGGTGACCTTTGGGTGACAGGACAATAACCCATGAAGAACCAGTTGAAGGTAGCAAAGCTCTGCTAGGCTTTCTCGGAACCAAGAGGGCAGCTTCTCTTACTACCTAGAACACTCACCTTGACTTGCTTTGTGAGTGTGAAATAAACTTCTTGGATGTGACCTATAATACAGTTTGGAATCCATTTGTCTCTGTAGCGGGTACAGATACACACATTCAACTTTCTTCCTTACGATAATCATGCTTTCAGTTCTTTATTCTAGGATGACTTTCTGTGGTAGACTTGAAGCTACACGAGGGTGGGGAGTGTGTATTGTTCCTCTAACCCTTCTGCCTGGTATCAACAAGGTGCTCCAAGTGCATTTGCCAGGTTGCATGGAATGAATCTGCGCTTTGGGGGACACTGATAGCACCATCTGGCCAGCATGGAAAGCACTGTTGCCATGCTGATCAGTATGAGGGCTCATCTTGGGTACCAACTGCGTCTGGAATCAACTAAAGTACAAGCTGCTGGGCACTCTTGTAGCGATTTTCTTGATCAGACTCTTTGAGGCAGGCAAACCCACCTTAAATGTGGGTGGCACTTTCTGGTGGCAACTCAGACAAAAGGACATTGAAGAAGGAAACCTTGCTCTTTGCCTGCTTGCTTCCACTGTCACTGGCAAGTTCAGTTATCCTGTTGTGGCAGTATCCCTTCACTGATACCTGGAGTAGTTTCTTTTGAATTCTAATATAGATGAAAACCAGTATCTCTCCAAGAGTTCTCCAGGTCTTCAGCATTGGATCAGGACTGTTGAGACATCCAGACTCTAGACTGACCAACTATTGATTTCTCAGCCTCACCAGTGTAAGACAGTTATTGTTGGGCTACCTGGACCTCATCCTGTATACTGTAAGACAACTTAATAAATTGTGTGTGTGTGTGTGTGTGTGTGTATGTGTGATGTATGTGTGTTTTATGCTATCTGCTCTGGTTTTTTTTTTTTTTTTTTTTGAGAACCTAACGCACTCTGTGTCATTGATCTTGGCACATGACCCTGTGTCTTCTCTCTTGGTCTCACTTGGCCTTAACCTTGCCTGACTCTGACTCAGAGATTAAGCTCACACACTTGGTACTAGATGGTTGCATTACTGGAGCCCAAAGCTTTGGTCTCACCCCTGATTTTTCTGCTTCCTGAGCACTGTCAGTTTTTCTGGGTAGTCATCTCCTGATGAATACCATTTGTGAAACCCCATGATTTGTGCCCTGGCTCTACCTAAAGATCAGTGTGCAGCTTCCTAGAATTTCTACAGCCTTTGCACACCTTCAATAGCTTATCTATATGCTCAGGGAACTTGTGGGGCCTGTGTTATGGGATCATTGGCAAGACTGAATGAGATAATACATGAGAAACACTGGACACTGTCTTTGGCATACAGTAGGTGCTCAATAAATGTCACCAGCACTAGGGTTATGAAGTAATCTCAGTTTATGCCACTTCATGACTTTTTAAACCATGACTCTTCTACAACCCTTAGGGAAATAAAACCCAGAGTTCTTCATCCAGAAAATTATTATTGGTATACTTGATGAATCATGCTAGTAGGTAATATGATCAAATGGGGGAACTGAGGCCAAGAAAGATTTTGAGATCAGCTAGTGAGTGGTGGAATGGGACTCAGGTTCTGGTACTGAATCCAGACTTCTATTGTTACAGCAGGCTGATTTATGTGCCTGCTTGACAGTCTACTGTCCAGGGTGACAGTACCAAAGGTACCCTGGAGAATACTCTCGAGTCAGGGTTCCCCAAAGCAGTAAAGCAAACAGAAATGCCACTTAAATGTCTGGCATAATTAGGTGCTGGGAAATCCCCATCTGCTCACTGGAGAGTTAGGTTGCTGCTTATGAACCTGGAAGCCTCAGGCCACAAAGGATGAGTGATGTAGCCCCATCCAGGGTTGAAGACCGGAAATCTCCCTGGAGTATCATTACTGTGAGTCCACATGAAAAGGTCTGACTATCACGGGTGGTTTCAGCAGTAGCATGTGCAACTTGCTCAGGAAGAATGGAGCTTGCATGTAATGGCTGACTTTCTCTTCTTCCATTTTTATCCCATCCTGGCCCTAGACTTATGATGCCCTGATATCCAAAATGGGTCTTTCCCCCTCAGTTACTGTCCCACCTGTCAGTCATCCCTGGCAGTGTTCTGTCTTCTCTCTAGAAGCGTGTTTTACTAATCAACCTCTCAGGCTTCACATCACTCCAGTCAATAAAGCTGGCAATCAAATTTAGCCTTCATGACTCTCCCTCTGAGGCATGGAGTCCCCAGTGCCCCGCTGCATACACATGTACCCACTTGTGCACATCAGCATCTCTGAAATCTGTGGACCACTCTGAGTGGCTCTTCTTCCCTCAACAGCGTGTGCCTTCTCATCACTCTGCAATACTCCTCAGACTCTACAAAGCTCTCTTCTTTACAGGCCTCGTGCTATTGTTCATCGTGTGCTTTTACCTTCAGACTCAGCATCCTGTCCCACATCCCTTGCTTTCCATTCTCTGACTCCCCCAACTTATGGACTGTCTCAGGGTTTCAGCTCTCACAGATTCTGCTTGGAGACATGGGCAATTTACTAGGAGGTGTAAAGGGGCAGCAGTGAGAGACCCCTCACCCACTTCTAACCCATCCCTACCCATCCCCACTGAAACACATTTTGCCATTTCTCACAGCTGAGCGTTTCAGGCCTGGGTCTGGGAGATGTGTTCTTCTCAGACTCTTGTGGGGCCTCCTGACCAGCCAAGGGAGGAGGGTTGCCGACTCCCGGCCTCCTTGCAAAGTTTCTGAGGAGGGTGCGGCTCAGCAGCAAACAGCTGCCGCAGCTAATCCATGTTCTCTGTGTATTTGCAAGATACATAATTAAGAGTTGTGCTGAGCGGGGACATAAAGCACACCATTAGATTTGTTTAACGTATTACACCAGGTCTAGTGCCTGCCTGAGCCCTTCCGCCACACAGGACATTAAGGTAAGACTCCAGAAACAGCTCCAAGGTTGCTTGATGGGATCTGTTCCACGTTAATTCCAAGTAAATATTTGCTATGCAGGCTTTTATATGCTCTGCTGCCAGCAGGGATTTTCAAAGGTGGGCTTCCCCTCTAAATAGTATTCATTTACTTATCAAACCACTTAACCACAGCATTCCTGAGGGCTCCCACCCCAGTCCTGGTTTTGTCTTGCATTTTCCCCCTTTCCTTTTCATCCCTACTTCAGGCTTGATTTCCTTCATCTCACCCCCTTCCTCCTTCCCCTTCCTTCTTCCGTATCCCATGCCCAGAGCTGGGAGCTCAGCTTCTGGTGGCACAGGGTGAACAAGCAGCTGGCAAAGATCCTGGATCGAGGATGACCAGAGCTTTACTCTCGTCTGGATCTTTTGCCTGGGAGGAGCAGGCATGACTTGAGGCTGAGAAGCCGGAGAGGAGAGGAATGGGAAGGCTTCTCACAGGACAAGAAGAGTTTGGAATGGGGGGTGGGTGGGTAGGAGAAAAAGTGGGAGGAGCCTGGAATCCCACATGAAAATGAGGGGCTTTCTCAAAGCGGGTTGGAATGGAAATGTATTCTTGGGACCAGGCAGGTTAAATGCATGAGTCTATAATGTTCAGAGAAGCAACAGACACCCTTACTGTATCCGTGCAAGGTTCCGTGCCTGTTTGTGGATCTTAGGCATGCATGTAGGAAGGTACAGCCTGAAATGGAGCTCCTGAAGGTGTGTGCTCGTGTTTGTGTGAACATGCAAATGAATGCGTGTACATGTACTCCTATTAATGAGATCACCGTGTTCTTCTGCAACTGCCCTCTTGTCCATTTCTCTGCTGAACTAGGAAACTCCTTGAGGGTGAGGCCTGCTGTTCATCTGCTTATTTCTAGTGCTTAGCGTAGAATTGGATGATACTTAACCAAGGGGCTGTAGTTTAGATTTAATTAAATTGTTTAATTGAATTAGTTGAGTGGAGGCTGGGGTTTCAATACAGTCTTGTCTGTGAGAGGGGACTTTATATAGTTGTTTGTACATGGAGATGCCAGGTGTGGCATGTGTATGCCCCTGCATCAGGGTGTTTATAAGCACACAAGGAATTGTTTTGTGTGTGTGTGTGTGTGTGTGTGTGTGTGTGTGTGTGTGTGTACGGACTAGCTCTTTGGCCTTTGGGAGGTAGACATTGGAGACATGTATAAGGCCAGGAGGATGTTGGAATAATATGATCACAAGGGCAGATAAGGGTCTTTATGACACGCATGAAATGAACATGCAAACAATAAACTATTGTGGGATGTTTACATTAGACATACAAGATAGGGATTAAGAGTTCATGTGCCTGGAATATGGTTTAGTACTTGTGACCCAAATACCTGATATGTGCAACCAAAATAGGGCGGGGTTTTATTCGGCTGACAGTTTTAGAGGATGCAGCCTATCATGGTGGGTAAGGCATGTAGCAGGTATGTTGGGCAACAGGCCACATTTGCACTCAGAGTTCTAAAGCAGAGTGGGGCTGGACTGTCAGCCTCAAGGTCCTCACCCAGTGACTGACTTTTCTATCAGGGCAGTATCTCCTATAGCTTCCACAGCCTTTCAAAACAGTTTTACCAGCTGGTAACCAAGTGTTCAAACACATGAAACTATGGGGACACTTCATATTCAAACCACCAAACTGCCATAAGAACTAAACACGTATAATGGTAGTATGTGTGTGTGTGAGGGGGTATACAGATAGATCCGAAGTTTATACTAAAGATCTACTCGGAGGTATGCTGGTGAGAATGGGGCGGAGAAGTACAGAGAATGCATGCATTTTGGCAGCTCCGGCAGACATGAGCAGACATGTACAAGACAGAAGTGTGTTTGTGCAGACATGATTTGCCGAGAATAAGTTTTATCTATGCTATATGTGTGCGTGTAAGGCCTATTGAAAGTGTGTGCACATTGGAAGTGTGTACGTAAGTTTTGGCTGTTGGTGGTATATGCAAATGCTGGGCTGTGTGCAGAAATGGCGATTGTGAGGCCACCATAGCTCTGTGATTGCTAACATTAGTGGCAAAGGAACCGGTGCAGGGCAACATGATATGGATGTGAGGACTCCATAGGGTGTGCGAAGTTCAAGGATAGGGGAAGGAGAGAGAGAGAGAGAGAGAGAGAGAGAGAGAGAGAGAGAGAGAGAGAGAGAGAAGAGAATGAGACTCATGGTTTCAGCCTTGACAATGTATCTTATGGAGACTCAGAGATGGGATCCTTGCAGGGTGCGCCTGCAGCTGTGAGCTCTTTCAAGAGTAAATATTTAGAAGCACCCATTTTGAATGTGGGTTTTGAAAGTCTGTTTGCACATTATATTCTTCACATGTAGGGATGACAGCTGAGTGTGTGCAGGAAGACACGGGGCTGAGAGGCTATGTATAGCTGGAGATGTGTGTGTGTGTGTGTGTGTGTGTGTGCGTGCGTGCGTGTGTGTTGAAATACCAGGCTAGTAAGGGTGGGTGCACCCTGGCAGAGTGCCTGCAACGTGGGCAGTTGAGCGTGTGTCTACAATTTGAAAGAATACCCATGCAGACCAAGGTGTCCCGTGCAGACCACCATGGCATCTGAATTTGCCAAATGCTGCCTTGTATGCCTTCTCTTTCCTCCAGTTAGCACTCTATCTGTTCTGTTCTGTCCTTGAAAACTGGCCTCCTGCATGGAAACGCAGGACAGGGCATTAACTCAGGGGAGGGGTGAGCACCGACACCAAAGTCTTCTCTAGAACTGGTAGCCTAGGAAGTTAACCAAAAATACATAAATAAAAACGTTCCCAGGGACACTTTAGCTGCTTGCTGAGGGAGGGAAGTGCAGATTTTGTTGGGGGGGGGAGACTTTCAGCTGCGGGGGGGGGGGGAGAATCAAGCCAAGAAGAAAAAGGAGAGGGAAGAAGCAGGCAGGCGGATGAGCAATTTAGTTGCGCCTGAGGCGGGAGAGCCTCTGTGGCAACAGCAGCAGCTAACGGGCTGACAAGTTGTGTGTGTTTTTCGTGCCCATTAACTCGCTTACTCTATAAAAAATGCATAGTTACCAGCGCCCAGATGTGCCACTGCTGGAGAGTCCCGCCCAAGCCACTCGCCTCCAATCTGCAATCCCATGGACCCCTCAACCCGAGACAGGCACCATTGGGCAAGAAGAGATTAGTCCCCAACCCCTGAAGGAAAGAAATAAAGCTTCAACCTTTGGAATTCAAGAGCCAGCACCACAAGACGTCCAGTTGGTGGCTGTCTCCCTACTTGGTGGGTGTCTCCCTAGGGTTCTTTTGTACAACATTAAGTCCTGAAGTGATACTGTCTTGGGTTAGGAGGATGGGAAAGTTGGCAAGGGAGTAGGTGGGCTGGGCAGAGAAGGTGGAGAGAGCCCAGGACCAGGGAATAGACTTGGCTTGTCCATAAATAGCTTGGACATAGACTCAGTTCCACTCACAACGCGATAAAGGGTGGCTTCGGTGTATAACTCAGCCTGTGCTCCTAAGGAACCTGCATGAAGTTGACTCCGATTTGATGTGAGGCATTAAGAGAACAATTACTACATGCTCTACGCTGCTCTGGGTCCTGAGTGCCAAATATCAAACAAGGCATGGGGTATGGGTTCTGGCCTCAGCTAAGGGCATAGAAGAGCATCTGAATACTCCAGAAAGAAGGCATGATTGAAGAGACGTGGGTTCTGGTCCCAGCTCTGTGACTTTCTGGCCACTTGACTGTTACTGACTGCTGGGTTTCATTTTCTTCTTCTTTGCCTAGCCTGATGTCCCAGCAAAGATGCATAGCACACACGATCAAACTAAACGCCTTTAAAATTGGCATTGAGGTTAACGATGACTCTAGTGTGCCTCTAGAAAAAAATAGTTACAGAAAACAAACAGGGCTGGAGAGATGGCTCAGAGGTTAAGAGCACTGACTGCTCTTCCAGAGGTCCTGAGTTCAATTCCCAGCAACCACTTGGTGGCTTACAACCATCTGTAATGCCCTCTTCTGGCCTGCAAGTATACATGCAGTCAGAAAACTGTACATGTAATAAATAATAAAGAAATTTTTTTTTAAAAAAGAAAAGAAAACAAACAAACAGAAAAGATCTTCTGTGGTGTCTGTCAGAGCGAAGATCATTTTCTCCATTGTTAGATTCAAGTCACCTTGGTGACGGGTGCTGCAGGGCAGATGACATGGTCTCTTCAAGCTGTGGCCTTACCTGTGAAATGGAGATAGTGGTGATTCCTACCCTCAGAGTCCTCTGGGGGTTAAGTGAGAAGATACATTAAAAGCAGTTAGTGAAATATTGGGAGCAAGTACCAAACAAATGTGGGCTGTTATTATCGTTGGGAACTGGGGGTACCTAGGCTTCCTTCCAAGAACATTCTGGTAATCTACTGCTTGAAGTTAGAAAGCATTAAGGGCTCTGTGAGGGTTGGGCAAGCCGGCACGCTTTAGTAAGCCAGACCTGTCTCCAGGATAGCCTGTGGGACTGTGGTGTTCGGAACAATTCCTAGCGAGGGTTGCAGAGAAAGGTGTGAGATTAGAGGGCTCTGCAGAGGCGAGGGAACTTATGGGTCCCTGACAACAGCTTTACGTATTTATTTTGAATGGTCTTCTTGGGCTGCCCTGCTAGAGAAATCACGGGTGTGGAGGCTCATCTATCTGAGTTCATGCCTCGTCCTTGGCTCCTACTTGGGAGGTTAATTTTTAAAGACAGAGCAGCTCAGCTCACCTCACGCGGGGCTTTGAGGAGAGAAGGGACAAAGAAGAGGCGCCTGTTGCCATGCCACACCAGCGTGGCACTAGACAGGCTGTGTAATGGCGTGACTCTGAAATGCACCCCCCAGGCTCACACTCTGAACCTTTGTTCCCAGCTGGCAGTGGTGCTATTTTGGGGAGGCTGTGGAACCTCACAAATGAGGCCGATGAAAGTAGATCATTAAATGGGGGGCCTTTGAAGGTTGGATCCCAGACACTAAGTTTCAGCCACTCTCAGCTTTCTGGTCCTCCATAATGGAAGTCTATATTCTAAGCTCCCGTGTCCACACATGTGCCTTCCCCACCATGATGGAAGGAGACTCCCTGAAACTAGGAGGCAAACTAAAGCTTCCCTACTTTAAGTTGTACCTGGCACATACTACTTAGACCAACCCTGTAGTGGCCCACATACTACAAGACCTCACAAAGGCTAGAGTCAAGCTTTTCCCTTCCTATCTCAACAAAGACTAAGTTCCAGGATGGTGATGCTCAGACAATTCTGACTGCCTATGGTGATGCCCTGTCCTGCCCACATAAGATCCAGCTGGATGTGTAGGCTACTCCAGGGGGTAGCTTTGACTGATTGGGGAAGAAGAAACAGTCCATAACCCAATTCCTTATGGAGAACTAGATCAAGTACTTAAAATAATGGTGCTAGCAACATTGTTACCACACTCAATGCCTGCTTCCTGTATGGCAGGTGCTATTCTAAGTGTTTTGCACATTGAAATCATTTTTTAACCTAATGAGTCCAATTATCACCCTCAGAAATCCGATGGGACTCCTTCTAGAATGTTGCCTGATCTTGTTGGCTTGGTCATGGACAGTCCTTGTGCAGCTAACAACAGCTGCAGAGAGTTCGTTAGTACCACCACCATGCTATGTCTGGACGACAGCAGCTTACTGCACCCCTCCCCATCCTCTGGTTCCTATATTCAGCACCCCCTTTTCTTCCATGTTCCCTGAGCCTTGGGGCAGTGGGGTTGGGGCTAGTGAGATTGATATAGATGTCCCATTTAGAGTTCAACACACAAGAATGATCTGTTCTCAGCACCCTGACCAGTCACGGGCATTAACTGCTGACCAAGGTTGGGGCAAGTACAAAGCAAAGCCGCAGCTCAATACTATGAACGAGAAGCATAGAGTGAGAGATGCTCCAATACAGCCATGGGTTAATGCAGGTCGTTTCCCCCTCTGATGTTGTTTTTCCCCCTCCATAATTTTCTTAAATAAAATGCTTGTTTGTAATATGAAACAAACCAAATTTGAGTGGGAGAGTAAGATTACCCAGCACTCCTTTCTTGGATGGCATCCTCCAGCTGCCTAGGTCCATCACAGCTATAGAGAAAGCTGGACCCATCAGGGGTCCCCCAGGTGCTGAGGGTCTGCACCTCTCTGCAGAGCAAGAATATGCTGGTTTAGAGACCCTGGGCCTGTTTGGGTTGTTTTCTGAAGTCAGAAGCCAAACTCCCGAGCCAGTTGTCGCTGGAGGGGGTTTGCTGTGAGCTCAGATGGAGCCAGGCAGCCAGCTTATGCTGAGGGCAGCTGATGCCGCTACTCTTAAACAGCTTTCTGCTGGGAAATAAGGCCCAGAGCCTCCCCAAAGGCACTCTAGGGCCCCTGCTTGGCTCATGTAAACACCACTGGGCCTTAAAGACTCCAGGAAGGGTGCTGAAATAGGAGGGGGAAGGCCTTTGCCAATTAGATTCTACCATCATTTCAGGTATCTGCTCACCTCAGCATCTGCACCTCCTACTCTTCCCTTACGGGTCTGCTCCTCTCTCCTATTGCCTGCTTTTCCACACTGCTTCCAGGTCTGCCTCTCTCTGGGACCTGAGTGCGCAGGTTAGGGGATCAGGTAGGAGGGAGCAAAGAGGAATGGAGACAGACTGAGAAGTTGCCAGTTATAAGCAGCCTGGTTTGGAGGTGCTGACCCAGCCAGGCACAGAGGCTGGCCTCCAGGCACCTTCACTTTTCCTCTCGGCTGTTAAGAGCCTCTCCCCAGACCCAGTTTCCCTTTAGACTTCAGAGAGAAGGAGATAGCAGAAGTACCGAGGAGATGCCCAAGACACAGGAAGCAGAGGCAGAAATTGAGCCTTTGGAGGCAGGCAACCACCAGGGGCCCGTTGGGACTAGGAGCAAGCTGCTGAAGTCCCATTTGAGCATCTAGGGAAGCTTGTAGAGGGGCAGACCCTGCCCCTCCCATCCATCCTGCCCTGGGGCTTGTCCTTCAGTACCACAAGCCGGAGAGAAGAAAGCTGCTCAAGGTGGCAAAGGGGGCCAGTGTGGGGCTGGATAGAGGAAGCAGTCTCCCCAGCTCAGGCATTCTCTGCTTGAATATGTGGTATTTATTATTACGCCTGGCTAAAGATCGTTAAAGCCTTTGTTGGTGTGGGGGGGTCGGGGGTCGGGGGGGGGAAGCTGGCAAAAGAGTGGATTACTATTAGAACACTCTGCCACAGCTGGAGAAAAGGTGGGATTGATTTTATAGGGAATTTAGTCAGAGCTGCGTGTGAAACCCTGCGGGTTGCGCTGGAGTGTATCCATCTCCTCCATTAGGAAGGCCCCACGGGAATATTCAGCTGCGGTGTTTATTAGGACCGAAGCTGCGTATCATAGAGTGTGAGCTGCCCTTCTCCAGCTCCCTTTGTAGCCACTGCCCAGGGTCCTAGTGACTCTGTCCTGGGATCTCACACAGCTGCCTTGACCAACCAAGACCAGCCAGGGCTGGACCACGAAGCCACTGCAAAAGTGCCTAAGCGTCTCTGTGCTCCCTTGTTCCGGTACGGCCGTTTTAGAGCGCCCCCTGCTGGAGGATGCTGGTGCTTCCCCACCATTGTCTCCTAGAAATTGCCAGAAACTCTTAAGCATACATTGCTTCTCAGCGTAGTTTGAAGTCTGAAGATTAAGCCAAGAAAATGTGGTCCGTTTTCATTTCAGAAAACGTGAATCAAAGCTTGTAAAACTCGATTCTTCTAGAATCTGTTTGTTTAAAAATTGGCTGAGCGACTTTTCACAGCCACAACAGATCAGAATCTCTGGTCAGGAGTCCGTTGCCACTTGTTAGCGGGGTGACCTTGGACAGGTGTGGTGACTTCTCTGGGCTCAGTTTCCTCCTTGGTGTTTTATGAATTAAATGATTTTTTACAGGCAAGTTCCCAGCGCATAAGAATCACTCGATGCTAGTTAGTGCTATTGTCCTATCAGCTGACAATTCCAATGCATTTTAAATGGGATTCAATTTGCAAACACTTAGTTGAGACAGAGCTTCCTCAGAACACCCTTACTGTGGAAGGCACCACTACCTACGGACACTAAAGGTCTGTAGGGTCAGTTTATAAACTGCCGTTCCATCTGAGGTGCTCGGGGACAGTGGGAAGAAAGCTCAGAGCCTACAGGGGTAGATAGCTCTAGGGCTTTAGCTGTGGTTCCGTGCACCTCATCTCCGGGCATAGGAATCCAGAGGTTGCTTGCTGGGTCTGAGGTTGTGAGTAGGGGTTAGGCCAGTTCACTCCTAGAGGGCTGTTGGTTGAGCGGGTGAGGAAGAGGAGGTGAGTGTAGAGAAAGTTAAGTATATGTCTGGATCAGAGACAAGGAGCCACGAGTCAAGGCTGGGAAGATGGCGAAGTCAGGAGATGCCCAGGGCTTGATTCCCAGCACCCGCATAAAAAGCCTGACATCATGACATGAGCTTGTTTCCTCATAGCAGATCCCGGGGCCTGCTAACCTGCCAGCACAGCCTGGGATGAGTTCTAGGCCAAGGAAGGGAAAGGTTCAGTGTCTGAAAGCAAGGTGGATGGTGCCTGAGGAGGAATGAGACACGGGACTGCCCTCTGTCCTTCATCTGCATTCACGCACACCTGCGTGCTCATCTGAGCAGGCACACATGCATAATCGACACTCAATAATACCATGCACACACATACACACACACACGCACACGCACGCACGCACACGCATGCACGCACACGCGCGCGTGCACACACCGGCTACTTTACTTGCCCATTCCAACCACCATCCATGAGGAAACCAAGAGTCTGAACCAGACTTGTGCCTCACTTTGCAGACCTTCTAGAGCTCTTTGGGTAAATGCCCAACACAATGCACATCCATTCTGTTTTTTAGAACTTAACACCAAAGCTCAGATTCCCCAGGAGCCAAATGACATGGGTTCTAATTCTTGACCTTCCTGCTGTTCATTCCTCTCTGTTCCTTTAAAGAAGTTATTGCCTGTGCCTCAGCTTCCTAGTCTTCTCAAAGGGGACACTCCTATTAGAGAGTAGTAATAGTGTTGAATAAAATGATACACAAAGCGTTCACAGTGTCAACTGCATGACATCACAACAGTCACCCCTTGGTGGCCTTTGACATACTGAGCTCCCTCCCAGATTACAGACTTAGATTCACCGTTTCTGTGTCCAGAAGGTTCTGCCCAGGGATGGTGTACATAATGAGACTTGGTACACGTCTTTAGAACTGCCAGATTGAGTAGGATAGAATGCAGCTATAGTGGGGTGTGCTGAGATTGTCAAGGAACTGCAAAGTCCAAAATGAAAGCTAGAGCAAGGTCAGATGCCAGATGGGGGTTTGCCAGGATCCACAGAGCCAAGGTTAGGAGTGGAGGTGGTGGTAGGAATTTCCATATCCAAGGACCACACAGTGCAGAGTCATAAACCAAGGAACCAAGGTAAAAAGAGGGTGGCAGAGGACCCGAACCCAGGAAGAAGCTTTGGCCAATGCAAGCAGAAGAAGTCAGGGCATTTACAATCTGGTAGTGTGTGTGTGTCTGTGTGTGTCTGTGTCCGTGTCTCTGTGTGTGTGTGTGTGTGTGTGTGTGTGTGTGTCTGTGTCTGTGTGTGTGTGTGTGTGTGGCAGGGAGTGTTTGATGTGGGGAGTGTTGTACAGAATGGAGCTTCCTATTGCTTAAGCACACCTAGACACCTCGTACGGGTCAAGAGAGGACCAAAGTTCTTGGAGGAAGAGGATGGTAAGGCTGGAAAATCTAGCAGGCTATAGAGGTTGACTGGCTGACTGCAAGAATCTCTGCTATGCGAGTATCACCAAAAACTAAAAGCAAAAGATCCCCATGCTTGTGAGTCTTTTTAAAGTAACAAGCATTACAAAATTTTTTGTAGAAATATTTCAATAATAAGAATGAATTTAAAGTGAAAATGAAGACAGCCCAAACCCCACATCTAAGAGATAATCACCATCAACATTGGAGTTGACAAAGCATCAGCATATGGAGAGGTCCCGTCTCCTACAACGTCCCTTCTTGTTGTCCTAAATGAATACACATTCTGAGAAGAAAAGAAAATGCTGACGCTTGGGTAGCAAATGTGGTCTCAAAAGTGAGAACTCAATCCTGTCTCCACAGCCCCCCTCCCACCCTAACCAGACTGCAACCTTCAAGCCCCTCCCATCTAAGCCAACAATGTCTCAGGCATTTTGTTCTGTAAAAAAAAAAAAAATGCATCCAGATCTGTGCACTTGACTTCACGGAAGGGAGCTGGGTTTTGCATGCTGTTCTGTTATCTGGGCTTCCCCCTCCCTCTCCTTTTGCTCCACAAAATGTCAAAGACGTCTTTCCAAGTCAATAAGTATAGAACCACATTATCATTTTTAATGATTGCATACTACTTCTCTCTTTTTATGTCTCAGGCTTTACTGAATTGCTCTCCTATTGATTGGCATGTAAGTAAAATTTTGCTGTTACAAATAAGACTTCCACAAACATTCTTGTACTTACACTGTTTCCTACTTAGGCAATTATTCCCATAGGGTAAATTCGAGAACTATTAAATGAACAATCATGCACAGTTTATACTCTGCTAGATAAAACTGTATAGTTTTTTTTTTTTTACCTGCTAGCCATGCAGAAGGAGAAGTGTCTACTTTGTCATCCAGTAACAAGCAAGGTGTGATCCGGAGGCTTTAAAGAAGATCGATGCTGATCAGATGTGTAAAATTATCTCGTTTCTCTTCTCAGCTTATGGCTGAGGCTGGATATTTTCCATACTTCTTGACCATTTTTTTTTTTGTATTTCTTCATTTGTGACTTGCTTGAACATTAAAAATCATGAGGGTCAGTGAGATTGCGCAGCACGTAAAGATATTTACTCCCGTGCCTGGCAACCCGAGATTTAGCCTGAGACCCACAGAGTACAGGAGAGAGCTCTTCAGAGCTGTCCTATGACTCTCACACATGTGCCTTCACACACACACACACACACACACACACACACACCTAAATAAATGAATAAGTGTATTTTTTAAATTATGAGAAAAAACACACATAAAAGATAAAGTGCCATTTTATAGGAGAATACTGATGTAAGAAAATATTTATCACATACATTCCAAAATAATTAGAGTACAGACAACATATATTATTTATTTATTTATTTGGGTTTTTTTTTTTCGAGATAGGGTTTCTCTGTGTAACTCTGGCCATCCTGGAACTTGCTCTCTAGACCTCAAACTCAGAGATCCTCCTGCCTCTGCCCCTCTCCCCCAAGTGCTGGGATTAAAGGCGTGTGCCACCAATGCCCGATTTCTATAATATTTTTATAGGTTAGTCGTTTTAAGAAAACATAGATAAGTAGGCAAAGTATGAAGACTTAACACATTCCACAGGGTTAACTGGCCTGGAAAACATGCAATTAAAATAGTGGTAATAAAAGCAACAACAAAAGCCCCACGGGTTAGTGGAGATCATCACTGGATTATTAGGAGATGGGTATATGCTTTTCAGTTTTATTTTTTAATTAGCCTAAAAAAGGAACAGGTTTCCTTAGAGTATTTTCACACATATTTAGTTCTGGTTGATTCTGTCCCTTCCACACCACGACCCCCTAGGCCCCAATGCCACCCTTGAATTTCAGTGGCTTGTCCTTCTGTTTTCATATCTTATGTGTTCTATATTTAAGGAAAAAAACTCAACAATGATGAAAGCAAGCTGGGCTGGCAAGATGGCTCAATGGGTGCCACTTGCCACGGGGTTTGTTGATTAAGTTTGATCCCTGGGATCCAACACTGTGGGAGGAGAGAACCGACTCCAGCGAATTATCCTCTGACTTCCACATGCTCAGGTGTGGGCACATGCACACACAGAAGGAATAAATAAGTCGGAATTTAAACATAGTACACCCAATAGTTATTTTAAAGCTGACCCTTAAGTTCAAACTTCTCTGCATCAAGAATGATGAATTTTATAATTTTAAGAATCCCCAGGCACGTCTTTAATCCCAGCACTCAGGAGGCAGAGACAGGTGGATCTCTGTGAGTTCAAGGGCAGCCTAGTCTACACGAGCTAGTTCCAGGACAGGCTTCCAAAACCACACAGAGAAAAAAAAAAACCAAAAAAACAAAAAACCCCAAAACAACAACAACAACAAAACAAGAGCCACACCCAAAGCCACCGAACATCCTTTCTGTGGTTTCCACCTCTGTGCTGCCCCTTATGTGTAAATAGTCACAAAAGAAGACATTCTGAGATAAGAGGACCTTTAAATGTCATTCATTTGCCTGCTTCCCCCATTTAAAAATGAGCAAACTGCAGCCCAGTCTGCCAGCCAGAGAGACAGGGGAGTGAGGCCACATCCTGAGACACCAGCAGAGAAGGCCAAGACCCAGTCCCCTCCTCGGTCCACCAGCCTCTCTGTAGGAGCAGACCTGGGCTTAAACTGTGCAGGGCCAATGTCAGAAATCTGAAATCTGGAGTCTTTACTGAACTGGAGAGTGTGCCTCTGGTCAAAGCTAGGAATGAAGCCTCCCCGAGGGTGGAGGGAAAATAAGATGGTGTATAAAGTTCAGGCTTTGAGGAAGGACCCGAGGGCTCTGTGCCACAGGCACGCAGACTAGTCCAGGCCTGGCTGAGAGGGGCGAGCGGGGCTGCTCCAAATCTCCCTGACCCAAGATTCTGCGGACTGGAGCACCTGGAGGGGGCTCTCTGGGAGCTCAGCATGCCCTTCAAGCCCTCCCTGGAGATCCCAGATTGGGAGGGATTTTGCTAGGAGATTTGTCGTTGAGGGTTTTTTTCTTCTTCCCTTTCTTTCAGAATCCTGTCTGGGACTCTGCTCCATGCGGAGGTTAGAGAGAGCGAGAGAGCAGGGCACTGCTTCTGGAAATCGTTTCCCCTGCCACATGACATCAGTGGGTTATATTGCAACTTTCCGCATGGCTGCCCCGACACAGGCTGCTGTGTTTATGAAAATCCTCTTGATACTAGCGCGGAGCCTCGCTGGCGCTGGAGGCTGTGTGCTGGCTGGGTTGGGCCTTGTATGGCTGACACAGGTTCTTGGGAAGGCCAGCTTCTCTGCAGGCATCTTAGGTGATGCGAGTTCTCTTCGTCTAGCAAGGAGCATCTACCTACCTGACTCAGTTACAGACCTTCAGGTGCCTAGGACCCCTTCTCCTGACAGTGGGAGACAGGAGACTGGGGGTCAGGACACCTGTGTGGCCAGTGCTCTTATTTGTCATGTGGCTTTGGCTAGGCTAATTTACTGAACCTATTGGCAACTCTTCCTTTTGGTTCCCTAAACCTGGGGGAAGACTCCTGCTCCTCACTAAGATGAAGACAGGGACTCAGTGGAGCTGGGAGAGAGGCCCTGGGGATTCAGGACAGGTGTGTGTTCTCCCTGTCAGCTTTTGCTTTCTTTCCCCCAAAGTGAGGGGTAAGGTTATTGGCTGTCTCAGACTTGCCTGCCTGTTTCTCTCCCCTCTTTCCACTTTCTTCCCTGGCACCCTTTCCTCTTCCCTTTGATCTAGTCCCTACCTCTCCTCACTTCTTCCCTATTATCACCCAGCCTCCCTTTCTTTCTAACTTGGACTTTTTGAGATAGATTCCCCCCCCCCCCCCCCCCCCCCCCCCCCCCCCCCCCCCCCCCCCCTTCCCCCCATCCCCCCCCCCCCCCCCCCCCCCCCCCCCCCCCCCCCCCCCCCCCCCCCCCCCCCCCTCCCCAGCCCCCCCCCCCNTGCACCACCATGTCTGGCTTTCAGGTTTAAACAAACAAACAAACGCAAACAAACAAATGAATGGATGGATAAAAACACACAAACCACAGTGCTGTGGCCCTCCCTTTCCAATCCTTAGCCTGTAACATGGACCGAAATGATCTACTGGTTAACGCACAAGGATCCGTGTGTCTCAGGCAACCCCTACTGTGTATTGGTGCATCCAAGGGTTAGTCCCAAGTAAATCTACACTCTTCCTTAGCACAGGAAGTCTTTGGACATGAGTGTCTCTCCATGCTCCCTAAATTCTGTGATCTCAAGAGAGGTTGAGGTTCCTAGCCTCAGCTGCCTGGTTCTTTTTCTGTCCGTATACATGATATCGTCAATGGGAATGATGAAACACCATGGTGGGAGATAAGATTTAAACAGCATGCCCCTGCTGCCACGCTCTGTAAATCTGTAATAGTCATTCATTCATTCATTCATTCACTCACTCATTCATTCATTCCTAGGCCTTGGACACAAGATCCAGTTGGGTGATGAACATTCAGTAACTTTCTCCCCATCACCCACCCCCAGTAGCTCACACAAGCTGATTTTTTACTGGGTGCTAACACCTCTATGTAGCCCCCCCCCCATTATCCTGTTTTCTACTGCTTAGGAAACAAAGCCACGGGGAGGTGAGGTACATTGTCCAAGCTTAGAAATGATACAGTGTTGAAGACCATCTGACTTCAGAGAAGATGACTTCCACCCATTTATCTGTCACCCCCAAAGCTAAGAGCAAATCTCAGGTGCGAGTGATCTGTTTTCTGAGGGTGTCTGAGGACCCGGAAGGGTTTCGCGGAGGAGAGAGGGAGAGAGGAGAGGTCTAGTGAAAGAAAAGCCCCTAGAGGAGAAACCGATTCCACACTCTGGAGATAAACACGGCTGGGAGCCTCACCTCTGACCAGTGGTTGCTATGGCCTGATCTGTTGAGAAAGGGAGCAGGCAGCAGCTTCACCCTAGCCTCCGCCATCCCAGTGGGAACACGGGAGAACCTGGTGGGTGCTCAGCGTGTTTCAGAAGGACCATACTCCCCACACCTATACCTGCTATTCCTGATGTGGTGGGGTTCCCATTCCTGGGATAATCTACCTATGCATGTGTGTGTAGGTATTTGAGTGAGTGTGCACATGTGTGTTCAGGTATGTAAATGTGTGTGCCTACACAGGCTCTCTCACAGAACCTGAATCTCACCCATTCAGACAGAGTGGCTGGCTGGGATTACAGGAGTGTGCCCATCATGGCTGGCATTTTACTTGGTGTCCTGGCTAGTTTTGTCAAACTGGAATCATCTGAAAGGGGGGGGATCTTTAATTGAGAAAATGGCTCCCTAAGATCCAGCTATCGGGCATTTCTTAATTAGTGATTGGTGGGGGAGGGCCCAGCCCATTGTGGATGGGGCCATCCCTGGTGGTCTCGAGTTCTATAAGGAAGCCAGCTGAGCAAGCCATGGGAGCAAGCCAGTAAGCAGCACCACTCCATGGCCTCTGCATCAGCTCCTGCCTCTAGGTTCCCGCTCTGCTGCTTGAGTTCCTGTCCTGACTTCCTTTAGCGATGAACAGTGCTGTGGAAGTGTAAACTCTTCGGTCACAGTGCCATCATAGCAGGAGGAACCCTAATAAGACACTCAGTTTCTGGGGATCGGAACTCAGGTTCTCAAGATTGCGCAAAAAGCCTTTTACAGACCGTACCATATCCCTAGCTAAACACTAGCTTTTGGAAGCCCGTTTCTCAGCATCTTATAAGAAGAAGATACTTCCAGAAAGGTCTGAGAGGAAGGACCCCTAGAGGACAGAAATGACCAGAAGGCTGGCACAGAGCACCGGAGTTGGGATAGTGGAGTCTTGGGTCGGGTGAAGGAAGCTCCAGGCTTTGTTGCTCCCTGCAACTCTATCTGCCAGCCGAAACCACTGCAGTTTCAGCACCAACCTCCCCGGGATGATTTAGTCGGGGCTGCGCTGAGCAGTCATCCCTTCCATTATAATGGACCTGAGTCATAATTCTCAGCCACCACAGGCCCCTTCCCGCTTCTACCTCCTCCCCGAGGCTACAGCTCTGAGGCATTTAGGGTAGATTTAAGATCAAAATCAAATCAGAGTCACCAAACAAGGTGTCAGGCCAGGCAAGAGGGGTGGGAAGCCTGGAGTTATAGTCTGGAAGGCTCTGCAGCTCCTTGGAGACTATTAAGTGAGTATATTTTATGGCCAGACACAATGCTGAGTGAACCATCTATAAACCAATTACAGGGAACTTCCCCTGCGCATCTCAGGGAGTGCTGGTGGCTGTGGGTGGGTGAAGAGGACATCCGACTTTGTGCCAATAGGCGTTCTCCAGGGTTCCACCTGCTGGTGCCATCCTGTTTACCCCCTCACAATACAGAGACTCTCATGGGATGGCTACATGGGAAGGGGTCAGCAGTGGCTTTAGAAACAGCAGTCTCAGGATCATGGTACCCATTGTACCAGTGAAAAAACTGGAACTTGAGATGGGGAGGGGGAGAGTCCTTACTCAAGCTGAGAGGAGCGACAGAACTGGGAAGTCCCAGGGCGTTTCCAGTCTTCAGGTTCATCCTTCTCTGCTTCCAAGGCACCCGACCTCTTGTAGGGAACGGTGGCAAGCAGATTTCCTCAAGTGATTTCCCTACCACTCAGCTCTAGATGTTCTCAGGGGGAATCTTACAGGCCTGGGGTCCAGGTGAGGCCGTTGATGCTGACAGCTGGAGACGGTCTGTAGACGAAGGCTGCCTGTTTGTTTCCTGGCCACCCAGACTGGAAATAATTACACAGAAACTGTATTAATTACAACATTGTTTGGCCAATAGCTTAGGCTCATTATTAAGTAACTCTTAGATCTTAAAATTAACCCATTTCTATTAATCTATGTATCGCCATGTGATTGTGGCTTACTGGGTAATGTTCTGGCGTCTGTCTCCTTCAGTAGCAACATAGCATCTCTCAGACTTTGCCTTCTTTCTCCCTCTATCTACTTGGAATTTCCAACCTTACTCCATTCTGCCCATGCTGTAGGCCAAAGCAGCTTTATTCATTAATGAATCCCATACCAATGGTCCATCCTTTACTGGATGTTTTCTGTGGATGCCTCCCATCCAAGTCCTGGCCCATTTGCTCTGAAGCACATCATTTCCTCATGAGAATGCTCTCACCGTAGAGTCAGGCACCACAACGATACATCTCCATACCACTTACCAGGGCCTGGTGAAGGAGATACAGTGAATCTGGTAGACGATTACACCTAGACTTCTGCCATCTATACACACTGCCTAGAGACAGACACCGGTGGCATGGGTGAGTGAGGCCACTTGTCAAGGCACATATAGTTAAGAGTGACAATACACTCTTTCCCCCACCCAGGCAGGGGCTGTGGGACCAAACCAAATGATCTGGAATTAGGTTGCCATGATCTTCTGGTACAGTTTGGATGCCGGGCATCCCCCAGAACTACATATACTAAAGGCTTTATTTCCAGGATGATGCTGTTGGCAGGGGGGGGGGTGCGGGGCTCTGTGGATCTTAGTGGTTAGAGCCTCAAGAGAGGTCCACAGTCATTGGTGACTGTGCCTTTCATGGGTTCTCCATTCCTCCTTTTCTCTTTTATTGTTGGCCTTGAGGTAAACAGTTGGCTCCACCACACTGCACATCATTGCCAATCAGAACACCCAACAGAAGCCCAAAGCAGTAGGGCAATCTTAATCATGGACTAGAGCCTCCCAAACTATGAGCTACCCTTTATTGCCTTGTTAGAATCTTGGTTGTCTTGTTCTGGGGGAGGAAGGCTAACTGACACCCTCCCATCAGGAAAACCTGGTCATGCAGTTCATTCTAGAAGCTGATAGCCCATTTTAACTAGATGGGACTTTAGTGGAGAATGGTGACTTAAAAAGTCACGTTCTGGGGAGGGTCAACGATGCCTTCTCCCCTTTGCACCCCTCAGGGCCCTCCTCCACAGCATCTGCTTCCTGGCTACTCCTGTCCTAGAAAGCCAGCTCTGAGCTTGTGATGGCCATCTCTGAGGGCCTGGCAAAGACCCAAGGGAAGCAAAACCCAGAGGACCCAGCTGCTTCCCTGTCAGGTCCAGCTGCCCCGAGAGCTGATGGCTTGACAAGTGGAATTAGCATAAAAACCTCCACAGTGGCAGCTGCCAGCTCTGTGCAGGTGCCCACGGCTCCTCTGCTTGGTACCACTCACTGTCACAGGGGTGGATGCTTGCCAGCCGAAGGTGCCTGGCTGTCTCTCACACCAGCACCTTAGACTCTGGGCCTAGAGCATGAATGTTTCTAGCTGCCCCCTCAGCTGCCCCACAGCCTCGCTTCTGTCTCTAGGCTTCCCTCTTCTTAACTTCCTAGAAGGAGCTGCTCTATTCCCTGTCTCCCACAGGTTCTCGCCTCTGATGGGATTGCCTGTCCCTACCCTCAATTTCTTCCTCTCAGGAGTAAGGGAAGATCTTCCTGAAGTACTTCTCTTTGAAGATCTTAGTTTTGGAGAGGCACAAGGGTCAGGCTTCCCGGATTCCGTACTTAGTGCCCCTCAAGAAATGACTCTTCATAGCATGCATGCAGATACCCAAGTTAATGGTCTTGTGAAAACAGTGGCAGGGATCCCAAGGTCAAATGAATAGGAAGAGCTAGAGAGCAGACAGGAAGGCATGACGAGACAGAGGCGGCTCTTGCTCTAGGAGTTCCCTAACATCCGGTACCACAGCAATGTCTTGATGCCCCTTTTCCAGTCTTTGCAACCTTGGGCACACAGATAGAAGCTTCCAGAAGTATTATCAGCACAGGGTAATATTAGAAGGTGGCCAAAAGGTATCAGTTTCAGTTAGCAAATAGCCAGGAGTCCTCTGGGCTCCATTGTGCCCAAGCTGTCTACCCTGAGTCCCAGCATCCCTTTCTTCTTTTCCTCTTCCCCCACTGCCCTTCTTAGTCCAGCCTTGGATCTTTCTTATGCTCTTTCTGTTTGTCTGAAACCTTTCTGTCCTTACTCAGAGAACCTTCCAGAACTCACAGCTAAGGAGTCCCAGGGACCCCACATCATCATGATCCCTTGCTCTTGTTTTTCATCACAGTCACAAGGAATGATATTGTATATTTTTGTGCAAGCATTTTAAATGACTTAATAGACATCTCAATGTAAAATATCTCTTTCCCTTTGTAAATTAGTGTTTTAACCAAAGTGACTTATACACAAAATTTAAAAATCAAATAATATCCTAAGATTTTGTAGGAGAATCCATTGACCCGAAACACCTCTTCTTCCACCCTCCATAGTCAATGACTCCCAACTCTTGGTCGATTCTCCCGTTAGCTAGACCTTTTCATTTAAATAACACACCACTACATAATAACCCAAGGTTTTATTACATATTTTATTTTATTATGGTTTTAATACATAAAAATGCCAAAAGAATTTTCAGTGACAACCCAAAATCCCTGGATTATACAATTAACATTTTACTGTATCTTCATTTTTTTTACTTATTTACCCATTTACCCATCCACCAGCCACCTGTCCACCCTTCTGTTCACCACCCAACCATCCATCCATTCAACCCATTTATCCAGTTATCCACTCACCCATTCCTCAACTCATTCATGCATTTACCCGTCCATCCATTCACCCATTAACACATGCATAGTGTATATATACACTCAACCCATCTACCCACCCACCCATCCACCCATCCACCCATCCACCCACCCACTCATCTATCCATCTACCCATCCACCCCTCTACTCATTCACCCACTCATCCACCCACCTACTCATCCACCACTCTTCCACCCACCCACTCATCCAGCCATCCACTCATCCAGCCATCCACTCATCCAGCCATCCACTCATCCAGCCATCCACTCATCCATTCACCTACCCATCCACCCACCAATCCACCCACCAGCTCGTCTATCCACCCACTCATCCACCCACCTACTCATCCACCCACCAATCTACTCACTCACTCATCTATCCATCTACCCATTCACTTTGTTTTTGTTCCTATAATATACTTACATCACACTTTAAAAACTTCAGTCAGCATCATCTTCACACACAACAATAAATGTAAGTTTCCTTCCTCAGACAGCACCGTGTAATGATCCTTCTTGTACAACTTTGTTCTCCTCATTTCCAGTTAGCTTTCTTTGCTGTGCAATACACACACATACACACATGAACACACACACACACACACATACACACACAGAGTGATTTAACAGAATCAGAAAATTCTATCATCTTTATTTGCTACCTGACTGAATGTATCAGATAATCTATAACTTATTTTCCCCAGAGAAACTGCCTTCCCATCAGTCGAGAGCTGCTTTCTCTCAGCTTTCAGAAGCTCCTATCTCTGGTGCCCGAGACATCACCAGCACATACCTTAGACCTTTAATGACCCTTTCAATTTGCAGACCAACATCTCTCAGCTTGGGGAAATTTTCTTCTATTATTTCTTTGATAATTATCCCCTCCATTTTCTCTGAACCTCTCTAGAATTCCTAATGGTCAAATGACCAACCTCCTGAACTGATACTTTAATGTTCTCATTTTCTTTGCCATTATCTGCCTTTCTCTGCCTCGTATTCTCTCTCTTTCTGTTCCACTTTTGGGGAAATTTCATCTATTTTATCTTTCAAACCTTTTATTGAATTTTGAATTTTTGCCATCACTTTTAATAGCCAAGAGCTCTCTCTTGTGCTTTGATTGTCATGTATGATAGCCTGAATCTACACCTATCTGGGATCTATCTCTCTGTCTCCCATCTACCATTTTTTTATTTCAGGTAAAATCTCTGCTTTTATCTCTACGAGGATATTATATACACATATATGAATGGATGTGTGTACATTTGTTCATGTACATGGTATGCACATGTGGGTGTGCATGCACATATGTGCACATACATATGGAGACCAGAGGACTTATATGTCTTAGATGTCATTTCAGAGGCACTAGACACTTATTTTAGAGATCTGGTCTTTCACTGGTCTAGAGATCACCAGGTAGGATGACCTGACTGGAAGGTGAGCCCCAGGGATCTGCCTGTCTCTTGTTCCCCAGTACTGGGATTATAAGCTAATACCACTATGGAAATATTTGCATATATATTTTTATTACATATTTTTATTATGGTTTTGAAAACAGAGAAATGCCAAAAAATTTTCCGTGAAAACACATAAACCCTGGATTTCACAATTAGCATTTTACTGTATATTTATGTTTTTTACTTATCTACCCATTTATTCATCATCTAGCCACGCCACCCATCTTCCCATCTACTCACCCACCCACCCATCTATCTATCCATTCAACCACCAACCCATTCATTGACTTGTCCACTCATCCATTCATCAACTCATCCATGCATCTACCCATCCATCCACTCACCCATTAGCACACGTGCACATGCTCGCGCGTGTGTGTGTGCGCGCACCCACAGGGTGCACCCACAGCGTTAAGTTCGGTTACTTGTGCTTAGAAGGCAAGTGCTTTACTGATGGAGGCATCTTGACAACCCCGTGTTTGTCCCAGCTTCTTCTAGTTTTCTTCTCTTCCTTTCATCTTGTGTGGCATTCTTGATGCCAAGAGTTCTTGCGGTGCCCATGTCTGAGTGAGGGAGTCATTAAGAAAACCTGATTGGGGGCCATTGAATTGGCTCAGTTGTCAAAAGGACCTGCTGCTCTTCCAGAGATCTTGGGTTCAGTTCCCAACTACCTGTAACCTGGGTTTCAGGGAATCCAGTGTATTCTTCTGGTCTCTGCAGGCACCAGGCATGCAAGTGGTACACACATACAAGCAGATTTTCACACATTATACACATAGAATTAAAACAAGCAAATCTTAAACAGAAAATAAAAGTTAGGGATTTACTGATTCTCTATCTGCATTAAAAATAAATAAATAA
>NW_026067973.1:2585657-2778415 GCF_014885135.2 Alexandromys fortis
CTCTCTCTCTCTCTCTCTCTCTCTCTCTCTCTCTCTCTCTCACACACACACACACACACACACACTTTCCGTTTTCTCTAAGCTACAACTGTCACCCCACAGCCTCCAAATCGGCCAATAGACAGAGCCCCAGAGGAGGACTGCTGATCTCAAAAGGTTGGAAAGCCTTAGAGCTGAAACCACCCCAATCCAGCTCTTTCCCCAAGCCTGCTCTCCAGTCTGGGTGAAGCAGGTGTCTCTGTCACCCCCACCCATGCCCCTGGGGAAGATCTGACTACAGAGGGAATCCAGAGTCCTCCTAGGCAGTCTCTGCAGAGGGAGGAAAACCCACCAAAGCTACTGAGAGGGGGCCATGAAACCCCACGTGCAGTCAGAAAGTCCCAGGTGCAAGTCTCAGAGCAGGGACTCAATCCCTTCCGCCTCAGCTTCCTCATCTGTGAAATGGACTAGCCGCTCTACTTGAGCTGTGCCAACAAAAATAATCCCAGCGAGGATATAACTGTAAGTTACAGAACACGGATCGTGTAGCAGGTACTGTTCTAAGTGCCTTATGAATATTAACTTGCATAATCCTCCGTTAATCCCACTTAATCCCCTTTTAACCCTATGAGGTGGATACTATTATTAGTCTCATTTTCTAGATAAGGAAATGGAGACACAGAAGGTTTAAGTAATTTGCACAAGGTCACACAGCTAGGGCTATTATGTTCATTTTAGACTAATTAGGCTACAGAGGTCATACGAATTCATCAATTACCTAATCCCAGTTCCTTAACATCCCTTGGAAATAGGGGCCTCTGCCACTAGTTCACACAGAAAGGAACGGTCCAATCTCACCCTAGGAAATCAAGTTCATTGCCACGGCAACCCAAGTTCCTTAACATGTTCTGACATGAGGCTGCATCTCCCGCAACAGGACTAACCTTGTTATTATTATGCCTGAGTATTGGCGAAGCTGCAAAGGGGGAAACTCTTGTCTGTGGCGTTAGAAGCCAGGGCACCAAGGAAAAGGAAGTATTTCTAAGCTGTCCTCCTGCTGGGACCTTCTCTAGGACTGTCCATGGCCTTCCGAGTGCTGTGGGTGGGTTGCTTCTGGTTCTTTACAGGAAAAGGAGCTGAACCGACATTAGAGTTTTTACAGCCCGGGTGTCCTAGTTCAGTAGAATCTCTTCTGTGGCTTGACCCCTTGACTTCCCATGGTCCGAGGAATAAGAAAACAGGTGATCCTAGCAGAGCCCACCTAAAGGCTACGTTGGCCACTGAAGCAGAAGATCTATCCGCTCGAGGCCCATCAGCATCCATCATCTTGGTCCAAACATCACTAACTCTGAAAGTTATGGTCCCATTCACACCACTGTCAGAATTTAAGTGACTTCAGCATGGTCACACAGCATCTCCTTGTCATACCCAACTGCTCGTTCCTTGGCGCTCTACAGGTATAGATTGATAGCAGTTGAGAATTAAATCAGGAGCCACTTTGTGAGGCTCCCGCAGGTGACACACGTAGGACTCTACATTCGCTAGGAATACCCTGGGCCTGCGTCTTCTGATGAGCTGGAGGAATCCAAGTTTAAGGTGTGGCTTCTTCCTCTCTCTGGATACTCTCTCTTCTAGCTTGCTCAATCTAGCAGCCAGCTCTGCATAGCAGTGGCCCCCATGATGGCAGAGCCTCTGGCCAAATTTGAACTTGGCCTTTCTACTTATTGACTTTGTACCCCTGTTTGAGGGACTGACCAAAATTTCCCCATCTGCTTAAATCGTATGGTGTTTTTAATGAACCATGACTTCTGGCGTGATCGGGCTGTGGGAGTACAGTTCTCTTACTTACTGACTTCCTGCACAGCCCATTGAGGTCCCCTTAGGAAGGGGCTGAATGTCACACAGAGTTCTTAATTTAGGGGCAGGTGAAGGCATACACTTCTCAGGAGGGCTGGACATCTGCACCTTTCCCTCTGCAAAGCTCGGACTGTGTCACTGTTGATAGGACAGACAATTAGGCCAGGAAGAACAAGTCTAGGTTGCTTTGATGGTAAGGGCATGGCTGATTAAGGCTCCTTTTTTCCAGCCCCGCTCTGGTCTGTGGTATCTTTTGGTGCCAGGCTCACCAGGGACTCTGGGAAGCTGGGAGGAACTGGAGGCACTTGAGGAAGTGTGCCCCCTTCTTCACACCACCCACCAGCCCTTAGCTACTGGGAAGAACAAATGCAAATGGACCCGAAGCACAATACCCAGAATACACTGCCATGCTCCTAGGGGCTTGCTGTAAGTTAAAGCTGGGCTCCTCCTGGGGGCTGACATTTTCCCTGGTTCAAACAACATCTGCGCCTCACCGAGCTTGGCAAAAGGTGAAGGAGCCAGTCGCTGCCATTGTAGACTCTAGTGAGGCAGAAAAGAGCCATCCCACATCCCTTTCACCTGCACGGGGAGGGCGGTCCCACACAAGCGCCCACACATGCCCATGTATACGCCCGCTCAACATGTCATAAAACCTGTACAGCTGGAGGAGCCTCTCACACACGCCTGTAGTGCTGGCAAGGCACACTCCTACTGCTGCGCTGTGTCGTGTGTGTGCTCTTTCACCAACCCTTAGGCTTACACCACCACAGACGTACAAACACATGCGTGTATTTACTGTGAATGGCACACAGGTTCCTGTGACTTGTCCACCCTCATCCTTCCCCAGTTCAAGTCCCAGCCCCTTCCCTGCCATCTGCCTCCAGCGCTGTGACTGGGCTGGAGCAACTCGGCCGCTGCTGAGGATTCAAAATAACTGCATTCTTAGAAGGACCGTCTTCCCTCCAGGCTGCAGGCCAAATCTCCAAATGAAATCAGGCTGGGGAGAAATGAACAAGCGAGATGCAGAAAACAATGTGAAGAAGAAACTCTGAAGATACGAATAATAATAGAAAAAAAGGTGAGAGTTATTTTTCAGCTCACTGGCTTTTTGAAAAGTAATATAAAGTTGGCCAGCGTCTTCTTGGAACCGACCTTTCTGAGCTGAGACCCAGGCCACACACACATCTCTTTCCTCCCTTTCTATTACCTGAAATTTGTATGGTTTCATCTCCTCTGATTTTCTTTCATTTGTGCGCCTGGGCAAACCCCTGTGTCAGGGGCTTGTTCCTAACCTGGCAGGCCCACCAGGCTGCCAGCACTTCTCCCTGGGCCTCCTGCAGGGCTGAGAATTGAGATCCTCCCAGGGCCCATGGTCCTCCTGCTCCAGCTCCCCCACCCACCTGGCCTCCCAGCTGTCTTTGTTCCTAAGAGGACGGACTCTCTTGTTCTTTCTTGCACACTGTCCTCTCCGTGAGCTGGGGGGACAGGTCCTGGAGCGCAGCCGAGTCCAGAATCTGCTGCACCCTGTAGCAGAACACACATTCACAAGGAAAGAGTGTGTCTTCTTCAGGGTTCCTGCCCCAAATTTTCCAGGATAAAGATTCGGGAGGGGGCTAGGAAGGTTGTTAAGAGTAATGCATTGCCTATCCACTGCGATTCCAGTGAGTCCTCTGGAGGGAATGAGATGCAAAAGTCTTGCTTAGACGTATTTCTGTTGCTCTCCCATCACTCCCTACCTAAGGTACCCACACACTCACACATGCACATATGCACAAAGGCTTGTATAAGGTCCTCAAGCATAGCTACACAGGTATAGCCCCACACTCCTCAAACACTCAGATACACCTATATGTGTATGTACTTTAAATGCATCCATATAGGCACGATCATACCTTTTAACATACATGGATGCATGTGCTTTAAACACATCCACACAGATGCACACACATGCATATCTCACAAACACACAAGTACATGTCTATACTCCTAAAGAGACCAAACCATGTGTGTACATGGACAAACAAACACACACTTAGATAATACGTGTGTGTGTGTGCTGACACATCCTAATCACATGCAAATGTATATACACACATACATACCTCACAAACACATGCAAATACACACACACACACACATACATCTCTAAGGAGACCAAAACATATACATACAGAAGATACCCATTTCTTAGATGCATGCACATGTATTGACACATCTTAAGCACACCCTCACCATCACCCATATGTGCTCAGGTACACATGCATGTTCTTCTGCAGGGGCACCTCTCAAGGCGATGCTGACACTCTTTTGGTAGCCATTTCTCTCCCACACCTGAGGGGGTGGGGTTGTTCTGGAGTCTGGATTCTTATTGACTTTTGCAATTAACGCATTAACATGAATTCCACAACCTTTCCCAACTTCCTCTGTTATTCGTTGCTGAAAAGATGAGGGAAGGGTGCTGACTCCAGACTGAGTGTGGTCCTTCAGCAGGACAGATTGGTGCTCTATCTGGGTCCACTCTAAGAGTTAAGAAAGTCTGTATGGGTAGATATTGAGTAGGGGAATGGAAGCAAGTAGATGCAGGAAAAGTGACTGTTTTTTTTTATTTTGCCAAAGAATAGTAAGAGGAAACAGTCAATTCTTGTGACCTCCTTCTGTGCATTCTACCATCTTCAATGAAATTTTTGAAGCACCTGGGGTATGAGGGGCTCAGGATATGACTCAAGGGGTAGATTGCACAAGACAGTACTGATTATTGACATTAGTGAGTTCTTGGCTGCTTGCATCCTCCATCTTTTAACCCATTTCTCTCTTTACACTCGCCATTCAGTATGAACGCTATAGGTATTAGCTGTGAACCTTGCAGGTAAGGATTATGGGCCTCAAATAAGGTGAATGAATGATTTAAGTGTATCTGTAGGGCCATTGCTGTAAACATCCTCATATCTCAATGGGTCGGCACAGCTTCTCCAGCTTTCCTCTCTACAGTTGGAGTTGGTAGGATGCTAGGATGCTCTAATAGAGTAGTAGTCAGGGCGCCTAAGCAACTTCTGTTTTGCAGTTGTTCTGCCCATCAGGTTCTTGGAGCATCTCAATTAGGAAGGTGGATGGAAAATAGTAAGTAAGAATCCTTTGTGATATGCTTTTCTGGGCAAGACCTGGAGATGGCGCATATCATCTATGTTCACACTCCACAGCATAGAATATAGTCATGTGGCTATAAGTAATGACCAAGGAGGCTGGAAGATACAGTCTAGTTCTCACTGTAGGAAGAAGAGGAGAATGCAGACATTGGTGAACCATACCCAGCATTGCACAGCTAGAGTCTATTCTCAGATGTAGGTCTTTGCCTTCGAGGCTCTGTGGTCTCCCATTCTATAGTTTACAGTTGAAGTCTTTGGTTTTACCAACAAAGGTTGGGCTCTGCTTTTTGTTCTAGGTCTAGAAATCTGTGCGTGTATAAGATTAACAATCATGACCACTGTATTTAATGATTTATTTGGCTTCTGTGTACTCTGTTAGGCACACTTTCTATAATCTTCACTACCCTCATCCCATGAAGTAGTTAAGCCTGTCTTCTGACTGAGGACCTTGTACCTCAGAGATACTGGGTGGCTCACCCAAGTTTGACAGATAACGAGGCTATGGGAACATTTTAGTCCCATTCTCTTTCCTTTCTACTATACTGCTGTGGCTCCCACTGGCCATAGGATTGGAAGTGGGGTAGAGAGAAAGTCATCTTTCTGTCCAACAGGGTGGGATATCCTGATGAAACTTAAGTATGCTGCTAAAGTTTTCAGGAGTGAGTAGGGTCCTTTATAGCCTCTTGCCTCTTGGGACACCTGAAAAGCTATAATCATGGTAACTCATCTGGGTTGCTGACCATAAACTTGGAAACTGGAAATTGACTTCTGGTTGTATGATCTTGGACAAATCCCCCCCCCCCGGGGTTAGGAGTTGGGAGGTGTTCGTGCTGAGAAACCATCTGCAATTGACAGCTACTTGGAGCATCTCACTTTGAGTCCTTCGTTCCTTTACCTTTCTTCTAAAATTTGAAGACTGTAGCCCCTATTATCACTCTGCATCTCAACCAACCTCCTAATCAGCCTCTCAACACCACACTTTTCACACTCTTCCTGCATATCCATGACAGATTAACCTTTGTTCTTAGTCACACATACGACCTTTCCCATACTGCTCTGATGCTCAACAAGATATAGGCAGCCCTGCTATGAAGTCCAAGCTCACTAACAAAGTCCCTGCCTATTTTTGAACCAAGTGCTCATCTTTCCTGTCCAGACAAATCACCCTTGATTCCCTTGAAACACACCAAATGCTCCATGCTCCCTCTGTGATGTCTTTTTCATCCGTGTAACCCCATGACCAGGTGGCCTTCCTTACCAGCACATCAGTGTTGCCTCTGAAATCCCTCGGTTAGGGTAACCAGAGTTGAATGTAACCAAAGTACATTATATGCACAATACACATATGAGCACATCAAAATAAAACCCACTAGTCTATGTAATTACAATATGCTAATAAATTTTTAAATTGTAAAAAAAATATAAAATAAAATCCCTCGGTTAATCACTGCTCATTTTCAATCTTATATCACCATCTTTAGATGCCCATATATGACTTACATAATAGCACCCAAATGTTTAGCAATACATCCATATAAAGCCTTAGAAAGCTTTTAAAATGGGGGCTTCTAGACCCACAAAAATGTGAGTAAATTGGACTTCTTGGTAGCTACATTTTTTTTTTTTCAGATAGGCTCTGCTTGCTGGTGGCAAGCAGAGGCACGGATTCTTTAAGAGATGACTTCTTGGTTTGTACTGGTGGCACGAACAGCTCTAGTTCTTTTGGGAGGTCTCACTATAGAGTAGTTAAATGGGGTTTGTAGGCAGTATTCTACAAGTTACTTGGTGCATACTTCCCAGAATTGCTTCCCAGAATTGGGGTGGTAAACATGGCTCCCAGAGTTGGCAGTAAAAAGATCTTTGCCATGTTGGAAAGTTGAGCAGGGTAGAACCAACAGCCAAAGTGGTCACTCTGGTTCTAGTCAAGCCCACATAACAGCTTAAAGCAGTGATCAAAAAAGGATTACAGATATGCAATAAAGGCAGATTCAGACAAAAATAAACCTCCAGATAGGTCATAATGTGTGTGAAAAATGTACATAGACAAGAAAAAAAAAAAGAAAATGTGTATAGGCAGTAATAGGAAGAAATAGTTTAAAAAAATAAAACAAACTCTTTAAAGAGACAGTAAAAGTAATATAAAAGAGGGCAAAAGTCATAGATTAAAGCCATAAAGATAATAAAATAAATATTAAAAGGTAATAGAGTAAAAAGTCACATAAAGATGGAAAATACACAGAGAATCTGGATTGTGTATATTATTGTGTTCTTTTAACTTTTTGATTGTTAATGAGCTAACTGCAGAGAGACATTTGATTCTGGGGGCTGCTAAACTAAACCAACATATATATTTTGAAGGTATCTTGACTTCAAAATTTGAGTCTAAGGATATGTTACTTCAGAAAAGAGGTTCTGCTTTTGTTTCCACAGAAGATGAGAACCTGCGGATTCCTACCAGACTAATGTGGTTTGATGGAACAAGACCCCCCAAAAGGTCTCTGTGAACCCTAAAAATACTTCATCCAACAAACAGTAGTAAGCATTTTAGAGAAAACTATGTTCAAATTCCAAAAATTATTGTTTATAAATGTTTTCATTTAAAGGGGGTTGATTATAAATGGTTAAATAATTGCAGTCAATCTCTTTTTTAAAAAGGGGAAATATGATATAAAGATGAATACTTTGCATTAGTATGGATTTTGGTCTATTGATAGAAATTTAAGGATAATTTGTTATATTGTATATACGTATTTCTACTTTTTAAAAAAGGATATTGTGTTGTGCAGCTCATTTAAAATGTAATTTATAATTAAGAAATACAGATTAATAGATAGTTATTTATAATAGTCAAACTGTAGTCATGTTAGTTAGGTTTTCTAGTTGTATAGAGATACAGTTCAGATGGATAGGAATTATTCAAACCTTTCAAAGACCTATAGAACATGGCATTTAAAATGTTTTAAAAACTTCGACTTTTCTCAACAATGAGACATGTCTGATTCTGACAGCACCAGTTACTTCAGGGGGTTGATGGGCATTGAAGAAACTTATTATGGAATTAGCCTTCAATGTGACAAGGCTAGCCATTTGGGCAAGAAGCTGTTCTTGCCTGGGCTGATTGATGGTATGCTCTATGTATTGGGCCTGCAGGATCCATAGAAAGATGACTGCTAAACCTGCCTAAAGAAGGTGAGACAGTCCATCAGGGTTCCTGATTCATGAAAAAGTCTGTCAGATATTCTACAGGACACAAAAGAAAGTGATTGACAAACTACCAATATAGACAAAACAGTCTTTCAAATTTCATGCTCCATGGAGAAATCTGTTGGATACTATAGGCCTGTAGGCTGAAAATAGATGCTATAATATGACAGAAGAACTTTGGGTGACTGTCCAAGCAGCAAGATGTATCTGTCAATTCTAGAGTTTTGAAAGTTGCTTACAATGTACTTCCTGTTTACTTAGGTAATATTATGTCCTTCTGGGTTTTTTTTTATGGAGTTGAAGAATAGATAGTTATAATTATAGTTTTCCTTAGTTATGATAAAACTAAAAAGAAAAAAGTAGATATGAAACTTTGGACTCACAAAGATAAAATAGATGATATAATATTTTCTTTAATTTTGCCTGATACCTGTTTTGTTATATGTAGTTTTACTATGTTAAAGTGAAAAACTTCTTCTTTTATTTATACAGAAAAGGGGAGATGATTTGGGATTCTCCACTGTATGCTGTGAAGATGTTTTAATGCCATTGCTTAATAAAGAAGTTGCTTTGGAATATGGCAGGGCAGAATAGAACTAGGCAGGGAAAATGAAATTAATGCTGGGAGAAAGAAGGCAGAGACAGAGAGATGCCATGTAGCTGTCAAAGGAGAAAGATGCCAGGACCCTACTGGTAGGCCACAACCTCATGGTGACTCATAGATTTAATAGAAATGGGTTAATTTATGATGTAAGAGCTAGATGGGAATACACCTAAGCTATTGGCCAAATACTGTTGTAATTCATACAATTTCTGTGTGATCATTTGGCCCTGGATGGTGAGGAAACAAATGCGTAATCTCTATTTACACATCTAGCCCCTCTCTTGGAGGGCCCTCTTGCTGTTTTGTGTGGTCATCCTTGACTAGCTCCTATCAGCTCATTAGATGACAAACTTCTTGAGAAGGAAACTGAGTCTCATGTAATTTACACCCATAAGAATGTAGACACATGAATGATCACAGACTCTCTGTGATATGCAAATGAAAGATTTCATTTTGGGACCAAATGATGCTTCAACTAGACATAAGGAGGCAACCCTGGCATACAAGTGATAACTTTCTTGTGCCTATCTGCAGAGCTGACTATCTGTATGCATGGACTGAGGTCAGATTTTTCAGGCACGCTTGGTTGTATTTTCTTTGCCTACTGAGGGGCAAACCCAGGTGTCCCATAGGGTGACCTGTCAGTGGAAGCAAGTGGGCAGGTACCTTTAGGGAACTCTTCAAATTAAGCTCTCTTGGCTTTTTGCCCACACTCAACCTTTTTAGACCAGGCTGAAGTCGGTGGAGAAAGTAATAGATTGGGACTGGGATGCTCAGGTTAAGTGGGCTGCTTTGCGGAGCTCATCCATAACCCTGCTGGAGCCCAGAGAACAATACGTTAATTAGAGCCGACGGCAGGGCTCCCATCAGCCATCCATCCTGCATGTGTCTGTGGGGCTTCCCCATGGACACGTCAGCACACTCCCTGCTCTGAAAGAGATTTATTCATTATCAATGTGTGTCTATGAGAGGAACCTGGTGGGGAGGGAAGGAGAAGGGAGGGAGATGCCAAGAGGGACTGGATGTGAAAGAGGCTGATCCCAATCTGCTAGCAGCTGATGAATGGGTGTTTGGGGGCTGGAGATAGGGTGTTCCCAATTAGGAGATTAAAACAAGGCCACCTGGTTAGTCAGGTGAGCCAAGAGAAATTAGAAGAAATGTTGTAAATATGTCCAACAAGAAGGAGTCTTGGCCAGGTTTGAATGCAGCTTCCTTTAAGCCCAAACGGTAGTGGGAAAGAAGGCAAAGAAGAGAAAATCTGTTTACCACAGAGCTATGCATCCCCAAGATTCTGCTTTCAAAGCACCCAAAGTCATGCTGAATGAAGAAATGACACTCTATGGACAGCAGAAGAATCAAGGCCAAATATCAGAAGACCTAACCACCAAGGAAAAAAGAGAAACAGCAGCCAGAAAGACAAAGCATGGGCTTTTTTTATTTTATATTATGTTATATTTTTAGCTCAGGAGTTCTTTGGAAGAAAGGGAGGTGCATTTCATTGTTTCTGGGTACTGTTACTTGTGTATTGCAAAGAAGTTTAGAGATGATGGAACCAGCTCTCTTCAAGGTACTGTAGGAGCCTGTGGGGTGAGAAGTGAACAGACCAGAGATGGCCAGTGGATGACTGGGCTGCTACCCATTGGTCCAAGATCTAACAACAATAAAGAGGAGCATCATAGGTGGTACAGTACCTACCTTATATATTGGCTTCACAAAAGACGCGTAAAACACTGCAATGGTGCTAACACCACCCCTGCAACCCGGTTGACTTCCCCAAGCCCCACAGCTGTTTTTTTTCAGAGTAGCGTCTTTTGACTGTGATGCTATGGGGGGGGCACCAAGAAGGTTGGGTTATGTGATGCTATGGGGGGGCACAAGGAAGGCTGGGTTCTGTAATGGTATTGGGGGGAGCACTAGGGAGTCTGGGTTCCCCTGGCACGGGTTCTTGTTCTCGTCAGTCAAATAATTTATAGAAGAACACAGAAGGACAGCAATCAAACACTTTATTGGAAAGATGTTGGGGTGTTTGAGAAGAGAACATCCATATTGGGGAGCAGTGCTGGTGGTCTTGACAGTGAAAACCTCACTCAAGGAAGATTGGGGTGTTGTTTTCTATGAGCTCAGAGACATTGAGGAGATGGGAGTGCTTCATTGGGGATGACTTGACTAGTTATGCCTTTATTATATTTAAATAATGTACCTCATTTACATTGTGTTGGGTATTTCTATTATTAATATGAAGCTGCAGAACTTGTGGTAGGGCTAATTTTCCCTTGAAATTTTCCTTCCTGATGGAGCGTCACCAGTAGATGATCACTTGTGAAATCTTTGGTGGGGTTTTAGGACACTGCACGTGCCTGGGTGGTTCTCAGCTGGGAATCATTTGAAAGTTCCTGGGAGGTATCCAGGAGGGCTGAGTCCACCTTCCTTTTAGGTAGGAGCAATGAATGATTTGTCTCGAATGCAAGGTAAAAGGTGAGAAAATAATGAAGGGGTTGGCCACTGTATCTGGGCAGGGCCTCTGTTCATCAGCTCTTCCTTCCTTCCTTCCTTCCTTCCTTCCTTCCTTCCTTCCTTCCTTCCTTCTTTTCTTTCTTCCTTTTTTTCTTTTTTCCTTCCTTCCTTTTTTTCATAGCAAGAATCTGCATTTTTACTGGAAAATTCATAAAATATATTTTGATCAAGTTTCCCCACCCCCAACTCTTTCCAGATCCTCCCCAGTACTCTATTCTTCCAGCTTTATGTCCTCCCAAAATAAGCAACAAACATGTAATCCTTCCCCACAAAAACAGAAATCAAAAATATACAAATAAAAGGCCAATAAGACAAAAAAAAGTCCAAATAAAGCAAAATTAGACAAAAAGTCTACAGAAACACCATTGAGTTTGTTTTGTGCTAGCCAACTATTCCTGGGCATGAGTCCTACCCTGCCTGAGCAGGCTGTGTGTATATCTGTGTGTATGTGTATGTGTGTGTGTTGTGTTGTGTTTCCACACTATGAAATGAAGTGTTTCTGATGAGGTAGCAGCTTTCTCCGTGGGTCAGTAGAGCCCATCGCCCAGGAGTCCTGTTGCATATGCAGGAGCTTGGTCTGTGCGCTGTGGCCGCTAACCAGGGTCGGTATTCCCACCAGCCCTCCATATGATTTATGTGTGCCCTAGAGCTGGAGAGCTTGTTGATCCGTTGCCTGTCTCACACTGTGAGGTGTCAGGATACTGAAGAGAAGGCCAGTGTGGGGTCCACTCGCTGGCTGGGTGACAACACCTCGGGACTTCAGTTCACTCATTTTTCACGTAAAGGGACTGAACTAGAGCGGGTAACTTTTGTTGTTTGGAGGGGCTGAGAAAGGTCTTACTACATAGTCTTTGTTGGCCTGAAACTTGCTATAGAAACCAAGCTGCCCTCAAACTTGCAGAGATTCTCCTGCCTCAGTCTAGAAAATACTGGAAATCCAAGCATGTCCCAACATGATCAGCTCAGACCAATCTCTCTCTCTCTCTCTCTCTCTCTCTCTCTCTCTCTCTCTCTCTCTCTCGTGTGTGTGTGTGTGTGTGTCTGTCTGCCTCTCTGTATAAGTTCAGAAGGCAATAAGGGTTTTCCTCTGCTGCTCTTATCTTTTTTTATTTTATTTTATTTTATTTTATTTTATTTTATTTTTGAGACAGGGTGTCTCAATGAAAATGTAACTCACTAATTTGGCTAGACTGTCTGGCCAATAAGCTAGTAATTTCCATGGATCCTCCTGTCTCTGTCCCACCAGGACTGGGATTATGGATGCTCACCACACACGTCCTTTTACATGGGTGCTAATGATTCAAACTCAAGACTTTGTGCTTGCGTGGTCAGCACTTTATTGACTGAGTCATCTCTCCAGGCCCAGGTCAGTGAAACTTCACTATACTTTAGCAGTCAATGATCACCTGGAATGAAGGAAAGTTGTCTGTGTAGGAACCATGATTGTACTTTTAGCAGACTCCCTACCGCGGAACCTTAGCTTGAGAAACACTGACCAGATGGTTTCTGAGGTTTCCTCTGACTCATACATTCTATGGGCCATTCTGCCCAATCACAGTACAGAATTAGCTGTCCCTCTGTCACGCATCTTCCATTGGTGGGAAGATTCTTTCATGTTCATGGTGTATGCCTCTTCCAAGAGGACAGACTTGTCCCATGCCACATCTGCCTTCTCCTAGTCCAGACAGTGAATGCCACTTTCCCAGCATACCCTGAATGGATGAGCTAAGCCCTACAAAAAGCACGGAAGGCAATTCAGGCAAAGTATTATCAAGAAGATTTAAGAAGAAGCCCAATGGAACACAGCAATAAAATCTGGAAATAACTATCCATTTCCTACCCACAAAACGTCTCATTTCCGAGTCCATAAAGGCTCCCCCCTCCGGATCCCAGGCCCATCTATTTTGTGAGCATGTATAATTATTAGCATCATAAAGTCAGTTTCTATACCTAATGCAATTATCAGGAGCCAAAATAATATCAGGTAAAGGCGGGGGAGAGAGAGAGGACGCTTGCTCACTGCAAACTCGGACTATTTCTTAAGAGAGAGAAGTAGTCACATGAGAAGATAAGGATTCTTTATGGTGAGATGCCTGTGGAGGCTTTGGGGACTGCTCCGCAAATAAGGCTGAGCCGGCTCACCTTAAAGTAAAGAGTGGCTCCTTGGCATGTGCCATGGGGTCATTAGCTGTTGGGAATCAGAAATTGGGATCTGTGCTTCCTCTGTGACCTCTATAGCCTCTCTGGAGGCCGTGGGAGCATGTCCTTCCCTCCAGAGGCACTGCCAAAGCTAGTCCATTCTTTTCCATCCTTTTCCTCAGCCTCTGGAGAGTTAAAAAGCAAGTTTACCACGCTTGGCTGAGAATCTACGCCGTGGTGAGTTCCTGATTCAGAAAGAACTCGGGCCTCCCGTCTTGGTGTCTGGGCCCAGTGGCGAGGCTAGTTAGCTACCCATGGAATGAGTGAGTCAATGGATGAAGTGATGGATGAGTGGAGAAGGTACAGATGGTGACAACAATCGCTATTACAGGAGAAGGGGAGCATATGCCGGTTCCTCCGCCTATGTCTTATTGTGCTGGTGGGAGGTAGCATACGGCTCATGGAGACATTATGGAAAGCCTGGCTTTTATTTACTTCAGCATCCTGACCATGAGATCTGTCCAAGTGGAATGGCCATGTTGGCACGGCGGTGAGTACCACATTACTGCTGATTTTCAAGGCCGAATCCGGACAGCCTTCTCTGGGCATCTCATCCAGGAGTTGAAGGTTAGGTTGGAGGGGCAATGAATACAATATTTACCAAACATCAGAGAGGTGTCTGACTCTTCTAACCTCACTGAATTCATTCTGCAAACCAGAAGTAGATGCTCTGATCTCTATTTTTTAACATTAAAGAAAGCAAGCTCAAAGATTCATGGAACTAGTCCATCACACTGGCTAGTGATATACGGAGCTATGATCCAAAGGAGGGTCTGCTTTCTCCAAGGTTTAGCACCTTCCACAAACTACTTGAAAGGCTATCCCAAGCCTTAGAATGTTCAGTGCACTCATTGGAGCAGAACTTGGTGTGCCTGGCTACTGAAAACACAGGATGCCGCCCCTGCTGGCTGAGATGTTGGTCTGCCTTCTGGACCCGTTGCTGAGGATTCAAAGCTGTCTGAAGAGGGCCTGGAGTGGGGGTGTGGCAGTTCTCCATGCCCGTTGTCATTTGGTTCAAATGGGTTTGTCAAGCTGCCTGAGCATCTTCTCATCTGCTCGTCTGCCAGAATCCAAATTCTATCTGCGGGTGTAGGGATTTCATTCTAGGGTCCTGAAATCTGTGGCTGGCTCATCTGGGCTCATCTGAGCTCCCTCTCACCTGTGCCCCTCTGTTGCTGAGGAGTGGTCCCCTGTCTCCCCATCCCACTCCAAACACAGTTGGGGGAATGTGTCGGCAGGGCAGGTCAGACAGATGGGGATTCAGGCTGCTGTACTGTAGCTAGTTTATAGCAATGGTGAACTCCAGAGGCAATAGCAATGCAGTCTCACAGAGATGAGAAAGTTGGATGGCAGGCTCTCGGAAGTGTCTCCTCAGCCTGTGGGGACAGCTCTATGCAGGGGTGTTTTCCGCTGGCCTCTGCCCTTGTTCCCATACTAGCATCCTCTGGTTGTCCACCAGGTCCCTTCATGCCCACGAGCCCTATCTCTAGTCTTCCTTGCAACTACACGGCAGGGACTCCTTCCTTCTCCCGACACAAAGGGTGAAGGTCAAGAGGAGTGGGGAGGAGGAGCTGTGAACAACTGGTTGTGAGAACCATGATGCCATCTTAAGACTTCCCCCTTTCTTCACTTCCAACATCTTTTTTTCTTTCAGTACCCTGCAGTCTGGCTTGATGTGGTGCTAGGACAGGTCCTGCCAGAGCAGAGCACCAGCCAAGCCTCCGGGAGGACTTCTGCTTCTACTGATAAGTACCCTATCTTTTTCCTCCCCTCAGGCAGGGTGGAGATGCCCTCCCTTTGGAGCCAGGGAATTAAAACAGGGAGCTGGGCCTTGGCAACTGGCCTCCTCTCTGGCACTAGGCCTGCACCGTCTCTATGGATTGTTCTCTCAGACTCACTGCTGCCTGATTAAAAATGATTCCTTCTTGCAAGACAAAATAGGGTCTTGTCTGGAGTCCACCCCAAAATGAAATAGACACTTGCTGTTCCAGGGCCACAGAACTCAGTCCACAGGAAGGAAAGGCCGTACCAGGGGGTGGAGATGGGTTACCCTTCACGTGAAGGGAAGGGCTGCATGAAAAGCCAATCTCTTCAGGTCGCCTTATATCCATTCTGGCCTTACCTGTTTAAAGAACCACAGAGTCTTAAGTCATGAAAGCACAAGCCAGGCATGGTGGCACATGGTAGTAATCCCAGCACTTTGGAAGCTGAGGTAAAGAAAAGGACATGAATTTGAGGTTAGCCTGGGTTATACAATCTGTTCCAGGTTAGCCTGAGCTACAGTGTCTTGAGCAAAACAAAGCAACACAATAAGCCAAAAGCAGTCTCTTGAGAGCTCTGAGGGCAGAAGTCGGATATCAAAATGTGACTTTAGGGCTTGGTTCTTGCAGAGGGAGGAGCCAAGTCTGGTCTCAGTCTCTCTGTTGGACTTGTAGATGGCATCCTCCTCTGTTTTTCCTCATTGACTTCCTTCTGCATGTTTACCAATTTTCCTATTTTGGGGGTCACCAATTATATTAGTATGCTCAGCCCATTGGAACAAATGGTTATCAACAATGGCATGCCTGAAGCAGCCAACACTTCTTTTCCTGCAGTTATAGAGGCTGAGAAGCCTTGGAGCAGGGTGGGAAAGCCTCTTCTTGCTTGCAGAAGGCCATCTTTACATGGTAAAGAGAGGATATCCACGAGCCTCCTGGAGGGTACTGGCACTAGTCATGTTAGATCAGGGTCGTGTTTTAATCTGTCACCTCCTCACAGGTGCTGCTTCCAACTATGATTCCTTTGAGGGATGAGATTCAAGATCAGAAGTTTTCAGGGAAGCAATTCAGACCTTGGTGTCATTCATTCTGGGTTGGGGATCAACCCGATGACCTGACTTATCTTGAACTCGACTATCTTAGTAAAGAGTGTCTCTGTATACAGAGATGCATTCTAAGGTATTGGGGGAGTTATACTGTTCACAGCAAAATTTGGTGGGAGACAGTCGGTGTATAATACCCAGCTTCTACAGACTTACTGAACCCCAGTAGAAAAGAGACTGGTGGGCACATGTGTTCCCTTTTCTTGGCCCTGCTTTGTTTTCTGGGCACATGGGAAAGGCAGTGTCCCCTCAGGAGCCCCCTGGGCTGAGACTTACCATCCAAAGCCCTTAGAGCTCCACTCACTGTCCCCAGATTCACTCTCTGCCATTGCTCACGGGGTCAGTTTTCAGACTCATGGTCCCACTGCCCAGCCACTCACTCAGCCCTCAGTTGACAGAGGACAAAGCTCCAGAGCAGTAGGGTTGCCTTTTCAGGAATCCTTTGAGAGAGGAGTACAGAGGCAGCCTTACTGGGAGAGGAATACCTTGTAGGAAGATTTGGTCCTGGAGTCTGTTCAGGGTTTGGGAGAGACGGAAGCAAGGGTGAGAATTAGCGCAACTCTCCTTCTACCTAAGCCGGCCATTGCTGTGGTGGCAGTAACCTCTCTTCACATTTTTCTGTCCTAATAGGATTATGCCCCAACCATCTCAAGCAAGAGAAATGCTGTTTCCTTTTTAATCTTTATTTAGAGTACACAAAGACCGGAACTTTCCTTTCTGGGTTAAGTAGCTTTCACATCTTCTCTGTGCCCCATTATTTCCCTGTAGAAATGCTCTACATCCCCACCATCATCCGGAGACCCACACGCCACGCTGTGACTCTGAGCCACCAAAGTGAGGAGTGGGGGTCGTGGGGGTAAGGTTGCCTGTTCTTCCATCCTTTCAGCTGCTCTATCATTTGCCACCCTTTGCCTCAGGATTCCCCAGGCTTCCTCCCAGGCTCCTGCTCCCTGACTCTCCTCACCTGTCTTTCAGCATCGTTGTGCAAGGGTCAGGAATCAGAAGAGCTCACTTGTCATGTGAGCCAAGCAGTAGAACAGTGGGGGCAAAAAGAGAAGTTATGCACCTAACCTGTCTCACGTGACATCTGCTCTGGCTGCAGTGAACCTGCTGGTGCTTAGGCAGAAAGGCCACATTAGGCTTCACAAAGAGACTGAGAACTGAGAGGGTCTTTGCAGAACATGGAGCTCATCTCCCTGTTGGATGCCCCATGCTGCTCAGAGGCCTGCTTTCGTAGTTCAGGAGCAGGACGATGCTCTCCCTATCTCTGTTAGGCTTCACAACTTAGCATACTGGGATATCTCTGATTAGGGGGTGGGTCTCTTCCTGGGTTAGTCAGGCTTCTCCAGAGAATCAGAATCAACAGGATAGAAAACATCTATTTATCATATTATATACATATTGGCACGTGTAACCCGTGTATTAGTGTGAGAAACTGGCCGGAATGATTCTGAAAGCCGACAAGTCCCACACCAAAGACCTTGCTTAGCTGAGAGTGTGCGTTCCCATTCAAAGGCTTGAGAGTCAGGACACGATGTGGTTTTCAGCTATAAAAACCTGATGAAGTGTCAGGCAGAGAGGCTCTCTGTTCCTTGGGAAACAACTTAGCTTTTCTGCTGAGTTTGCTTTGCTCAATTTTCCCCTGACTGGGCAGGGCCCCTCTCACACTGGGAAGATCTACTTTCCTCCAGCTACCAGTTCAAACACTGTTATCCCGAAACATGCTGACACCTCTTAGAATAATGTTTGACCAAATCATGTCTGACCAGATATATGGCACTCGATGGCCCACTCACGTGCATAGTTAGAATAACCAGCACAATTCCTTTCTGTCACTTCGCTTTAGGCCGGCCCTCTCAAACTGGCGTTACAGGAGTGGGCTCAGTCCCTTTATGAACCCAGTGTGTTCAGTCCAGCCATTTACTCCTCTAAAGGGATCGTGCTACCCAGCTGGGAGGCACTGTTCTTATTGGCTGTCTTCTCCCATAGCACAGCTGTCTGCTTCTCTTGCCTCAGCTGGCCATATGGGATGTCTGTCTGCCCACCTCTCTGTGCCATGTGTGTGGCCTGGCTGGACATGTCTGAAGTGCTCTGGCTTAGAGTCTTAGAACATAGAGCCAATACTTGGCTCTCAGAATGGTGGCTCTACCCTCTCTATCCCATTTTTTCTTGTTAAATCCCAGAGAAGCAGGAGTCGGGGTCCACCTGGGGCTAGGACTCTGGGACTGACTCATGGGAAAGGGCCTCTGGAAGTGTCCTCAGAGAGGGAGGCAAAGTGGGTTCCCGCTGAGATACCTAAGGCTCTGTGTGTATCCTGTCCTTGCAGCCATGATAACTCCAGCACAGCTCACCGGTCTCAGCTCCACACCACCGCAAAGACACTGTCACATAAGCAGAGCCTCCATCCCAAACTGGTCACATAGTTCTCAGCGACAGGAACAAGGACTGGAATCCAGCTTGGGCATGCTTCAAGCTGTGCTAGTTGGGATGTGTGGGGGTGAAGAGGCTATGGGTAAGGCGAAAATAATTTCAACATTAACAATGTCATCCTTCACGGGTGTACCAGGGGCTTAGCTGGTGGCCGTCGGAGGAAGTCACTATAGGTGGCATACTACTGTGACATCTCCAGGAAACAGTTAATGAGGTGGCTGGAGGAGATGATTCCTGCATGTCACTTTTGTCAGTGCCGGAACCTTCGGGGTGACAACCTCCGGTGGACAGGAGAATCCCCAGAATGGGTGTTATAAAGCTCCTTTATATTTGATGCCCGGAGAAATTAGAGGCCCAGGGTCCCTGAGTATCTCACGGTGCTCAACTCCTTCCCCAGTGCTGGCCCTTGCTGGGGAGGAGGTGGAGGCACAGCCTTTGCAAAGGGCACGGGCAGAAGTGAGGCGGCTTCCTGTTTGTCTGGGCCCCTGCAAGCGTGTTCTTCGGAGACTCAGAAGGGGAGAGCAAACAAAAGGGGATTTTCAGATGGTCTTTGCGGGCCTTCCACTCTGTTTTCCCTTGGAGGGAGAGGCAGCCACGATTCTAAATCTTGGCCTGGAGGAGCCGGGCAAGAGAAATTGGAGGGGAGGATGGCTTATGTGAGATGCAGAGACTGAAGCCCCGCTAAGCTGATCTGGGGAGCGGTTGATCTGAGCCCTGCTCAGACAAGCTTCGACTTCTCTGGAGAGAACGCAACTGACCTTTATGGAGGCTGTTGCTTCTCTTACAATGGGCTTTCAAAGGAACTGTCATCAGTTTGGAGAGCTGGGAGAGGATCACCTGATGCTCCAGGAGAGCTTGCAGAGACGGAGCCCTCACTCCCCTCCCTGGGCCACCCATGTCACAGCCATGCAGGCTCTCCTAACAGTCTGCCTCCAGGTGGGTAATGGGAACTTCCACCCAATATTCCAGAGGCTCCCGGGACGCCTAGACTATGGCACCTGTCATCTGCTCCCACCTGGGTGGTACACTCGGAGCACCCTTCACAGTCTTGCTGGGGATGTGGCTGGCTGCTCAGCATTAGTCATTCCTCTTCCTCAGCTGGACAGTGAGCTGGACAGGGACCAGAGCATCTCCATCTTTTATATCCCACGTATTCACTCCCAGCAGGGTGAGCATATGGCGAGCCACATCCTGGATAGGGACGAAAAGGAAATGGAGAGGAAAGGAGATCTGTCCTCACTTTTTTTCTCTACTTGACAGTGGGTCCCCACCCAGGGCAGAACAACCAGAAGGTGCTGGGGGAATGGGTAGTTCCGTTGATAAAGCGTGTGCAAGCTTGAGGTCCTGTGTTTAGATCCTCAGCATCCAAGTGAAAGAGGAGCATCGAAAGTGTACCCCTAAGCCAGTGCTGCGGGATAGAGACAGGCAGATTCTGAGGGCCCCACTGGCCAGCCAGTCTCACTGAAACAGAAGCTCTAGGTTTAAAGAGATTCTATCTCCAAAAATAAGATGGGGAGTGATTGAGAAAGACAGTCAGCATCAACCCCTGGCTTCCACATGCATACTCATGGGTGGACACATGCAAACACACACATGCACATGCACACACACAATACATACATACATACACACACACACACACACACACACACACACACACACACACACACTGATCAGTTGTTCCTGACACAGGTGAGGTGAGCAGCACCTTGGCATGGAAACCAGTTCTGGGCTTCGCTCTCTGTGCCTAGGTGTCTACTCCAGGATTCTTTTTTTTTTTTTTTTTTTTTTTTTTTGGTTTTTCGAGACAGGGTTTCACTGTGACTTTGGAGCCTGTCCTGGAACTAGCTCTGTAGACCAGGCTGGTCTCGAACTCACAGAGATCCGCCTGCCTCTGCCTCCCGAGTGCTGGGATTAAAGGCGTGCGCCACCATCGCCTGGCCACTCTGGGATTCTTTAAAGCAACCCAGTGGAATTATTTATCTGAGCTTAGGGAGACTGTGCAGGTCTCGGATTTAGTTCTGGAGAGTCCAACAACAGCCATGTGGCTATGATGACTAATGTCCACGGAGAAGTGTCTTTCTCTACAGTCTCAGTGTGCAGCTTCTGTGATGGGCAGTTGTCAGATGAGGAATCCGCAGTTCAGAAAGAGTAAATGACGTGAAAACTAGGATTTGAATCCATATTCTGGCTGGTCTGCAAATTCTTTTCTACTATAAACCAGCAAACTGGTTTTCTTTTGTGGGGAGGGAGGTGTGGGTTGTTCTTTTCTTTTCTCTTTCATTGTTGCTAAAGGCAAGTTAAGGCCAATGGCCATGGGGCAAGGGAAAGCGGGAGGGGTGTGGAGTGAGGATGTGCTGACGGAGGTGTTGGACTCTAATAGAGCCCTGAAACCTCATAACTTAATGATTCCCCTGCATAATATGGCAACACACACTAAAATCCCATGTTTCCCAGGCTGCTTGTGGGACTTCATCCTTGTCCTGTGTCATTTATAGCAAGATTCTGGTCTCTTAGCCAGGGAACGCAGGAAGATCAGGGCTTCCAGGAGTGCCCTGCGCAGGTATGGGAGAAGTCAAACCAGGCAGAGCAAGGGAGGATTGGGCTTTGACACAGTCACCCATCAATCATTCTGCGATCTGTATCGTGTAGTGCATATGTTCTAGGAGCTGTGCTGAACCCCACTGGGTTGAAGAAATAGGGGGTTCTGATCCCCGAGAGCTTGTACCTTGGTGGGGAAGGCAAGAATCCCAACAGATGCAGAGACATGGGAAGAGGAAGGGGAAGGCGGCTGGAGACGGTTAGGCAGAGGCACACACCTGAGCTCCTCACTGGAATCCTCTACCCCAGCATCCCCCTCAGGCCTGGCTCAGAGTTTAAGTCAAATAGCTTTGGTCCCCAGTTGCCTCCTGCCTGCCACGTTCCAACTCAATCATTCTTTGAAATTTGGAACTGGAGCTAAAACGCCTTTGCCCTGTAACGGGATTTGCAGTCTCCACAGCAGCGCCCGCGTAGCTCCTCACCTGCTGTTGTAATCTGTACCACTAAGCCTGCAGCTAGAGGCGGAAAAGCTTAACTCGTTTTTCCTGGCACGGGAGCCATATTTCAGGAGGGGAGCTAATCCACACCCCATCTCCACACACGGAAGCTCTCAGAGGAAGTACACGTGGCAGAGAGGGGCAATGGCTCCTTCCTCCCCAGAGGAGCTCTGAAGATCGTGTTCCTCTTACACAGACAGACTGCAGCAATTGTGGTGTCTGAGTCTCAGGGTTAAAGGACTCTGGGGGCCTTCTCAAGAATCCTGGTGGCAGAGACAAGATGGCTAATTTTCCTGGTGATTGTGATACCTGGGTTGGAGGGGCCTCCATGGCTGTGCTGGAAGAGTTGGCTCTGTTTAAAGAATTTTACAAGTGCTTTCTAAGTGAGTGTATATGTGTGAGGTGTGTACCTACCCATGAATGCTGAGTGTGTGTATGTGTGTGGTATGTGCCTACCCATGGATGCTGAGTGTGTGTACATGTGTGGTATGTGCCTACCCAGGGATGCTGAGCATATTTATGTGTGTGGTGTGTACCTACCCGTGGATGCTGAGTGTGTGTATATGTGCAGTGTGTACCTACCCAGGGATGCTGAGTGAGTGTATAGGTGTGGTGTGTATCTACCCATGGATAATGAGTGTGTATATATGTGAGCTGTGTACCTACCCATGGAAGTTGAGTGTATGTATGTGTGCAGTGTGTACCTACCCATGGACACTGAGTGTGTGTAAATGAGCAGTGTGTATCTTCCCATGGATACTGAGTGTGTGTATAGGTGTGGTTGTGGTGTGTATCTACCCATGGATAATGAGTGTGTGTATATGTGAGCTGTGTACCTACCCATGGAAGCTGATTAACTACCTAACATTTTTCCTAAAATCTACACAACTGCTCATGTTTTGTTGTCTTCGAACTTTAGCTTAACTCTTTGTGCTTTGGGAGAACAGAGTCCAGAGTGAGCAGGAGTTTACTGAGTGCTCACTGTAGCTCAGCTCTGTTTGAAGTACTATACTTAAATGCACAAGGGTGAGGATGCAGGATAGGGGTCCAAACACATACACATGCGCACTAAGTAGAAAAGCAATCCAGAAACAGAAAAAAAAGTTGCGAATTCCTTAGAGACGGGCCAAGCATGTGTGTGTCCATGTACCCATGCAGTGCATTGTTCAGAACATATTTACTAAGCCTGACATGTGATAGATGCTCTTTATAGATGCTGACAGACACCAGAGCTGTCCTCGTTCAAGTGGGATGTGCTGGAAGGACTGGGCAGTGACTGGAACTCAGCTTGACTGAAGAAGTGAGTTTCTGAGAGGCTGAGGGTCCAACAATGCAGTAGCTTGTGAGGAAGTAGGTTCTTTACATCTGGGAAAGTTACAAGTTTGACCAGAGACTTTGTAGACAGACCCCTGAGATGCAGAAGAGAGGGTAGCATGTCCTATAGATGCTCATCTATCCCTGTTCCTTTTCCAGTGCACCCCAGTATTCTGTAGCTACCAGACCTCGTTTTTTCCTGTCTTAGAACCTTCTCTGTTTACTTCCTGATGACAAGCTGAAAGTCTCAAGGCATGAGTGGCACCTAGGAGCAGACTTCATAGCTGTCTGAAAGGAGCACACGTATGCAAAGGTCCAAGTCCCCTCCTCCTTACCACTTTCAAGAGTTCCCAATGTCACGAAGCTCTATTGCCCACAGTGGAAACATCCCCAGGGCCCAGCTTCCTTAGCTGCCTTCCTCCCTGCCTTTCTTCCTCACTTCCCCTGGTACTTTTTCATTTTGCTTCTAGAATGATGACCTTGCACTTGGTCCCTAGCCTCTGTATCACCTTTCTGAATAACCTGAAGGAAGACAAGGGTATCTTGCCCTGTGCAAAGGCTGAAACCTCTGAGGATCCCTTCCTTCCATTTCCATCAGACTCTACCTGGATTAAGACAATGTCACACCGAGCCTGGAACTTCCTCCTCTGCTGAGGAATACCTATCGCTCATCTGACACAGATGCTCAGCTTGCCTTCCTGCTGGCTCGGGAGGACCCCTGCGAGCATTTGGTGGCAGATACTTCAGTGCTGCATGCCCTATCTTCTATTCCACCAGAGCCCAGGCCTGGGAGACCAGGATGCCTCAAAGACACTTGCAGCTACGTCTCTCCTTGATCTTTGGAATTCTTAGTCTGGGCTAGCTCTGGGATGGATGAGCTCCCACGTCTACCATTCCCAAGGACTTCTGTTTCACACAGTTGATGAGCCAAGGGTTGGGCAGGCCTAGTCTGAAGGTTTTTTTCTGTGACACCTGTTCTAGGCAAGAAGGCATAGAACTCAACAAGCAACTGAACCAGGTTATTAACCAGCTACTCTCCAAGACTAGAGCACTGACTAGAGCAGTGTATACCATATGGCCACAGACAGAGTGTAATAGAACTACTTTTCTAGGAAGGCAGGGAAGAAGGATGGAAACAGTTTATTCAGTAGGCATAGTGGACACTGCGGTGACCACCAGTTCCTCATCAGTGGAGAACTTGATGGCCAGATGCTGGGAATGTAGTCTGCACTTGGAACCTTTAGGGGACAATTCAATGGCAGAGAGCCTCCTGCCCAAGGCTGAGACCCTTTAGAGATTGCTCACACTCAATAGCAGATTGATACATGAGGAGGAAGATATGCCATTTGGCTGGATTTGGGATTACTTCAAAAGTTCTTTCATAAGGGGCTGGAGAGATGGCTCAGTGGTTAAGAGCACTGGCTGCTCTTTCAGAAGATCCAGCTTTTGTGACACTCCTTGTTAAGAACTCTCTTAGTAAAATTCAATTCAGAGACCCTACCTTGGGACAATAGAGCATGGTTCTTGTTGGCTCAGCTGAACCTCTGAATCAATCTGCTAAACCCTAAAATTGTCAGTTTCTAAATTGTATCTTTCAGAAAGCCCTTGGTACCTTAGAGAGTGAAGTAGGGTTAGGCCCAGCTCTTTTTCCATTGGTCTCATGATTGAGTGTGTGTGTGTGTGTGTGTGTGTAAGTGTGTGTTACAGGGAATAGGGTACTAGGCCTTGCAGGTCACACACACACACATACCAGCCCACCCTGAGGTGCACTGACACCCCTGTCACAGCATAGCCAGCCACCCTGTGTAGTCAGAGGTTCTTGAGAAGATGTAACAGTTACAGGCCCCCAAACAACAATGTCTCTCTGTCCTGGCTCATTCCTACAGCTGGGACTACAGCGGGAGCCAGCTTTATTAGATCCCATTATAAATGGATGATTTGCCATCTCTGAAGATAAATGGGAAGCTTAATGCAGAGGTACCCTGTCTGGGGAAACTGGAGAGTTATGGATGTTAGCTTTGCAGCCTTGTGAAAGCACTTTCTTAGGGAAACCGAAATGACCAAGATGAGATTGAATTAGTATGTACTGGTATGAGCTTTTTCTCCCCCTATCCATCTTGATTTTTTTTTTTTTTAAAGGGAAAAGATTTGCCTCCTGTGAGAGCCGTTTCATAAAATGCAAAGCTGAACTTGGGGTTGGTAATTAGCAGGGCTGCTGCCTGGTGTTAAGGTGGCAGCTGCCCAGCTGGAGTCTTCTGTGGAGGTGGCGAAGGGAGCGCCCTCTGCTGGCTCCCCTCCCAGTGGGGCCTGTCTGCTCCTACTCACTCCGCCCCCACGCCTGCCAGGTGCTTCCTTTCCCAGTCTTGACAGGGTGATTAGCACCGCCTTCCTTTCCAGCTGCGGGCTCCTGGATTCTGCTGCTGCTTCTCTGGGTGTCTCTCCCACGCGCCCTCTTTATTGCCCTGGCCCATTCTGAATTTCAGACTCAGGTAGCAGCTAAGATGTAAGCTCGCTTCTTGCCAGTAGGCAACTCCATCCACTCCAGACTAAATGGTTGAGATGTAAAGACGAGGATCTAGACTCCTGCCTGTCAAGAGAGGGATCTAATGGAGGAAACACAGATGTATACAGTGACCAAACCAGTGCTCTACGACGGAGCCATCTGAGATGGCAGGGTTGTCCTGTATTTATGGTATACATTTTGGTCCCTTGAAACTAAAAAGGGACAGGTGTCTGGGTCTTCAGCCAACTGGCTTAGGATCTAAGCAAATAGCTTCTGAGATCTGAGCCTCAGTGTTCTGTTTTGGAGACTTACAATGTGCTTCTAGAACCTCTCGAGAACCCAAGATTTACTGGCCTAGCCCCGCTTCCTCCTGAGAAGGAGGAAGAAAGGCTGTGATGTGTCCAGTTTCATTCACGATAAGGGAGAGACAAAATCGGGACTCTAACTCTTACTTCCTGGCTTTTTGACTCCATCAGGCTGTACAAAGTGTGAGGTAGGGAACAAGCTTTAAGAGAGAACAAAAGCCCTCAGGACTAGTTAGGACTCAAAGGCGTCTGTTGAAGCCTCCTGTTTAAGCCATCACAGACTCAAGACCAAGTTTGAGGTCTGGTGTGAACTGGAGGCTTACAGGGTGATTATAGAGGACATTTATTAGTGATAGCACTCAATAACCTAGGACCAGAACATGCCCTCATGGTCAGTGTCTGTCCTAAGTATCTTCATCATCAAATAATTCTAGGAGTGAGGCACAGAAAGAGATGGAATGGTGTGTCCCCCAGTTTACCTGGGACACCAGAGAGTGGGAGCAGTGAGAATCCCTGTCTCTCGGAGACTTCACTGGGCATAAGAGTTAATATTTTGGGTGGTCCCCATCAAACAGTGAATTCCAACATGGCTTCTGGATTAATCTCTGAGCCCAAAAACTTTGTAGAGATGGAGAATGGAAAGGGATAGTTTTCACTGAATAGACTTAGCCTCCTCTCTGCGCCACAAATATTTATGAACATAGATAGGATCTAAAGAAAGTCTTGCACACATGGCTGGGAGCTGGGAGGGTCGGAAGCAGTAAGCATCAGGTGAATTCATTTGAAATTCAAAGTACACACTGTATAGTTTTCTTTAGATAATGCCAAGCACTAGGCCTATCCCAGGTCCCAGAGTACTCTCTGGAGATGCTGAGCTTTGCAAATGGAAGGATCTTGGTCACCTTGGCTTCCTAACCTACTCCATATTAAGGTGTGGGGTGAGTCCTAGAGTGAACACCCATCGTGATCCTGGGCAGAGCCTGGGACTCACCTGGAGGTTTTTTTTTTTTTTATTTCAGGTTTTCCCTAGTAATGTTCCTCATGTTGGTGAGAGACTTCTGGCTTTTTATGGAACCACATAAAAACACTATAAATACCAGTGTATTTAAACTTGACTGTGTTTTCTTACTTTGGATGGGGTTGGGAGGTGGGTGAGAATTTTTTGCTAAGATGGTCATCCTTGCAGGGCAGTGGTGGTGCACGCCTTTAATCCCAGCACTTGGGAGGCAGAGGCAGGCGGATCTCTGTGAGTTTGAGACCAGCCTGGTCTACAAGAGCTAGTTCTAGGACAGGCTCCAAAACCACAGAGTAAACCCTGTCTCGAAAAAGCAAAAAAATAAATAAATTTAAATTTATAAATTTAAATTCTTTTTTTTTAGTATTATGCAGCATGTGTTTGTATGATATGAATATGGCATCTCGTGTCTGTGTAGGAAGGTCAGGACCACTTTGTGGCGTCTGCTCTCTACTTCTACCTTTCTGTGGCTTCCGGGACCTGAACTCAGGTCGCCAGGCTGGGGTGGCAAGTGCTTTTACCTGCTGAGGCATCTCCCTGGCCCACGTGCGTGTCCTCTGGGTGCTATCTTTAAGGTCTCCTTCTGGCTGTGGTGGGAGCTAAGCTCGAGGAACATTCAGGATGATTTCAGGCCTCTTCCTTCCTCTCCCTATTTGACTGTGGAGAGGCCAAGAGATCCAAGGTCAGGTAGGGACTCCATCAAGGTTGCACAACCAGTCAGCAGCAAGGTGGAACTGAGATTCCAGCTGTCTAAATCATCTGCTCACTTGCTCAGAAGGTTTTTAATAAATTCTTAGTGGGTATCCAGGAACCATGATAGGCAAGGGGACAGTGGAGAGGCAAGAAGACCCAGTGTCCTCATCCTTAGTGCTTGCCTTGGAGTAGGAAAAAGTAAACACATAATCTTAGCTACCTTTGTCTACACGTCATGAAGAAAATGGCAGAGCAGCTAGAAAAAGCTCCCCTGGAACAGTCATATATAAATGTTGGTTCCCAGGATGTTTGGAGAACCAAGGTTAGAACTAGGGACAGAGTGTTCTGGGCCAAGGGAACAGCTTTCACAAAAGCCCTGGGGATGCAAAGTTTGTTGTCAAGGTCGGTGTGGTGGAGAAGAATAAGTGAGAGAAACTGGAATGAGGCCAGGTCATGTGGTCAGGCAAGATCATGTGGCAGCCCTCCTAGGTTGTCTGGGCAGAATAGCTGAGGTCCTGCAGCACAGTGGAGGAGGAGGTCAAGGGCTGACAAGCATCTGGATTAACAGGGACTTGGCTGTTTTGAGAAAGGCGTTCTGAAGACATGAGGACGTGTGGTGTGGCTGCTAAAGATGGGGGTAGCTCAGGGAAGGTAGGGACTTGGTCACCTCAAGAGGCAATCAATGCAAAGACATCTTGAAAGGGGAGCCCCAGAGTTTGCTGAAGAGCCTGGCAGTGGCAAATCAAGAGAGGTACACCAGACCTACCTGAGGACATTGAAGGGCTGGAGCCAAAGGGCTGGAACGACCAGCCTGGGCCTTAGTAGATCCATATGGAAGGAACCAACCTTGGGTGTGGAGTACCAAGGGAATCTGTGGTTAAGCTGAGCTTCTGTGGTTTACCTTCTTGAGCAGGACTCCTGTCTCCAAGAGTCCTGGCCAGAGACTCTGCCAGGCAGACAGAATATGTGCAATGTTAATAGAGCTTTGACCTGGTGGATGGGATGCATATGGGCAAGGTAGCAGGAACAAGTCCAGAGGTGGCAATAGTGGATGTGACAGGAAGAGAAAGTAGGGGAAGGGAAGGGGAAGCTGACTTTGGTGGAGAGTGTCTACCGTTCATTCCTCCCTGACAAGCTGCCTTTCCCGGCTGTGGCAGTGAGGCTGTGGGATCAGCCTGTACACTGTTGCAAGTTGTGTGAGTGTGACTGGTATAACGTTGGAGATGGAGCCCATGGATCCTGCCCTTTTGGTGACTATCCAGGCTGGATTAACAACTCGGTTGACAGTGTCCTCTCTCAGGGAGGTTCCCATCATTGAATGACACAGTAGAAATGAGACATCGAAGGCAGTAAATGCGTTGCCCAAGACACTGGGTGCTCAGGGCACAGAGGCCCCAAAGCTCCACTTTCTTCCCTGGACAAGGATACTTGACCTCCCATTACTCAATGTCTTCCTGACCTTTTCTGTTTTTAAATTGTTATTTCATTTTGCTTTAGGTAAATGGGTGTTTTGCTTGTTTGTTTGCCTGAGGCCCACCTGTGTGCCTATGGCCTATGGAAGAAGAGGGTGCTGTATCCCCTGCAACTAGGGTCCCAGATGGTTGTGAACCACTGCATTAGTGCTGGGCATTGAATCCTGGTCCTTTGGAAAAGGAGCCAGTGTTTTTAACCCGAGCTGTCTTGCCAAGCCCCATTTTCTCATCATTTAAGAGAAGACGATATCATGTAAGAGACTCCAGTTATTTTCTTGATGCTGGCCCAGAGAAGACTCCAGCTAAATCACTTCTCTCCAGATCTCTCTTGGGGGAAGAGCTTGTCCTAGATCGGTTTCTCTGCAAGTGTACCGGAGCAGAGTGCTGAGCCAAACAGAGGGTGCCTGTGTTGACAGAAGTCTGGGTAGGTCTAGATAACCTCTGGAAGGGTCTCTCCCAATTGAGTTTGGTCTGACCTCTGTCATGTAGATCAAATAGTTCCATTTTCTCTGTGTTCTGTGAATTAAAACACAAAACCAAGCCAAACCAGAAAAGGACCGCCTAGAAACCATCCCAGAGGTCTCTGCTGAGATGATACGACTAAGGTCCTGTGAGCTGTCATTCAGCTTCGAGACTTGCCTCTTCTGAGAAACTTGCCCTACAGCATCATCCAGTGGGCATCCCCAATCCTGGCCTTTCCATTAGTCACAAGCTGTGGTATCCTGGAATTAATGCATTTATTTATGCTTCTTAATTTGTGACTTGTGGGTTGTTTCCCATAACAACAATGACAACGACAACAGCCACTGCCATTTATCATGTATGTAGGTGGCAGACACCTTAAGAAGCAACCTTGGGAACCCGGGACTTTGGTGGCTTAAAGTGCTTGCTAAGAGTCAACAACCAAGTCAGGATTTGGACACACAGCTTCCTGGCCTAGCCCAGTGTAAGCCAGTTACACAGCATACATTCTCTGTGTGTCCTATTAGACCGTGGAAGCCCCGGGAAGAGACTGCTGAATTCTTCCCATCTCCCTTTATTGTAAAACTGCTCAGTAACAAAAGTCAAGATTATTGTTGGGTATATCAGATACATACCTTGATTGAAGTTGAAAATGCTGTGTACGAACCCCAAGGTTGTAGACAGAGAAGGGTTTGATTAATTTTCAATTTCTTTCTTTCTTTCTTTCTTTCTTTCTTCCTTCCTTCCTTCCTTCCTTCCTTCCCTCCCTCCCTCCCTCCCTCCCTCCCTCCCTCCCTCTCTTCCTTCCTTCCTTCCTTCCTTCTTTTGGTGTGTGTGTTTGTGTATGTACATGCAGAGAGTTTGTGTTATAGTGTATGTTACAGTGTGTGTTACAGTGTGTGTATGTGTGCACATGTGGAGTGTGTGAGTACAAGCATACTCATGCTGTGTAGTGTGTACCGAGGTCAAGAGGTCAGAGGACAACCTCAGGTGTTGGACCTTGCCTTCCCCCTTGCTTGAGACAGCCTCTTGTTTGGGTCTGCACCAGGTCTGCTGAGCTAACTGGCCTGCAGATTTTCAGAAATGGTCATGTCTCACGCTTCCTTCCCACAGATATGCTAGAAATAGAGGCGTTCATGCTGCATGTCTGACTTTTACTTGAGTCCTGGGGATTTGAACTTGGGTCCTTATGCTTGTGTCACACAGGCTTTTACCCACTGAGCTATCTTCCTAGCCCTGACTTCCAGCTTTACCTGGTTGTAGATGAGAGTGACCTTACAGACTTTGAGGCATGGGAATCAGGTCCCAAGTGACCTTGCTGCCGGTGTGTCAAAATAAGAAGACCCTCCTATAGAAGGGCACAACAAAAGAGATACCCAAGAGTCTGTCCCTCAACCAAGTATCTGGCCTGGGTGCTGGTCCCAAGGTTTATTGTCGATGTCTTATATCAATATCCAGGACTCTCTGTGAGGGGTAGAAACAAGAGTTGGTGATTGTTTTCTATAGTCTGAGAGGGTTATAGAAGCCTGGTGTGAGGCTCATACAGCCAAACACTACAGGCTGGTGGTGCTGGATCCCTGAGTAGACACCCTCGTGAACTAGCATTGTCTAGGGATGCCTCTGTCATCTCCTTTTCTCCTTCTTGGACTCTGTCTTCAAAGAACACTCTTACCTGGCCTTCCCACTGCCAAGAGCTCTGTAAAACATTTGATTTGGGGCTCCAGATGAGTTATCTGTGAGTGGCCCTGGGGAGCCGCAATCTCTTTCTGTCTTTATCTGAATAGCTACATCAAATACTAATGTGCTTTGTTGTTGAGGGTAAGGTGGTTATAACTTAACTTTATTGTTCATTACTCATCGCTATATGACCTTGAGCTAGTCTGTTAGCATTTAGTCAGAAAATATTTACTGAGCACCTACTATGTGCCGCACACTAGCATAGGTTGTGTAGACTAGGACAGGAAAGTGGCGTGCTAGGACTGGCAGAGCCTAGAACATCACTGGGAAGGGCAGTCAAGGCCTCTTTTGGTTGAAAGCATAATGATGTTGCATAAGGAAATGATGGAGAAAAAGAAAATGTTTTGGAGACATAGGATACAATAAGTCCAAGGCCTTAAGTGGCAGAGCAGGGAACCACTGAGAAGTCCAAGAGTTTGTCCTAGTTTGCTGACACACAGACAGTGAATTGCAGGGCCTCAAGGTGGAAGCAGAGAGTGGAGCTAGATGACTACTGCAAGGGTCCTGGCCAGGAATGATGATGCTTGGGGCACTGGCTCTCTGAATCTGTTTCCAAAATGAAGACGAGACTTCCCAGGATGGTGATGAAGACGAAATGAGGTGAGTAAACAATATTCAGTCCACAGAAACCGTTAGTAACAGCACCAGCACCAGCAACACCAGCAACAGCAATAGCAATGACAATAACAGCAGCAGCAGCAACACCAGCAGCAGCAGCAACACCAGCAGCAGCAACAACATCAGCAGCAGCAACAACATCAGCAGCAGCAACAACAACAACAGTGGCAATAGCAGCAGCAGCAGTAACAACAACAAATGATAGTCATGGTTGCAGGCGTGGCTGTGCGAGCCCTCCCAGGAGAACTGAACCTATAATTGTCAGGACTTTTCAGCTGGAAAGTCTGGGGGACAGGATGCAGGCTGCCCTTCCTGGCTTTTTTTTTTCTTTTTTAATTTCATTTTGCATTCCAACCACAGTTATCCCTCCCATCCCTCCTCCCACCCACCCTACCTCCCCGCCCTCCAGGAGCACCTCCCAGTGGGTAAATGCTCCCATGCCATGCAGAGTCGACAAAGTCTGGCACATTAAGTTGGCGTGAGATCAAGGCCCTTCCCCCTGCATTAAGGCTGAGCTTGGCATCCCACCATAGGGATGGGCTCCCACAAGCTAGCTCATGCACCAGGGACAGATCCCGATTCTACTGCTGGGGACCCTTCAGATAGTCCAAGCTTCACCACTGTCTCCCACATATAGAGGGCCTAGGTCAGTCCCATGGAGGCTACACAGCTGTCAGTCTAGAGTTCATGGGTTTCCACGAGCTTGGTTCAGCTGTCTCCATCATGATCTTGACCTCCCTTGCTCATTCCTTCCTGTCTCTCTTCAACTGGATTCCCAGAGCTCAGCCTGGTGTTTGGTTGTGGATCTCTGCATCTGGATCCATCAGTTACTGAATGAAGGCTCTATGATGCCATTTGGGGCATTCACCAATCTGATTACAGGAGAAGGCCAGTTTGGGCATTCTTACCACTGTTGCTAGAAGTTTTAGCTGGGGTCACTTTTTGTGGATTCTTGGGAATTTCCTCAGCACCAGGTTCCCCCCTAAATCTATAATGTCTCTCTCTATCAATATCTCTGTTTAATTGCTCTCCCACTCCATCCCTCTGCCCCCCTCGACCATCCCATTCCCTCATCCTTCCTGGCTTTCTTATCCTGGGTTGTTAGTGGCATGAAGAACATCCGTGGTGCTCAGCACCTAGGGCAAGGTGGTCACCAGTCCAGAAGAAGTGGACAGGTGGCCTCTGGAGGAGGGGCACTTCTATGTGTCACCGAAGCAAGACTGCCAGCAAGTGGGAGAGTCCAAGCATTTTGTGCTCCGTGCCTTCTCAGGATGGAGCTGGGAGGCATTCCTGCCTTCCCAGTAAGTCTGCTGAGTTGAGGAGGGATAGGAGAAGGGCCTAGCTAGCAGGGCAAGCAAACTGGAATGCAGGAGATGTGGAGACATTCTCTTCTTGCCCCTGCCTTTCCATCAGCAGGGAGGAGTGCACAGGAAACAGAGGAAGCAGAGGAACGGTCTCCTCCAGCTTCCTGTCTGTCCTCTGAGATGAGATAGACTGGGGCTGTGAAGGGCGATTTGGGAGACACTCTCAGCATGCCACAACAGCAGCTGGACCCCAGAGCCCTATTTCTGCTCAGCGAGCAGCGGCACCTTCTCTCCTGCAGACATTCACCTCTTCTGAGTGGTGCTGGGACAAGCTGGGGGCTGGAGAGCTCTGATGCCCTGCAGTCACACCTTGGACTGCTCTAGCTGTCTGCCACTGTGGTAAAGGGAAATTTTATGAGCTCTTCATTCCTCAGGTCCCACGGGGCCTTTGCCTTGCTCAGACCATCTCGGATACACACATATATCTTCAAAAGAAAAAGGAAGAGAGAGAAAAGCTATTTTATTTCATTGCCAAACTATCCACTTTAAATACCCTTTTTATTACAGTATCTGCATAGTAATACTAATAATAGATCTTGTTGGCAGTTCTAATGAGGCTGGAGAATATAAGGTTCCCAATAAAGTTAATTGTTGCCTTTAATATTCTCATACATTTATACATGGTAAATCTTTAAAGGAGAAAAAACACTCCATTTCACCCCTGTTAAGCAGCTGGTCCCAGACTGGATAGAGACCAAGTATAGCAGTAATGTGGGCCCGGAACTCGGCTCAGGACAACTTGGGCTATCAGCTCCAAACTTCATTTAAGCAGCCTGGGTGTTAAGCCAATAGGAGCCAGACTTCTAGGATGGCCTTGATGCTTCTTCACTTTGTAGCTTAGACACACGACTGAATCTCTCTTAGCCACATATTTATTTATTTATTTTTTTTTGCCTAAGACGTGGGATTCATGCTATGTATATGTAGCTCAACATAGTACATGGTGTGTTCTCTGTGTTCTTCCCACGGAAATTATTAACATTATTTCTCTTCTCTGTGTGCATGTACTTAGTGGGGCAGGTGTGTGTGCATATGTGTGCATGTGGACAGAGAACAATTTTCCATTTCATTCCTCGCTCACCACCCACTGTATTCTTTAAGGCAGGGTCTCTCCCTGGCCTGGATTCATCGATAAGGCTCGAATGATTGACCAGTGAGCCCCAGGGTCTGTTTGTCTCATATTCCCCATTACTGTGGTTACAAACACATGCCACTGCGCCTGGGTTTTTACATGGGCTCAAACTCAGATCCTTGGGCTTGTAGAGCAAGCACTTTCCTGACTGAGTCATCTCCCAAGCTATGTCATCACGATTTAAAAATGTTTAAACACAATTAATATTTTATCTATCCACCCTGCATTCTCACTGAGGGCTAAATAAATCACAGGGCTACAAAGACTATGTGAACTCCAGAGCCGCCCACAAAGATCTCTGTTGCTGGTCAGTTCTTCAAGGTTGCACAATGCCAAGGGTTAACCAGAGCTTGAAGCCAGGGTTTTTGCTACACAGGATATTCCATTATTCATCAGCTCTTAGGTGACTCCTGACCTCTGCATCCCTACCCCCAAGAGCATCTCGCCAACTTCACGTTCCTTCTACCTTTTAATGCTTCCTGGGTCCCTCCTTCCCGAGTCTAGACCCACCTTGATTCCAAACTGAGGTAAGGGAGGGCTCCTTACTCAGCCTTGGGACAGACAGTCCTGATTCCCATCGACCACTCCCAGTGGCTATTCTTTCCTTTTTGCTTTTTCTTGGAGAAAAAAAAAAATCACATGAATTTTTCAGTTGCAGAACAAAGAGGAGCGTGTGTTTCACCATTTATTCTGTCTCCGACTCCATGTATTTATGACAGTTCCATTGCACTACTGACACTTACGATGTTTTTCTCCCAGGAGGGGTGGCAGAGGGAGATTTTACTCCCACCCCCCAGGCCCAGCCTTCACGGTCTGAGAGAGGGAGTGAGAACCGAGATGTCCCAGGTTAGGGACAGCCCCTGTGACCTTGTGTTTCAGCAAACAGAGCACAAACAAGGCTCTCCCTTTCCCGACCTTCCCCACCCAACCAGGGTTCTCTTCTACACATCTACGCCTCTCCTACTGGCAAGTGGCAAGAAATACTATGTGACAGGATGGTTGCTATGGCAACTCTCATTTCCAGTTAAACAACCGGGCACTGATGAAAGGGGTCTCGTTTGCTTTGGTTAAAGGGTTTGTTGAGAAGGGTGTGGGGCTCCTTTTCTTCCTTTCTTTGTCGCCTTTCTTATTCTTTGCCTTTGGTCTCTTTTGTGTGTGTGTGTGTGTGTGTGTGTGTGTGTGTGTGTGTGTGAGAGAGAGAGAGAGAGAGAGAGAGAGAGAGAGAGAGAGAGAGAGAAGCATGAAGTAGGAATCTTGATGGGCTAGGGTTGCTCAGTTCCTGGAGAAGAGGAAGGTAGCATCAGGCTGGACCAGAGGGAGTTAGATGGGGATCTGGGTCTGAGAGAAGAGAATGCACCTCCCTTTCTTACATCCCTGGTTTCCTCCCAGACTCACCAACTTACATCTGTATTCTCTCAGAGGAAGGAAGGACCTGTTGGGGGAAGAAATGGGTTGGTGGAGGACCCTGTGTCCCAACAGGTGGTTGGGTAATTAAGTGAGCTTTATGCACACAACACTGTTTTGCCCGATGTAATTGCAGTTTCCATATAAATAATTCACGGGAAATTATTAGAGTGAGGACATCGCCCGCCTCTTCATAATTTGCTTAACCGAAATAGGCTCTTTCATCATGCACGTTGATTTGCCTTAAGACCATGCACTCAGCATCCTTCATAGGCCTGCTCCTCTGAAAACGAGAATGCAGAATTTAATTAAGTTATGCAAATCTGGCGTCCCCTGCCTGGGGAGAGGCAGAGTGTTTGCCCACGTGGCTATGGGGTGGCGCAGGGAAGGGAAGGTGGAGCCAAGGTGTGCCCCAGGGGGTGGGTAGCTGTTTGGGGAGGGACCAGAGTGCTCCCTCCTCATAATAAGAACAGCACAGGATGGGAGAATGGTTTAGGGCCTGGACTCCATGGGTGGGGAGAGAAGACTCTAGGGATTTGACCTCCTGATTGTCTGGCGTGTAACTCTGGAGAGGTTCTTAACCTGAGGGACCTGTCAGGACCCTTCCATGTAAAATGAGGATAATAGAGTCACTGAGCTGGGGCTGGGAGCAGAGATTTGAGCTCCGTATACTATACTGAATATGGTTCGCGCTCCAGGGTGTAAGGAATCACCCACCAGTCATCCTGTGATTACTGTTACTTCTGCTGTGATTGTTGTTACTGCTCTTATGTAACGGCACTGAATTCTCTGATTCAGGTTTCCATTGCTTTTTATGGAAATATCTAATTGAAGCCATCCTGCCTTCCTGCCTCAAGGAGAGTCAAACTTACATCTTTCTCCATAGATTAACCCATGATTTGGGGAAAAATTATTAATTAGAGGGAGAAAAACCTCGCTTTTTGTTTGTTTATTTTTTGAGACAAGGTTTCACTGTAGCCATCAAGCCTGTCCTGGCCCTAGCTCTTGTAGACCAGGCTGGCCTCGAACTCACAGAGATCCGCCCTCCTCTTTCTCCTGAGTGCTGGGATTAAAGGTCCACGCCACCAAGTCCATCTTGGAAACCTTGCATTTTGAAGCAGTGAAGACGAAGGTTCACGTCGCAGATCCACTGCTTGAATATGGTCATGAGCAAGCCAGTTACCTCCATAAATCCCAAGGAACTCTTGGGTAGAGTAGGCAGAATTTTCTTGACTCTAGGGTGGGGTGGGGTTGAGTTGATGGGGAGTAGGGTAAGAGGAACTTCCCCTCTAGGGCTGGGGGTGGGGTTAGGAGGAACTTTCTCAAGGCTCCGGACTAGTACCTGTTTTATGCTCTACAAAAAGTCACAACTGTCAGTGACTCTAGCCCACCTGCCTTAGCCTCCTCTGTATACCCTTTCTTTGCCTTCTTCCACCATGGCTGTTCCTCTCCCTCCTTCTTTCTTTCATGACATCCATCAAAATACTGCCTATTAGTTCACTTTTCTTATTCCTGGGACAGACTACCTGCACATCAGAACTTGGAGGAAGAAGAATGTATTTTAACTCAGTTTCACGCAGGGGAGGCATGGTGGTAGCATTAACAATAGTGGCTTCTGACTGTGGCAGGAGGTTGGGATGACTTGTTCGTATCCTGGTAGTCAATCAGTAAGTAGAGGGCTCTGGCTGGAACTGGAGCCACGTTGTGACCTATAAACTTGGCTTCTATGGCCCTACATCTGCCAGCAGGGCCCCATGCTAGAAGAGTTTATAACATTAGAAAACTGCACCACCTGCTGGGGACCAAGTGTTCAAGCATATGAGTCTGTGAGGGACAGTTCCCATTCCAACAATAACAATGTCGTAAAATCCAATAAGACATCTACATTGTAGGATAAGTAACTGATGACTTTAACAGCTCCCTTTCCCCTTGAGGAGACTGACATTATTTCAGGGGACTAGGTATGCTTAATTTCTAAATACCAAAGGCTTGGTAACCCATAGAGGTACTCTACAGATGAGCAATCAAGTCAGAGGCACTCCCCAGTCTCTGTAGACAGGTGATCCTTAGTCTCTACTAGGAAGTAAGGGGTTCTTTGCAAAGGAAGCTTAGTTTGGAAATTTGTCTAATGATTTTGTATATCTTTTCTCTCTCCCCCTCCTGCCCTTCCTCTTTCTATATAGTTACGTATCTCTCTGTGTGTCTATTTCTCTGTCTCTATCTCCTCATTTTTTCCTCTCTCCTTATGCCTCCCAACCATTATCCCAGAGCCAGTAGCCTCATGCATTAAACAAATCTCTATTGATCACTTGTGATATATAAGATACCGTGCAAAGTATTTGGGTTTACATTGGCAAACAAAACAGACCCAGTTTCTGCCCTAATTGAAGTTGTAGGTGCCAGTCATAGAGCCAAAGGTCACATCTCTAAGTATATAGCTCCATACTCATTAAAGACTGTGCAGGAAAGATGAAGGAAGATGTGAGAAGAGCAGGGGGGGGCGGGGGGACTGTTAAAACGGCAGGCATTCTCTCAGCAGGAGTGGGAGGGGGAACTCACTGAAAGGTGAGAGGAAGGGTATTCTGAGTGGTGGAAGCGAGCGTACAAAGCTGGAGGTCAGGAAGATGATTGGTCTCTTTGAGAAGCTGAGAGCTGACAAGAGGCTGGGGTAGCTGAGAGGACAAAAGTGCTAACTTCATCCAGTGACTGGACACTATAGTAGGTCTCAGCCAATATCAGGGTTCCTCAGGGTCCAGTCAAGCTGACATGTGAAATTAAGCATCACCCTCACTAAAGAGACAGGACAAGGGTGATGCAACACTGTAGGATTAGTGACCGCCAGGTGCTGTTGTCTCTCCCTACCCCTTAGGGCTCATGGGAGTGTGAGGGAACAGTGACCAAAAGCTGCTAGTGAGAGGCAGGAGATGGGGGTCTCAGGACAGTGCAAAGTCTCCTTGAGTGGAGATACAGTTAAAGCTCCCAGAAGTTGCCTTTCAGTACCAAGACCTGTGCCCCAAAGAAGTTTTCAGTCCATCCCAGAAGTGGGGGCGAGGAGGACTTCCCACAAGGAACTTGGAGAGCATTGGGGACCTAGCGACAGAGGGATGTTCGTTTTTGCCCCTGCTGCTTTGTCTTTATTGAATTAGCAGCTGATGTGTAGTATCCTCACCTCCAGTGGAATGTTCTGGGTGTTTCCTGTTGGGGCCCTTCAGAGCTGCTCTTCATGATTCTCTGAGTTCTAGGAGGCTGACCTTTAAGGGATGTATCTTAGTCAGCTTTTGATCCCTGTGACGAAGTCAACTTGGAAGAGAAAAGTCAGCTTAAATGGATGAGAAGTTTATTTTGGTTTGTGTATTTTCAGCCCACCCATGGTCACCGACGGTTGCTTTGGGCTTGTGGAACCACAGTGCATGAAGGAAGGAGAGTGTGGCGGAGGAGGACTGTTCACTTCCTGGTGGCAGAAAAGCCGAAGTAGAAGAATAGGCCAGGTTCTCATTTGTCCTTCTCAAAGGCAGGCCTCCAGTGGCTGACTCCATTTCAGCTCTTTCTGGCAACCCTCAGCAGCACCAACAACTGGGGACCAAACCTTTCACACACGGCATTTGGAGGACGTTGTAGGCCACACCACAATAGACAACATTAATAGGATAAAATATCTACTAGGGGATCTTTTCCCTTCTGGCTTGGCTGAAGTGAAGAATCAAGAAAGCCTGGAAAGGCAGAAAGGTTAAGGTATGCAGCTCTCCTGTCTCCTCATTGCTAGGCAGCAGCTGGGCTGGGTCCCTCTCTAAACTGTCACACTCCAAGTTTCCTGTGTCCAGGTTCGGGTCACTCCTGACTCTCAGTCCCATTGGTCTAAGGTGGGGAGAGGTGATGATACGTGACTTTCGCTAATTGCATAGTGCTGTATCACCCTTGTCCTGTCCCCTTAGCCCTGCCCGTGGATTTGAAGAATGTTCCCAGTGAGCATGGTGATTAGTTTTATATGTCAACTTGCCTGGGCTAGGAGGTACTCTGCTATTTGTCCAGACTCTCTGGTAACTCCGGTCTCTCTAGGAGGTTAGCATTGAATTAGTATGCAGTGAAGACCACTCTCCCTCACGAGTCATGCACTATCCAACCGAGAGATCTGAGTAGAAGAAAAATGATGAGGAAGAGGAAACACGTGATCATCTGGAGTTGAGACATGAGCCTTCTACCTTCAGACTGGAATTTATACCCTTGGTTTTCTGGTTCCTCGGCTCAGCAACTTCAGGTCTTGTGAGCCATTCAACTCATGGCAGAGAGGGGGGAGGGGGGCGTCATGCTTCATATTGATGGTCAACATGACAGCATCCAGAGTCACCCAGGAGGCAAATCTCCAGGCATGCCTCTGAGGTGTTTCCAGATTAGGTTAAGTTGGGGGAAATGGTCCACCATAAATGTGGGCGGTATCATTCCATGGGAAGGGAGTACCCTTCTGTGGGAAGGATGCAGGCTCAGTACCAATATTCACCTCCCCCTGCTTCTTGACTACAGAGGCCATGGGACCAACTGCCTCACACCCTGCCACTATGACCTCCCTGCCAGCATAGCTGTGAACCAGAATCAACATCTCCTTCTTTCCATTGCTTTGCTCAAGTATTTTCTCACAGCCATAAGAAAAGTTGTTAATACAGGGACCTGGGACAAGATACAGTCCCCAGTGACGTGCCCTCAGGGATCTTTTTTCTCTAACTAGGCCTAGAAATTTCCATCACCTCCCAATGCTATCACATCGTAAGTCTACCAAGGGGAAAATCCTCTGATAAGGTCACCACCCCCCTTCATACAAGTATACCTCTCAATGACTGGATCTGCCAACTGGGAACCACGTCTTTAGCACCTGACTCTTTGGTGGGGTGCATCTTATATTCAAACCATATTGGAACCTCTCAGCTTCAATAAATGCACGAGCCAATCTCCTCCCTGCCCCTACCCCTGACTTTTCTCCCCCACACCAGCCTTGATTGGAAAATTAGTATCAGGAAAAGGGAAGAGCTGAAACAATTATCTCCATTACTGCTTCTTTACCTCTTCACAAATCCCTTTACCTTTCACTTCATTAACACTTAATTGACATACAATAAACTGAACATATTTAAAGTGTACCATACGATGAGTTTTGACATATGTGTGTTCAAGATAATGAGCATATCCATCATCCCCCCCCAAGTTTCTTTGTGCCTGCCCCCTCTGAAATCCCTGGCTCCTGCTCCCCGCCCCCAGTCCCTAGGCAACCAAATCTGCTTTCTGTCACTACAATCTCATTTGCATTTCCTACAATTATATAAATGGAAGCATACAGTATGCGCTCTGCTTGCTTGCCTTCTTTCACTCAGCATAATCATTTTGAGCTCCATCTGTGTCGGAGTGTGTATCGATAGTTCACTTCTTTTCATTTCTGATGGTATTTTGTTATATGAATATCCCATGGTTTGTTTATTCATTCGCCAGTTGATGGACACGTGTGAGGTTTCCAGTTTTTTTTTTTTTTAACTATTCCAATCCATGTTGCTAAGAGCCTTTGGGTGGAAGTCTTGGCCTGGCTGTGTGTTTTCCCTCTTCCTGGGTAAACTCCTAAGAGAGGAATGGTTGGACCACATTCTAGGTAGCTGTTTAACTGTTTGAAAAGATGCCACATTGCCTTCTAAATCAGTCGTACCATTTTACATTACCCAGCAGCGTATGAGAATTCCAATTGATTCAGGCTCTTGGCAGCTCCTGGTATGTTCAGGCTACTTAACTTTAGCCATTCCAAGAGATGCCACCAGTATCTCATGGTAGTTTTCATTTGCGTTTCCCTAATGAATAGCAATGGTGAGTATCCATCATTTGTCTCTTTTCTGTGATGTACCTTCTACAGTGAAGTCAAGCTTTTTTTTTTAACTCAGCTTAAAATTAAGTTGTTTATGCTCTTATTATTGTTTTGAGGGCCATTTGCATACCACAGATATAAATCTTTCATGAAATATGACTTAGGGACATTCTGAAGTGGGGAGGTGGCTGAGTGTGTAAAGAATTGTTAGCCACACAAGCGTGAGAACCTGAGTTCACACCCTCAGAATCCACAGAAAGCTGGATGGAGGAGCACACACGGCTGTAATCCCTGCACTCGCTCCCACAGAGAGATGGAAGGTGGAGACAGGAGACTCCACGGACAATCACAGGGCAGCTAGCTGGGCAAGCACAGTGAGAATAAAAGGGCAGGCAGGGAGACCCTGTCCCAAACACGGTGGAAGACAAGGCCTGACTTCCAATGTTGTTCTCTCACTTATATTAATGGGCTGTGGCATACAAATGTTTGAATTCACACACACACACACACAAATGCACACACATATACACCACACACACATTATACACATGTCCAAAGGCAAATTATAGTAGTAACAATAATATTTTCCTGGCCTGTGGCTTGTCTTTTCATTCTCTTAACTATCTTTGAAGAGCATAGATTTGTAAGTGTTGGTGAAATTTACCAATTTATTCTTTAATACCATCGTACTTAAGTGTTGGGAGTGACCTTGCATGGATATCCCTTGGGGGAGAGGGCGAGAAGGCGGGAGTCAACAACATAGACTCCAGGGTCAGGCAAGAAACAAAAGCCAACTCATTTATTGAGCGGACGGGCAGGCCTCTTATACCCTCTCCCGAGGTCCCATTGGCTCAGGCAATCAGCGCTGTTGTATTGTCCTTCCCTCATTGGTTTCCCTGGTTAGATGTCTCTGTGCCAGCAGTCTCTGAATGTCGTGGTAGACTTAGGTTGGCTCAGGTTATTCCTACTGCGCATGCTTATGCTCGCTGGTTTGGGCAGTTTGGGTTGACTGGCCTACAGTTTCTCCTACATGTAAGAAGTATTCTCCTTCTCTATAAAGGCCATATCGTGTTTCTTGATTATGTCAATTGGCCATGTGGAATGATTGGTATTTCCTCTCAAAGTTTATAAGGCATACTTTATGATGCTTGCACAACAACAACAACAAATGGTTTAATAGAAGTCTTTTTCAGAGTGTATTTTTTGGCTGTGATCATGGATTTGTCCATTACTCTGTGTAGTTCTGCCTTTCCTGTACTCTGTTTAAAACTTTGCTATTCATCTCAGCACTCGGGAGGCAGAGGCAGGCAGATCTCTGTGAGTTCGAGGCCAGCCTGGTCTACAAGAGCTAGTTCCAGGACAGGAACCAAAAAGCTATGGAGAAACCCTGTCTTGAAAATCCAAAAAAAAAAAAAAAAAGAAAAAAAAAAGAAAGAAAACTTTGTTATCAGATGCATACATATTAGGGATTGTATTTTACTGAACAACCCTCCATTCTGCTATTAAAAAAACCACTAAAAATATCCCCGACAATATTTTTGTGTGTGTATGTGTGTGCTGAAGCCTACTTTCTCCAATATAACGTAACCATCACAGCATTGTTTCTTTTTAGTAGCTTTATTGGGCTTTGTTATACAGAATAACTTCTAGAAGTTGGAATTTTTATCTGTAAGTGTTGCTAGGGTTTGTGTATTTAGTGCCTCCATGAATGGCTCTTGTATTGAAGGCGTATTCCCTGATGCAAGTGGTGTTCAGAGTAGTATTCTACAGACGTGGTTAGATCATAAAAGCCTTGCCTTCATCAGGGGAAGTCCATCGATGAGTTCATAATCTGGGGACATTATTGGGGACTTACGAGAACATTAGGAGGTGGGGCATGTAGGTCACTGTGGGTCTGCCTGTGAAGGATGTGTCCTGCCCCATGCCCCTTCCTGTTAGTCTATCTCTCTGCTCCCTGGACACCATCAGGTAGGTAGCTCCACTCCAGCATTTCTTACTACAGTGAAGAACTGATAATTCTGAAATAGTGAGCCAAATCAATCTTTCCTCCTCTCTGCTATTTCTGTCAGACATTTCCCACAGAAAAGAAAGGTCTGACCCACAGAGTTCTGTGTGCTCTTTTTGATATTTTAAATATGATGCACAGAATCACTGAAAATTTGTGCTTTTACACATGGCTGTTCAGTGCTGAGACTTTTACTTGAAATGACCGACCTCTCTCTACTGCATAGCCTCTACAGAGTTGTCAAAATGGCTCTATTTCTGCACTCTGTCTTTTATTGATCTATTTATTTAGCATTTATCCCCAGACCCCACTTTCATCTCTGTAACTCTAAGATGACGATAGTGTTGGCTTTCTAGCTTTGCCCTCTCTGAAGCTCTGTTTTCTGCTTCAGAGTTGGTGTGTTTATTTGTATTTTCACCAAATTTTAAAAATCAATTTCTACTGAGTTGCATGGTGCAGCCATATGTGGTTGTGCATGCCTTTAATCCTATAACTAGATGGTAAAGGAAGGAAGTTTGAGGGTAGCTGGCTTACACAGGGTCAAAATCCTAAATCTGGAATAATGATTGATAGTATGTCTGATCTAAAGTTGACATTCTTAAGACATAGAATCTTCCAAATCATGAAAAGAGTGCGTATTACTATTTATTAGGGTGCTTAAATCCCTCTCCTAAAAAAATTTCAGGCTTTTTGATTTTCATGTCTTTCAAGTATTTCATACTATTGATAACCTCACAAATGATCATTGTTATAACTTCTACTTTTGAGTACATATTTTGATATTTAAAAATATTGAAATTGGTACATTCATCATATATCTTTCAACTTTGGTCAACTTATTTGTTTGTTCTGACAGCTTTTTAGAGATTCTATTGCCCTTTTAATCCATGAATAACCATGGTGTCTTTGAATAAAGATCATTGCTTTTGATCTTTTCCAATTCCAATTCCTTTTCTAATGTTTCTTACTTCTCAAACTCACAATACAGTGTCAAACAGATGACGATATCCTGTACTGTTTTATGGTGCATGTCAGGGCAAATCATGATTTTTTTTATACATAAACACCCTTTGTTAGGCCAAGGAAATTTTTCTTTTATGCATACTTTGGGGTGAAGCTTTGTTTCAAATGGATGCTGTCTTTTGTCAAATACTTTATCAGCATTTATTGAGACTCTGTGGGCTTTCTTTTAAAATTTTATTCATATACTAAATTACATTGGTATATCTGAATATTAAACCAACCTTGCATTCCCAAACTAAATCTCTTACTCATAATAATTACCATGTTTTTAAAATAAAGATTCAACTTGTGCCAATTTTGCGTAGATTTTTTTTTCAGCAATACCATGGGCCTGAAATTTTCTGGTAACAACCTTTTTTGAAGATGTGGATAACCATGTTCCTATACAATGAGTTGTGAATATTCCCTTGTTTTCAGTTTTTCAGAGGAGAATGTAAAAGTTGATACTGTTTTCATAAAATTATGAATGACCCTCTCTGATCTTGAAGGCTTTGTCTTGTTTGGTTATTGTAACAAGGTCTTACTACATAGCCCGGCCTGTCATTGAACTCCCTATATAGCCCAGGCTAGCCTTGAGATCATGATCCTCCTGCATTAACCCCCTAAGCCTTAGATTATAAACCTGTGATACCATACTGAGCTCAAAGTTTTTTCAGAAGATCTTTCACTTCAACTGCCATTTCCTCAAGACATTTATGTCTATATTCTTTTTTGTTGAGAATTGATGATTTTAATCATCCTATTTATCATTTTCTAAGTTGTTGTGTTATTAGCATGGTTATTTATGATGAGCCCTTGCACTTTGATGTAGGGTCCATTGAGTTGTGATGTTTCTCATCATTTATCCTTGTGGTTGTTATCTTCAATCTATATCTGATCAGCTTGGTTAAAGATTTAACTTATCAATTTTATTGAAAATCTCAAAGAATCACATTTCAGTTCTATTGATTTTTCTTTATTGTTTTCCTGCTATTGATTTCCGTTCTGATATTTATGATGAACTTTTCTTCTTCTCATTGCCTTGGGTTTCATTTACGTTTTAACTCTCTTAAGGTAGAAGTTGAGTTCTTTGATTTAATACTTTCCCCTGTCCTTTTTTTCTAGTGGCGGCTTTTAGTGCAAAATATCATCTTCTCTACCAGGTGCTGCATTTGTGGCTTCCCACGATTTTAATTAAGTCACGCCATGTGTCTATCTACATAAGAGCACTTTATAATTTCCATTTTGAGTCCCCCAGGATCCACAGGTTATTTGTGTAGTGAGTGTTTGGATATTTTTCAGAAATACCGTTATTAATTTCTGATTTAACTTAGTTAATTAGAACATTTGATGAATTGAACCCTTTTATATGAACTGAGTTCTTTGTGACACCAAATATGCGCCATCTTATGAAGTAGTCTTTCTACTTTTGAAGCAAGTTTTTCTATGCTATGCAAAAAATTGCTGGGCAGAGTGATCAGTGGTGTTCATTGGGTTGATTTGTTTGATAGCGCAATTCAGATATTCCTCATGTTTCCTACCTATGGATAAAGAAGTATAGTCAGTCACCAGCTAGCATTATTCCAGCCAGGAACAGGTCATATAGATGACCTGAGTCCCATAAAAATACAATGCAGCTGAGAATCACGTAGCCATCATTGTGTAAGTTGTTATTCACACCCTGGTGGTGATGCTGGAAACAGCAAACCTACTGTGCTGACAAGCACGTACAAGTCCAGCAAACACAGTGATTTAGAGTATATTCTAGTTATGAGAATAAATGATATACTGCTGGCTTGTCTGTTTACTCTATTATACCTTTTATCATTATTTTAGAGTGTATCCTTTCTATTTATAGAAATATTTCCTGGAAATAACATGTTGCCACATGGGTAGCAGTCTCATAAGCTCACCTTCCCAGCACCTCTTGATCGTACCACGTAACCACAAGGAGTGATTGGCATATACACTCTAAGTTTTATAAGCAGACTCCATGTTTCCACAGCAATGCCCATTAGTTTTCTAATGTCTACACATCCCAAAGCATCTCACAAGTGTGCCTTGTTCTTGGTTTGTCCTTCACTCCTGACAGTTGTTTTTGCTTTAAGTCAGTCATTTAAAACTTTGTTATTAGTTATAAACACTTAAGATTATATGTTTTTTTAGATAATCAAGTCTCTTTTCATTATAAAGCAAGTTTTTTTTTAAAAAAAACTGTGATATTTTTGTTCTGAAAGCTACTTTGTTTGATATAATAACCACTCCAGTTTTCTCTCTCTTTCTCTCTTTCTTTTTCATAGCATCATGGAGAAAGATTGCACAGTAGAAATTGACCCAACTTCACACGTAGAATTCAATGGGCTGTAGTTTCAGAGTTGAAAAGCCATCGCCGTAATTTAATCCTCGAACACTTTTGTCACCTCCAAAGGAAACCCATGCTTATCAACAGCCACCCCAGTCCCTTCTCCCCACCTTTGTTCAGAAGTTACTATTTTCACTTATTTACCAATTTTATATTATGTTTATTCTAGAAATTTCCTAGAAGTGGAGTCATATATTGTGTGTTCATTGTGTTTGGGGGCCTTGAAACTATTTCAATTATACCTTCTATTTGAACGTAGCTACAATTATCTACAAATTCACAGATATTTTCACCGCTCTAACAGAGAGATCCCACATCACCCTTGACCAGCTTTATCCCATATCTTGCAAATTTTCAGTTTGCTATTACAGCAAAGATTCCGACTCAGACATGTTAAAGTCACAGAACATGTGCAGCACCATTGGGATGCCGCATGGTGTCTTTACACATACTCCTTCTATTCTCCACCTTTTCAACCTTTGGCAACTGCAGTGGCTTCAATAGGAATTGTCCCCAGAGACTCATGTGTTGGAATGCTTGGCCTCTCAGGAGTGTCACTGTTAGGAGGTGTGTCCTTGTTGGAGTAGGTGTGGCCTTATTGGAGGAAATGTGTCACTGAGCAGGTGGACTTTGAGGTCTTATCTATGCTCAAGCTATGCCCAGTATGGAACACAGTCTCCTTGTGTTGTCTGTGGATTAAGATGTGAAACTCTCAGCTACCTCTCTAACACCACGTCTACATGCCATCATGTTTCCCACCATGAAGATAATGGACTAAACCTCTGAACTGTAAATCAGCCCCAATTAAATATTTTCCTTTATAAGAATTGCCGTGGTCATGGTGCCTCTTCACAGCAATAAAACCCTAACTGAGACAGCAATAAAAAAAAAATCTAGCCTGCTTTTCTAAAAGTTTATTCTTTTAAAAATACATGTGAGGTTGAGATTGGCTTTTTTTCGATCTAACACAATTGTCTGGGAATAAATGAGGCTCCTGCACATAGCAATAGTTTCATACCTTTTCGTTACTAAGTAGTGTTTCACAGTGGGGATGTGCCGCGGTGGCCTCAACAGTCACACCCTGCACACAGCTCAGTTAGTTATCCCTTTCAGTTATGATGAGTATGGGTTCTATAAACAGTCACGAGCCAGCCTTTGTGTGCACCTAAGTCCTCATTCTTGTTAGATTTATCCTTAATAATACAATAGCTCTGCTGTATGGTAACAACAGGCCAGCTTTTCACAAAACCGCTGAGCAGTTTTCCAGAGTGTCTGTATACTGTGACACGTGCAGCGGCAATATGTACGTGGTCCAGTTCCTATAAACCTTCAGTCGTGTTTACATTGTCACTATTCTTTTAATTTTAGCTTTCTGATGGGCGTGCCGTGATATTTCACTGTGATTTAATTTGCATTTTCCTAAAGGGTAATGATGATGGACTTTTTCTCATGTTCTTACTTTAACCATCTGTCTATCCTGGTTGGTGAAATGCCTCTTCATGTCTGTCCATTTTCTAATTGGATTTCTTAACTGAATTTTGAGGCGTCTTTCCATCTTCTGGATGGGGACCTTTGCTGCACGCACAGTTTGGAAACATGATTTCTCGCTCTGCAGCTTTCCTTCTCAACACTCTCACAAGGTCTTTGACAGAAGCAGAAATCTTTATCTTAACAGAATCTAATTTATCATTTCCTCCTTTTAACGTGACTTTGATTTCAAGTCTAAGAATCCAATGGCTAACCCTAGATTTTCTGCTTTTTCTAATTTTTTTTTTTTTGAGACAGGGTTTTATACTTTGTGGCTAGTCTGGAACTCACTATATAGTCCAGGCTGGCCTTTGCCTCGCATTAATCCTGTCTCAGTCTCCCAAGGGTTGGGATTCTAAGCCACACCTGGCTTAGAATGTTATTTAATATAGATACAGTTTTAAATTTGACATTTAAGGCTATAATCTATTTCAATTACTTTCTGCTCCAAGTGTGAGATTTGGGTTTAGTTCTTTTGTTTCCCTAAAGATGTCCAATCGCTTCAACACCATTTGTTGAAGAGGCGATTTTTCCTCCAGTGAATTGCTTTTGCACCTTTGTCATAAGTCAATTCAGCATATTTGTGTGGCTTAGTTTCTAGTTTCTCTACTCGGTCCTATTTATCTATCTGCCAATACCACACTGTCTCAATTATTGTAACTATATTAGTCTAGAAATCAAGCAAGCAGTTCCTTCTACTCTGCTATTTTTCAAAATTCTTTTAGCTATTTCCATTCCTGTATCTTTTCACATAAAGTTTAGGACTTCTATATCTATAAAACATATGCTTGGGAGTTTGATAGGACCAATGCTAAAATTCTCTATTAATTTGGGGGTGATTAACATTGTTTGCTTAGTCCTGCTGAATTTTCTAACCCATGAATACGGGTGTATAGCTATTTATGTCTCACCAATTTATCAATATTGAGTAATCTTTAATATATGTGTACCATACATGCTGTCATTTATAGTTACAAGCCAAATATTTTTTTTGACATTGAGTTTAGTTAGTGTTCCATTTTAACATGATGGTACATACCTGAAACCCCAGGAGGCAGAGACAAGAGGAGTGCTGAATATTTGAGGGCAGCCAGGCTTGTGTAGCAAATTCCAGGCCAGTCAGGGTTATACAACGAGATCCTCTTTAAAAACAGAACAAAACAAAATAGCATAACCCAACAACATGGCATTGTAATATAATTTTTTATTTCTTTGGATTTGTTGCTAGTATATGCCAATATCATTGACTTGTATATGTTTACACATGCTCTATAATTTTACTAACTGTACTTACTAGTGTATGCAGTGATTTCCTGTCCCAACCGTCTGCTCCAAAATCACCATACAGAGGCGTAATATTACTTATAAATGCTCAGCCGATAGCTCAGGCTTGTTAGTAGCTAACTCTTACAATTACATTAACCCAAATTTCTTACTTACCCTCTGCCACATGGCTCATGGTTTGTCACCTCACTTTCTACATGTCCTGCTCCCTTGGCAGCTGGCTGGCATCCCCTCAGACTCCACCCTTCTTCATCACAGTATCCTCAGTTTAATTGTACCACCTAACTTTATCCTTCCTTGCTATAGGCCAATCAACTTATTTATTATCAAATGAGAGTAATATGTATTCATAGTGTGTAGAAGGATTATTTCACAGCATATTGGTTCCAGAAGTCTCTGGTAGGGGCTTGGGTTTGTGTGGAGACAGTCATTTTGTGAACAGATAGGGATGGTTTTCTTTCTTGCTTTCTGAATCACACATGGTTAATTACTTTTCTTGTCTTATCACACATACATAGGTACCCAAAACTGGTGATGCTGAAAGGAGGTTTGCCAATAGCAAAATAAGAGCTGAGAATTTTAACATTCCACTCACAGAAACTGATGTGATATTTTGCTAATAAAATATCAAAATAAAGGAAATTATTATAGTTCCTGTATGAATTAAAAAGTATAGGAGATATTATAACAGTTCCATAAATTTACATCCATAAATTCAAAACTTTGATTTAGTGAACTCCTAGGGAAACTGACTACCACAGAACAGTCAGTATAAAAAAAGACCACTTGAACAGCTGTCTAACTAAGAAAATCAAATTTGCAATAAATCTTTCAAATTAGAGAAGCCTATCAAACACATGGAAAATCAGTATCAATTCTATGTACTCCTGTCTAGAAAATAGAAGAGGAGAGAATATCTTACATAAATTTTTTGAAGTGGCTCTGATACTGTACCAGTCAGACTGAACAAAGCAAATTTATAAACTAATATTACTTAAGGGTATAAACACAAAAATTAAAAAAAATATACATTTTCTAGTAAATTTTGCAATATATGAAAATTATTATGACCTTATGACCAAGTGAGGTCTATCTCAAGGATCTTAAATTTGTTCAAGATTCAGAAATTAATTAGTGTAATTAATTTACCATATTAACAATTTCAGGAACAAAACTCATACAATCACATACATCAGTGCCGGCAAAGCTCAATGCCAATTCACAGCAGAAACTACAAAAAGAAAACGTAGTGAATTCTTTGTAGAAAACTTTCCTAATTCCATGAAGAACTAATGATCTACAGCTAACCATATCATTATGCTAGAGTGATAAGTAATTTCTTGTTCAACATGTTCACTAAAAGAGTGCTTAAGTTCTAGCCATTGTAATAAGATAAGACAAGGAGTTAAACCATGTGTAACTTGGAAAGCAAGAAATAAAATCATCCCTATTTGTTCACGAAATGACTGAGTATGCAGAAATCCCAAGTCCCTATCAGAGACTTCTGGAACCAATAATTATAGTTAGTAAGATTATAGAGTATGTGATAAATACACACAGAACAATGATATTTGCATGTGATAGCAATGAATTCAAAAAATAAAAATTTATAACACAATACAGTGGTGTTGGATTATGTTGTTTTGTTCTATTTTGAAAGAGAATATTGCTATGTAAACCTGATTGGCCTGAAATTTGCTATGTAAATGTTTATATGTATAGCAAATCCATATATATATATCACAAAATCATTAATTCCATTGTTTGGGTCATTTTCTTAGCATTGCTAAGAGTCTTCTTAGTAGATTAATCCTAATATTACTACATAATACACTTTTCTTCCTCCAGTAATATTTTTTTGTTCTGACGTATAACATTTGTGGTATAATTTTGCTTATATGTAATTTTAATTCTCTTGCTTTCAGATGCTTTATATTACTAAAGTTAGTTGCTTGAAGGTAGCATGTAGTTAAGTCATATGTTTAAATACTCCTTTTAATTTGTAGTTTTGTATCATTTATATTTAATGTGATTATTGCTATATCAAGGATTCATCTATTGTTTGATTTATGCACTCTGTCTAATCTTATTTTGTAGATTGTATACGTATGTGCCATGACACACATGTGGAGGTCAGAAGACAGCTTTGTGAAGTCCATTCTCTCCTTCAGTTTTTACATGGATTGAACTCAGGTTGTCAGGCTTATGAGGTAAGTGCCAAGTGTTTTTACTCACGAGCCATCTCACCAAACCCAATCTTATTTTTTTTTCTACTGTGTTTATTTTTTTAATTTCAACTGAGTTTTAAAAGAAACCTACTTTGGTTTATTAATGTTGTGAGTATATGTTTTGTCTAGCTTTTCTAGCTAATTTTCTACATATCATACTTTGTGTACACAGCATGTCACATTCCAATATGACCACATCCTCCCAACTCCCTCAACATAGAGAAATTAACTTTTTCTGCATCTCTTCACCTTCTTTGGTTTGTAAATATGTTTCTTAAAGACATCTTCCACATGCTCTTAGAAAAACAGCAGGCAATTTTGTCACAGCTGCTTCAACTGTTATATAGAGCTCAGAGCACTCAACAGAAAGGACACCATCTGCATTTGCCTGTAACCTGCTTCCTGAGTTCTTACTGGAGTTCCAAATTATCTTCCTTCTTTTACTTCCCTTCTAATTTGAGACTCCTTTAACCACCCTTTTAGGTTAGATATCTGGTGACATATTTTTTTTGTTCAGAGAACATTTTCTTCTTATCCATGATAGAAAGTTTTTTTTCAGATATGGAGTCTTAGGCAACAGATTTTGGAGATCAGCACCTGGAAAATACTGTGTGACTTCCTATGGGTCTCCATGGCATTCAATGAGATTTTACTATAATTTGAGCTATTTCTCCATTGCAAGTGAGTCTAAAAGGAAGTTTCTTTTACTTACCACTTTTTCTCAAATAACCACTCTTAATCACTCTGAGTCTTATATTAATTGTAAATGCTCAGTAAATAGCTCAGGCTTATTATTAACTAGCTCTTAAATTTTAAGTTAACCCATATTCCTTATTTACACTCTGCCATGTGGCAATACTTTTATTAACACGACACTTTCATCTCCTACTCCCTTTGTATCTGCTGCCCACTCCAGACTCCACCCTTTTCTTTCCTATCATCTTTAGTTTGGTTGCTCCACCTATACTTCCTGTCTGGCTACTGGACAATCAGCTTTGTATAAAACCAATTTGAGTGAGAAATCTTTACACTGTACAAGAGGTTTATTCCACAGCATTTACCCCTTTTTGTCTAATAAAATAAAAGTTTTAGCTTTAATACAGTAGGATTATATTCAACAAAAACAGTTATCAAGTATGGATGATAGTTACAATATTCAATCTATTTGTATTTGGCAAAATTAGAGAAAATACTTTATTATCTATTTTCTCTTTGTGAGTCCAGAGCTTTGTACCTAATTTATTTTTATCATAACTGAAGAAAACTATAACTATCTAGTCTTCAACTACATCAAAGACACTAGAAGGGTGAAATGTTACATGATGACAAGGACATCATGCTGCCTGGACAGGCACCCAATATTGCTCTATAATGTTGGGGCCTCCAACTCTGGCCACAGGCCTAGCATATCTGACAGACTTACATGTGAAACAGAGAATTTTGAAGAACTGTCCTACCTTGTCTTCACAAAGTTAGGCAGTGGCCTTTTTTGCACTCTGCCTGTCCAGACTGACAGTAACTTCCAGCAATTCTTTTTCCATAAAGAAAAAAATTCCATATGGAGTTTCTTTGATGCCCATCATCCTCTTTGAAGTAATTGGTACTGCCAGGAGCAGATATGTCTCACTGTTAAGAAAAATCTAAGTTCTTAAAATGTTTTAAATGCCATGTTCTGCAGGACTTGTGAAGTGTTTGAAGACTACCTACTTATCTGAAATATATCTCTGCACATCTAGAAAACATAACTAACATATATGACTATTATAATTATATAAGTTTGACTATTATAGATGACTATAAATCTGTATTTCTAATTATATAGTGTATTTTAAATGAACTGCATGAACATAATGCCCTAAACTAAAGTAGAAATATACAAACAGTATAACAAAATTAACTTTAAAATTGTATCAATAAACCAAAATCCATACTAATGCAAAATATATAAGATTAATAGTTGATTTTTGGCTGGGTGGTGGTGGCACATGTCTTTAATTTCAGCACTTGGGAGGCAGAGGCAGGCAGATCGCTGTGAGTTTGAGGCCAGCCTGCTCTACAAGAGCTAGTTTCAGGACAGGCTCCAACTGCAGAGAAACCCTGTCTTGAAAAACCAAATCAAAACAAAATAGATTCAATAATCTACCCTTTTATCCTATCACTTCTATATCATATCCCCCTTTCTTTTTTTAGAAAGAGATCTTTGAATTTAACTCTTTTGTTTAGCTTTCTTCTTTACTATGACCACAAACAATTTAATCCCCCTTAAAGGATAATAAGTATCCCCAACCAGTCTTTTGGAAATGTGGGCATAGTTTTATAGACTACTTCTTGTTGGTTGGGAGTGCTGGTAACCCTTGGACCTTGAGAAAATTTAGGATAATTGTTAAGTCTTGGCTGTAGTAGTCTGTGAGACTAGATAATCTCAGTCAGCAGTTTGGAAGCAGTTCTGGATATTGGATCACCTGGGCCATTGTTTTCTTTGGTGTCTGGTCCCCTTGCTCTGAAAATATATAAACTTTTAAAGGTAAAATATATCTATCTATATTAGTACAAGTATAGATTGTACATTATATACAAGTCATACAAAGATGATTTTTTTTATGTTAGAGAAGGTGAAATCTACATCATGTGTCTTGTAGTTCTTTTATGTTTATTTCTTTATGTTTGTAGCCATATTTTTTTCAGGTGATCTTCCTCAATCAAACCTGATTTTTCTTATCCCAGAATGAATCCATACCCTCTCATTTCCTATGGAAACAAAAGCATAACCTCTCCCCCAAACTAATATATATTTTGACTTAATTTTTTTAAATTAATTTATTTATTTATTAAAGATTTCTGTCTCTTCCCCGCCACTGCCTCCCATTTCCCTCCCCCTCCCCCAATCAAAGTTCTATTGACTTAAATTTTAAAGTCAAGATAATTTAAAAATATATAGCTTGGTTTAATACAGCAGTTTTCATAATCCAAGGTCTTTTAGCAGCAAAAACTTTTAAAGACAACACAATAATATACATAATCCAGATTCTCTTTGTTCCCAGCTTTATGTGATTATTATATTTTTTATTATTCTATGCCTTTTAATAAGACTATCTCTACCTTTTTTCTCTCCCAAGTCTACATAAAGTTTTTTTTTTGTCTAAATCTCTCCTTACTGCAGACCTGTAACTTTTTTTTTGTCTGTGTGAGGAAAAAAAAAACACAACAAAAACAGACAAACAAGCAAACAAAAAATTTCTGTGTAAAGCTGGGCGGTGGTGGCACACGCCTCGGGAGGCAGAGACAGGTGGATCTCTGTGAGTTCAAGGCCAGCCTGGTCTACAAGAACTAGTTCCAGGATAGGAACCAAAAGCTATGGAGAAACCCTGTCTTGAAAAATCAAAAAAAAAAATCTGTGTAAGTTAGATCATGGTGTGCTGGTGTTGGCTCTTTCCCCCTCAGTTCCCTAAGAGTCTAGTCTCATGGTGGAGGTTATGTTTACTGCCAGCTCTGAAAGTCATGTTTACTGTTCCAACTCTGGGATGTTTCTAGGTCCATGCCACCACTGTGTAGCATACCACTAGCTGCTCATAAACTTCATGTAAGTGTTTGACAGTAGGGCCTCTTAAAAGAGTTGCCAATTTTTGCCACTAGCACCAAGCCAGAAAGCAGTCTCTTAGCAGAGATGCACCTCTGCTCACTGTCAGCAAACAGAGCTCACAGAAAAAAATGTGGCTTCCAAGAAATCATGCTTAACTCTGCTCTTATGTGCTGGAATCCATTTTTTAAGCTTTGTCAGGTTTTATGTGGAAATTTTGGCCACATATTGGGGTATCATATGTAAAAGGAAGTTTCTTGTCTTGACCACCTGTTACCTTCCAGATAATCACTCTGAGTTTTATATTAATTGTAAATGCTTGGCTAATAGCTCCGGCTTATTACTATCTAGCTCTTGCATTTTAAGTTAACCCATATTCCTTATTTATGCTCTGCCATGTGGTGGTGTCTTTAATAGCATGACACATTCATCTCCTGCTCCCTCTGTGACTGCTGGCAACTTCTTCTTCCTATCATCCTTCGTTCAGTTTCCACACCAATACTATCTGCCTGGCTACTAGCCAATCACCATTGTATTAAGCCAATTTGAGTGATAAATTTTTACAGTGTACAAGGATTATTGCTTAGCATGTAAGACATTGTTCTTTTCTGTGTGTAGTCTTCAGTTTAGTCACTACATGTGGCGGTGAAAGTGTGATTAGATTTATCTTGTTTGGGATTTTATAGCAGTTCCAGTGTGTAGGTTTATATCTCTTGAAAAGCACAGAAAGTTTTCAGTCATTATTACTTGGAGTGTTTATTCTTACTTTCCTTCACTGTTTCTTGAAATCTAGTAATATGAAAATGAGATACTTTGTTATAATTTCACAGGTCTCTGTGGTTATGTTCCTTTTTGTAGTCTATAATCTTGCTTTTTCTTAATTATTCAAATTTTTCCTACCTTATGAGCTGAAACTTTGTTATTGATTATGTTAATATTTTAATAAACTATTTTATCTAATGTGCATGGATTTTGCCTGCATTTATGTCTACACAATGTGTGTATGCCAGGTGTCTGGAGAGGCCATAAGAGGGCATCATATACCCTGGAACTGGAGTTGTAGACGGTTGTAAATCAACAATGTTGGTGCTGAGAATTGAACCCTGGTCCTCTAGAAGAGCAGCAAGTACTCCAGCTCCCATGTTAAGATCTTGGAACACCTTTACTTATCATAGATTACTTTAAAGAAATGCTATAGCAATAATGCTAACAATAGACTATTTTCATTTCTCTCACACATTTTTATCTTAGAAAACAGGGACCCGGGTAGACCAGGATGACCTTGGATTTATTATACAGCTGAAGATGATCTTGAACTTCTAATTCCTCTATTTCTACCTCTCAAGTGCTGGGATCACACACTGGGATTATTTGGTGCTGAGAACTAAACTCAGGACGTTGTACATACTAAGCAAGCCCTCCCCCAGCTGAGCCACATCCCAGCCTCTCCTGCTCTTTCTGTGCTATTATTTTCACATGTCCCCTCTCCTGTCAATCCTGCACTGCATTGTTATTTGTGTTTAGTCATCTATTAAATGAAGATATTTAAATGGTTAAGGAAAGAGCATACATTGTTATTTACACAGCTATCATTTTCAGGTTTCCTTCATTTCTTTGTGCAGGTTCATCTTCCCTCTGATGTCTGAGCGATACCGCCATCCCTTAAGCTGGTAGAAGTCCTTCAGTTTTATCAGTGTAGACTTTCTAATAACTAACCATCTCAGCTTTTAAAATGTCTGAACACTTTTCACATCATCTTTGTTCTCAAGTTAATTTTACTGGATACAAAATTCTTCTTGACTCTTTTTTATTTTAAGTATTTTACTTTATGATACTGCTCTGTGGTCTTCCCCTTTGAGTTGTGTATTTTCTTGCTGAGATAAAATACCCCAATGAAAGCAACTTAAGGAGAGAGGGTCTATTTTGGTTCACAGTTCAGGGGCCCAGTCCTTCCCAGTGGAAAAGTCATGGTAGCAGCAGGTCATGTTGCCTCCAATCAGAAGACAGAAAGATGAGTGCTGCGTAGTTCATATTTTCCTTTTGATGCAGTTGAGGACACCAGCCTAGGGAATAGTGCCACCCATGGCAAGAGTGGTCCTTTCCACCTTACACCTCAATCTAAATAATCCCACAGGATTATCAGATACTTGTCTCCTTGCTGATTCTGGATCCTGTCATGCAACCATCAAGGCTAACCATCACATCTTTGTTCTAAGGAGATGTTTTCTGCCAACCTTATCTTTATTCCTTTTTATATTATCTATCTTTCTGAGGTGGTATTAAGATTTTTCTCTTTATCTTTTTAGTCTTTTTCTTGAATAGTTTAATGATGGTATGTCTTATGGTTCTTGTAATGATTCTTATGCTTGGGGTTCACAGAGTTTATTATATATGTTTACTTATAGTTTGTATCAAATAGATATGTTCTGACTATTATTCAAATACATTTTCTACCTCTCCTTCCTTGTAGACTGTAATTGCCTGTATATTAGAGTGTTCAAGGGCATCCTACACCTTACTTCGAATGTGTTCACTTTAAATATTCTATTTTCTTTGATTCATTTTACTTTCCTTTTTCTTATTGCTGTTTTCAGAGTCACTGATCTTTCCTTTTGCCATGTCTAATCTGCCATTAGTCCTACCTTGTACAGTTGTCATTTCATATAATGTAATTTTCATCTCTAGAATTTTAAATTATTCCTCTTTTGTCTCCTCTGCATCTTGGCTTGTCCCTCACTACATAAAATCCGGTTACAACAACTGGATTGGGTATCATGTGTGAATTCTGATACCTATGTCAGTTCTGAATCTATTTCAATTGATAAACTTTATATATATTTTACTTTGAATGTTTGGTGCTGTTTTAATGGATGCCAGAATTGTGAGTTTTCTTATTGAGTGTCTCATATTGTTTAATCCATTCCATGTTATTTCATCAACAAATAACCATCCACAGTGCATAGTTCTATAAATGCAAATGATCAGCATTCCCCTGACTTGCTGACTGAGAGAAACAGGTACCTAAGATGATGTGTATGGGCCTGGTTTAAATTGCATGGTCGGGAAAGTTCTTTCTGGAAAGATGGTATTTGATCTGAATCCTGCAGGCTGAATGGAGTCAATTGTAGTAAGCTCCCTTCTCTTTCTGGTCAGGCCCAAGCTGCAAACCCCAACTCTTTCCCAAAACAGCGGGATGAGAAAGACAGGATGCCAGAGGCTAACAGTGAAAGAAGGAACTTGCTTTGCAAGAGGATCTGTGCAGGTCAGCATCAGGAAAGGATTTTCTGGCTGGAAGCTGGGTGGGAAAAATGTCTTGTGAGTTCGGCACATCAGCAGCTGCCACTCTGGTGCATGGATGGTAGCTCAGGGGACTGTCAGTGTCATCCTCTGGCTTACATGGAGGAGTGAGGCTGGGTCACTAGCTGTTCAGATACATTTGTGCCACCAGGACTGTACCTTGGGGTTGTAATTTCAGCTTGGCATGGTCCTTGCTAACTAAGATTAAATTCAGATAGTTTAGTTGGGGTTATGGATTCAACTGCCTGGTCAATGTCATAAATGTCTTTAGTGCAACTAGTTTTGGAAGCAGAGCTAAACTCAGCTGGACTTCTTTAAATTTTAGAATAAAGAACGCGGGGCTGTAGGGGTGTAGAGGAAAAGTACAGTGAAAGAAACACACTTTGACTCTGAAACCAGAGCCAAAGAAACACACTCTTGCCCCAGACCAACTCAGCACAAAAACCAACCAGTTCCTGATCAGGAAAACAAGCCAATCCCTGAGCACAAAACCAACCCATCCCTAAGCATGAAATCCAACCAATCTCTGAGCTTGAAAGTCAACCAATTCCCACCCTGAAAATCTTCACTCTGGAAAAACTCCACTAAGAAGTCCTATATGAATCCTGTAGTTCATTCAGTTGGGAGCTGTGTTTTTCCACCTCGGCAGAAGTAGCCCCCCTCCTGGAAATCCGTCTTCCCAATAAACCTCTTGAATCAATTTTTTTTTAACATTATAAGCTTTATTTTTTTTTTTAAATTTCTGCCTCCTCTCAACCTCCCATTTCCCTCCCCTTCCTCCCACACCACTCCCCCTCCCCCCACTCCTTTCCCCATCCCTCTCCAGTCCGAAGAGCAGTCAGGGTTCCCTGCACTGTGGAAAGTCTTGAATCAATTTTGAGTGAAGCAGAGACGTTAACAATTTTCACTGGAGCCAGAGCAGGGCAGAGCAGGGCTGTACCAGTTTCACCAGAGAAACCTTCCTAGCAGAGCAGAGTTGTTAGGAACCTGAGCAGAACTGGAAAGGAAATCCTCCCCTGCCTGGGCAGAGCTGTGACACTGGGGGAACCTTTCCCTGGAGCAGGGCTGCGAGCTGCTAGGCGTACAGTGACTTTGCGGTATTCCTTGGCTCCTGACTGCCAGGATGCTTTTCCATCCCAGCTTCAATACTTAAAGTGAGGCCATCTCCCACATGTGGTATTGGAAGGGAAACTGGCCCCCTGACATCACCGCACCATGGAAGAGCATGGCTATAAACATCCTGTCCTGTGACTCCAGGCCAGCTAGGGAGTGGACCATTGAGGTAAGAGCTGGCTCAGAACTTCACGGTTTCCGGGGCATTTGCTTCTGCCCACATGGACCCAGTGTCCTGGGAGCTATCCAGAGAATGCAATGTCCCTTGTTTGAAAGAAGCATCTGTGTTCATAGACACATGGGGCCCAGTGGATTGGAAAGGGCATGGGGTGGTAGCAAAGAGTGTAATGAATCTCTCTCCTGCCCTTTGGACCACAGGAACCGTGTATGCTACAGGTGAATTCACTAGTTCACCTACTGGCTTTGGTACCCAGCATGTATCAGACACATGCAGATACCTTACTTGCTGTCTATAAACTGGCTACACAGGACTCAACAGCACTTGGGGACTGCCTGGTGACTTAGCGAGCTATGGACCCAGGCCTGCTGTAACCATTGCCGTTCTCATAGAATAAATCAGTCAGTGAGTGGAGCAAGGGGTAGGGAACTCACATCCATACAAGTGAGCACGGGGAGACTAAAAGACCAAGGGAGAGGGGCCCAAAGGAAACAGAGATGTGCCAGGCTTGACGACCTACATGGTGAGATAATACATACGTGAAAAATGACGGAATAACTACAGCTAGTTGATCTGTCAGGAAATATGAATGGAGCCACGCAGAGATTTTCATGGGAAGTAGAGAAAGATCTGGTATAGGAGGCTGGAAGTACCAGCGAGGCCCTCAGTGAGCTCCTCCTTAACTCTAGGAAGAAAGGAATCTGACAGGCTTCACTGAGGGGTGACTGTGAGGCTCGTTCTGGAAGGTCATGGCAGGAGGTGGAGAGGTTTGTACATCTTATCTGGCTACTGTGGGAGAGAGGAAGGGGCTGCAGGAGGAAGGGTCCTGTAGGCCAAGGGGGCCAGAAGAAATGTGACAGTTTGCATCAGAAACATTCTCTGAAACCTGTTTATTAACTCTTTAGGTCTCAGCCACAGTGGGTAGTGTCAGATTCTTTAAGAGGTGGGTTCTAGAGAAGGTGTTTTGGGATGATGTAGAGTGTACCCTTGAAGGGGTTATGGGACCTGTCCCTCCCTGTCTTTGGCTCCCTGATGGTGAAGTGCATGGCTTTTCTTTGCCTCCTGCTCACACTATCTTATGTTTCCTGGTCTTCAGCCCAAAGCAATAGGTCCAATCAATCACAGAAGCTCAAATGAACCTTTTTTATCTTTATAACCTTTTTCTGATGTGTGTTACAGTTGCAGAAAGAAACATAACCCAGGGAATAAACCAGCTTCCCTGAAACCCAGAGCCAATCCCAGGCCTGATCACGCTACCCAGGTCTCAAGTACAATTATACCCATCCTGGGTAGATACCATCCTCCTGAAACACATTTTTTTTTCTTGACCATCTTTGTAGCTTCCATTTCTCAGAGACTGGGGCCCTCTGTCCTTTCCCCGGTCTTCTTCTCTCTTACCTGCCCACACTCCACTGTTTTCGTGCGTGGCTCTGTAATGCCCTCCAGAAGATGGTGAGACGTCCCATTAGGGATCCACTGTTGCCTCACTCTGCACCCTGACCCCAGCCTGTCCCTGTCTCCTTTGTTTGTCTTACTGAATAATCCTACTCCTTCATTTGAACCTGGTTCAAATGCCTGCTTCTTGCAGGAAGCCTGCCCTGGCTTCCCCAGTATGAAGCAGCCTCTACCTCCCCTCTGTTCCTGTGGCATTTGCAGTCCACATATCTTTTCACACTTAGCACACTGCTCTTGGGTTTTCATTGAACAGCTGTACAGGTAGGGGAAGGCATTTTCTGAATGAGTGAGATCTGGCTCCAGGGCCTGTTGGACTTTCAACATGTTGGTTGATCTTTTTTGTGTTATAATCTTTGTTCTTATAAAAGCAATGCAGAGGGTTAATGTAGCTGAATTCTACTGTGAGGATTAAAACAACCCGGAATGTGAAACAGGGATAATAAACAGAGCTTAGTAGATGCTCACAGAGCGCATGCAGTTTCCACGAACGTCCCTTCGGCATGAGACTCTAGACACCATGAAGGGTCAACTACCATCTTCGGATGCCCAGGGGACTCAGGCTGACCTCTCTGAGTGTCCAGGTCTGTGTGGCCCTGCACTAGCCAGTGCCCTGTGCCTATCTGCCCGACCCATGAGGTGCACACTCTGACCTCAATGGGAATTGTTACTCCGTGATGCAGGGCCAGCAATTATTATTGAGCTTCTCTGAGCTCTCAGTCCCTGAGACTTAGTCCTATCTTTGCAAAACTTTTAAGCAGGTCCTCAAGGACGTCTCCACCCCCAGGGATTTGTTCCCCTTTTCTTGGTCACAAAAAGCTCTACTTTCCTAATGAGCTGTTAAGGAACTGCCAATTACGCATATAAATGAAGAAGCTGGAAACCATTATGGGTCCAGAAATGAGCTGAAGGGAACTGCCTCCTCTCCGGCCCCTGGTTTTGCCTCGCCATTCCTGGGAAAGCTGGTTGGAATATGGCAGGAATCAAGCACCACCAGCAGCCCATGCCTGCTTCCTTCCTCTCACCTGGCTCTGTCTGCTAAGAAGTTTGTCTCTCACTGTGCTGAGTAGTTTTATGTCAACTTGACTCAGGCTGGTGCCATCTGAGGAGAGGGAATGTCATCTGAGAAAAAGCCTCACTGTTGTAGACAAACATTGTAGACAAATGTAAGGCATTTTCTTAGTTGGTGATTGACGGGTGCAGGTTCAGCCCACTGTCAGCGGGGCCACCCCTGGGCTTGTGATGAGCCTGGGTTCTATAACAGAGCAGGCTGAATAAGCCAAGAGGAGCAAGCCATTAAGCAGCACCCCTCCATGGTCTCTGCATCAGCTCCTGCTTTCAAGTTCCTGCCCTGTTTGAGTTCCTGTCCTGGTTTCATTTGAGTGATATGGAAGTGGAAGCTGAATAAATCCTGTTTTTTGCCAACTTGCTTTTGGTTCATGGTCTTTTGTCAGAGCGACAGAATGTTAACTAAGACACTCATGTCAGGGAAAAGTGCAGAAGAGTGTCCATGTATTTAATATGTAACTTTATGAAATGTCTGAGCGATTTCAGACATAGCATATAATCGCAACTACTGAACATGTATGGTACACATTCTTCTAGAAAATTCTTCTTCTTAACTTTTATTTGGCTGTGTATATGTCTCCCACAGAAATCTATGGCAAAAGTTACTCAATAAACTTCTAATTAGTTTAACTAAAAAGAAAGAAGAGCATGATGAGGAGGAAGGGAAGAAGGGAAGAGGAAAACATTGAATTGAGCCAAGCAGGGACAGGAGGCAGGAGGCTGCCCTGGGACAGTTTATCTTCCTGACCAACCTTGTGTCACCTGATCTCATTAGCAAAATCCCACCTTTTTAGTTCCTAGGGACCACTTTTTTTTCTTTAAATTCTAAAGTACACAAAAATGTTTATATGAAATATTTGGCCAAGATACCTTTAGGAGTACAAGTTTGTATATCAGGCCACTTGGAGGCCAACACTGTCTCTCCCTTTTGGTACAGCAATAACCTTGCTGTGTTACAGTGTCTTCATTTGCACAGACAGAAGGTGAGGACAGGAAATGACTTCCAGAATCTAGGCAGAGGATCCTGAAATAAAGACAGATTAACAAGAGAAAAACCTACAAATTTGTTTAATTAATAGATGCATCATATACATGGAACCTTCAAGAAATGAAGACCCAAAGATATAAAGAAACTTATTTGTATGCTGTTTGGTGGGGAAGTGCAGAAGTATGATTGGACAGAGGGAGTGGTCTAACGATACATCTCTTCCCCTTAGGGGAGGGCCAGAAGGTGAGGTGTTTATCCTTCCCCAGTCTTTTGACAGAGCAGTACACATTTTAAAGAGAGGCCCCGCTCCCTAAGATGCTACTGTATACCTCCTCTTAGGTTTCTAGAAATTAGATGGACCTTATAAAACTTTCCTAACCTTTCAGTTCCTTCAGCTGAAACAAAGGTGTGTTAACTTGGGGCTTAACTTACCTAGAAGTTGAAGAGGCACTAAAGGAACTCTTCCCCTTCAGGAGTTAGGAACCCATTGTAATATTCAAGTGGAATAACAAGAGAACAGTAAAAAGAGGTTTACGCCCTGATAATAAAGACAGTCCCCCACATCGTAGGACCTTCCTGCCCAGGTTTCCCTTTCCTATTTGACAGAAACTCTGCATGGACCTATGAGCAGAGAACCCCTCTGTTGTCTCAGGATTGCTGAACCTTGAATGAGCCCGATTCCTTTCCCTGAGGTCTCATCTCAGGAATACTGGCATTTGAGTGGTGGGAAGCCTGGATCTAGGGGTATTAAACTTAACAAGCCCTGCCCAGAGTCTCTCTGCATCTCTCTGCCTTATAGATGAAGACTCTTCCTTTTAATATTTGGTGGACATGACGGTGTATGACCTACTTTGAGGCCATATAATTTTTTAGGTTTTTATCCTTCCTTCAGTAGAGAAAGACGGGGGTGGGTGAAAGTCAGGGGGAAATTCTGACTGCTGTTGACATAGATGCCTAGGGTAGCATGTCGTGAGCCCTGTCATAGACAAGCATAGCACTGTTTGGATAGAGATCTGGAAAGCCGAAAATGTACAATGTATGTAAACGCCAATAAGTTTTTAATCAATAACTATGACTTTCTAAAATAAAGTAGGAACTCACGCTGGGCAAATATGCTCCTTTACCAAGGCTCACGAAGATTATATGAGGAAAACGAGGCCTATAGTTTCTGTTTCGCCAGCAAAGAAACTGAGGCAAAGAGAAATTAGCTTGAGGTCACCAGCAGAGATGGGAGTCTCACTTTCATTATCTGTGTCTGGCAACCCTGTCCTTTCCATTAGCTGTGCTGACTGCTAAGCCTTATTGTGTTCCCTCTCCCAAGGGATTTGCATTTTAATGGTGGCCAGAGGTTCTATGTTAATGCACAAAACTATGAATATCTAATTGTAGAATCTTAAAATACCACCTAGGGGATGGGGGTAAGTGGGCAGGGTCAGGTATTGAGTAGGGAAAGTTTTTTTTTTTTTTCAATAGCAAGGAGAGAAAAAAAATGTACTGCATTTGGAATCATGTAATACAAGCAAAAGGTCTTTCTTCTAGCCAGATTTGGAAGGAAGAATCTCACTCAGGAAAAGGGGCGGCAGGCAGAATGGGGCTAAAAAGGCTGCCGACTTTTAGGTAAAGAACCATTATTACTGGGTCTTTGGAATTTGGAAAGGGTTTGGATGGCTGAGGTCCAGGGAGAGGCTCTGAGGGCAATTCTCAGCTGGAACTGAGGAGACACTTGAAGGACAAAGATGTTGCTGCTACCTCTAATTAAATGCAATGAATGGGTACAATTACAGAGGAGAACTTAATAAACTCTGCCATTCAGAAGCCTGCCTGGGCTACCACTGGCCTTAGGCGAGCTAGATTTCACGTTCAGATGATGCCACCAAGTCCTACTTCATCTCCATCCGGTTCTCCTAAGGCTTCATCTTGAGGCTACTCAGAAAATATCTAGCAGAGTCAGAATACACCCTCCTATAACCATGGCTACTGGAAACTTTGGGAAGCCTCCACCCCCCCCCCAATTGGGGAAATTTGAATCTCCTATCTGAGTAATGGACTTGGAAGAAAACTCAAGTATAAGCAGGAAATCCATAGCCTTAGCAACTTCCTAGAAGAGGAAGATAAAAAGAAAAAGGAGAAAGCCATGCCTTTTGGGTTAGGCCTGGAGGTTAGGCAAGCAGCCACAGGGCAGAAAGGAGGTAGCTTTAGAGAAAGAGCAAAAGTTCAAAGTACCAAGGAAAATATAGTTAGATTCCAGAGGTCACCGAAAAGAGACAGGAAAGAAGGAAAGAGGGAAGGGGAAAGTTACACCCTTTTTGAGCAAGGAATCAGAGAGACAGGCAGTACTTACAGAGCCTCATGGAAGCTCCAAAAGCAACTGCAGAAAGAGGAGAAACTTGACAAGGCCAAGCACATCATCTCATTAGGGGAATAATTACCCCTCCCATCTCTTTAGCACAGTGTTAGGTGAACACACTTTTCTGAGGAGTGGTCTCTTAGCTAGGTGATTGACAGGTCCAGCTAGATTCACTCTTACATTTTCTGTAGCTTGGCATGTTAGGTGTCTACCCAGGCCAGAGGTAGATACCATTCTCTTGACCAGAAGGAAATAGCTTTCCAATAGTGGGCTTCCAATGCTACCATAGCACTGTTAGTCCTGGTGAGTACTGCTGCACACATCACCGGCGCTGGATTAGGAGGCCAGAAGCTAGTTTTTGAAAATAGAGGAAGAAATTAATTCAAGACACGGAATTAAACCTACACAGCCCTCCTCCACATAAAAAGAGCTGAGGTAGCAAATTCCAGAAGGCAGACGCTGGCCTCCAGGAAATCTAGAATGCAGAGATCTTGGAGGTCTGTTACTCATGGTCTCAGGTGCCTGGAGCATCCAGGTGTACAGATTTAGAGGAAACCAGATGCATGCAAAGCTGCATATGTCTGGAAAACCCCAAGTTTTTCTTTGTTCCTACCTTTGGATTCTGGGTCTGCAGCCTCTCATTGGTAGACTCTTTCACAAGCATAGGCTAGACCAGAGTCTGAGGAAGACAACTTCCTGGCTTTCTGCCCTGTGCATCAGGAAAGGGCTGAGAAGGATGGAACAATGTTACAGATCAACAAAGCCCTCTCTCTTTGGTTCTTTCTCCAGAGTTGCTTCTGGTGACTCTGTCTGGATTGGGTGACTCTACCTGGACAAAATCCTGGATTGGGGTTTGACATAATTTTGGGAGGGGACATCACTCGGCACCCTGAAATACCAGAGTAGGGCAACATATGGACTGAGGGTTGGGAGGTATGAATCATAAACGGCAATTGTTACATAAGTATGAAAAATGAAGCCATAAAAGTTTATGTTATAGTTTCTGTCTAGATAGATAACTAAAATATGAACTTTAGAACCAAACAGATACCAGTTCAAATACCTGTATGCATACTAACATCTTAAACTTCTTGGAGCTTAACTTCACAAAGAGGACAGCCATTTGATATGAAGTATAGTTAAGGATTGAGTAATAAAAGCCTACTTTTATCTGGTGCAGAATGTCTGCACACAATGTCACTATGTTGTTCCCCCTTCTTTCTATTTAGTGATTAATTCAATAAGCTGTAACTGGAAACTGACTAGCTCTGGCATCACCAACCTGTTAATATTGTTATGGGGAGTCTACCAGAGATGACTGCTCCGACACAGTTAGAGTCCATTGAAAGTCTTTCTTCTAGCTGCTGGGACTACTCTCAGGTATTTAGAGACTCCAGTGTAGTCTTGAGTGTCTAGCACATGGTGGTTTTGAAGGCAAAAACCATGTCCTGGTACATTGTTCAGCAACTTCAAGGAGTGCTTTGTAGGAGCAAGCAGTTTAACGGAAGCTACGATAAGCTGTTAGCTGGAGGGAGTTCTGCCCAAGCAGGCAGCTTGATAGAAGCAAAGATAAGTTAGCTGGGGCATCTTGACCTCAGGTTCCTAGCATAGAATTGGACAATTTTCCATGGATTCTCCATCAGAGAGATCAAATTCTAGTTAAATCTGATCTGGGCTCAGCAAGAATGAAGATGGAGGAAACTCTGCACTGTCTTGCCATGTCACAGTAACAAAGATGAATATGCTTCATCATGATGAAGGAGGTTACAGGACCATCCCTGGATGCCCAGTCCAGTCAAATTGACTATGAAGATTAACCATCATGATGGAGGAAGTTACAGGACCATCCCTGGATGCCCAGTCCAGTCAACTTAACTATGAAAATTAACCATCATCATGGAGGAGGTTACAGGACCATTCCTGGATGCCAAATCCATAGAAATCAACTCCCTTGAATTAGACCTTCATGTCAGTATGACACAATGTGGGATAGAAGCAATACAAGGAAGGAAACATGCATGTGGCACTTGGTTTCAGAACTTCAATGCATCATGGCAGGAAGGATACAGCAGACAGGAAGTAGAAAGGAGCAGTAACAGGAAGGAATAAATACAAGGTACAGCCCTCTGTGACCCACTTCCTCCAACTAGGCGCACCTCCAGCCAGTCTATCACCTTCCAAATAGAGCTACCAACTGGGGACTAAGTATTCAACATAAGCCTGTAGAGGGCCTTTCATACTCAAACTATCCTTTTTATAAAATGGTATCTTATATAATAGCATTTATAACCTGCATGCATTCTGTTGAATGGTTTGATCTCTAAATTATTTATGATACCTAATATAATTAAATACAATGTAGATGGTTGGTATGTTGTATTATTTGTGGACTTGTGTAAGAAAAAGTCTGTATTCTTCAATACAGATGCATTTTTTTAAAAAGTATTTTTCATCTGCAGCCGGTTGAAATGCATATGGAAATCCCCAAATACAAAGGGCTGATTGTCCCCCTCCCCCTAAAAGCAGGTGAGGGGTTATGAAGCATTATATAACAGAAATGCAATAAAATAAATTAAACAATATTTCATTATATATTTAATACTAGCACTGCTTGCAATTAGGGCAACGTTGGAAAGCTATCTTCAAGTTCCTATCATTTTCTACAGCCTTCCTGGTTCCCACCTGCCTGCTGCACAACTTAGTTCAGCACTGGCCCTTTCACTGTCTTCCCCATACCATGTCCATACCACGGATCTGCCCCAAGACATGAAGGAATAGGAATTCCTGCTAACTGGAAAATCAGCCCCAGGATATCCAAAGACATTGTGATGAGCTCCCAGGCTCCTGTCCTTTGCTTCGTTCTCTCCCTTGGGTGGGACTGTGCCTTTCTTTGGTGGCTGGTGGGCTATGTATGGAGTGACAGAGTAGTTACACTTGGCTCTTTACTGCAAGAGACTTTCTGCAACCTGTGAGGAACATGTTCTGCGTTTCTCTGCAGTTCAGCCCACAAGCGGTTAAACACCTGAGGGAAAGGTTCCAAGACGCCCTGCCTAGTCCATCTCTTCATGCACAGTGGCCAAGCTCTTTCTCTGCAGTGACCTTTGATCTAATTGCATACTTGCCATCATTCAGTTGGGCTCACCGGTGATTCTGTGCCCAGTAGGGAAATGACAAGAGACTGAAGGGCCTCGAAAGTTCAGTCCTTAGCTTTGTGACTTTTTGCCTCAAATGCCACCCAAGCCCTTGCAGGAGAAGCATGCTGTGGTGGCTCCATCATCCAAATACTCTAGTACCAAGAGTGCCAGGGGGTCAGAACTATGGCAAGGAGGAAGGAGGACAGAAGACAGTGGGGGACCCTTGAGGATCAGGTTCCAATGTCCAGAAGCCACAGAGGTGGCACTGAGGACTTTAGCATTCAGATTGTGATTAGGTAGAAGCAGATACTGGGCTGCCTTCTCCAAAGGCCTCTGGCAGGGTCCCAGAGGGATGCTGAGGCAGGTCCAATAAGAGGAAATCACGTAGGAAGAAGAACAGAAGGTGGTAGTTGCCAAGCTCGAGTCTGAAAGGACCAGGGGAGAGGAAGGAAGATCTCCGCATGGTCCAAGGAGGCTGAGCTCAGAGAGAGAACTGAGAACACACAGTCACTAGTGCTTGCCTCCACCTGGGGTTCCCAGGGGACCGTTAACCCCTGCTGAGGCCATTGGACTTTCCCACCTCTGCTCTACTCTCAATCCCCCCGCTGTCACAGAACCTTCTAGAAATGTAAGTGGAGTCCCTAGCCTTCGCTCCACCCTTCAGCATCCTTCAGAGCCTTGCTGAACAAGCTTAGACTCTATGTTGTGGCTTTACAGCCTTTCAGGAGCCTCTACCTGTCAATCAGTCTAGTCTCCTTTCTTGTGATATACCATGGGCTGCTGCTGCCACACTGACTCCTCCATTTGTGGAACCTGCCAGACCTGCCCAGCTCGTATGTATGTGACCTTCTCTGCACCTGGTTATCCTCTTTGCCCTTGGGTATCTTACTTGCATGCTGCTTCTGAGGAGCCATCCTGAGCTCATTGAACATTTCTGGATCTTTGTACTTCCTGACTCAAAGTCTCATGGGAGACATATTGCACCTCCAGACCTGGGTCCAGGTTCTAGCACCATTGATGTATTACTAGGTCACCTTGGACAATTGACTTGTCCAGTTTGAGATTTCCATTCTGACCATCCAAATGTACAACAAACAGCTCATGAGGAGAACATGGGAGGAAGTCTCCCACGCATGAGAGTAATCCTGCAGGGTTGCAAGCTGTTTAAGGTCAGGAATGACATGGCGGGGCTGGGAAGATGATTTAGTTGGTAGAATGCTCGCCATGCAAGCTTGAGGATCTGAGTTTCATCTCCAGCACACATGTCATGTAAAAGGCTGGGTAGGATGAGACGGAGGATTCCTGGAGGCCACCGGCCAGCCAGTCTAGCCTGATCACCCAGCCCTAGGTTCCGGTGAGACTCTATCTTAAAGAAGCAAGGTAGAGAGTTCCTGTGGATCAACACCTGAAGTTGACCTCTGGCATCTGCATACTCAAGAACACACATGAGTGCACCTCCTCACACATACAATCACATGAAAATCCTTACGACCTCTCCGTGCTCAGCTCTCAGCTAGATTTAAAGCAAGGACAAGTAAAAGAGCAGAGGCCCTTGATGGAGGTAAGTGGTAATGAACCCCATAGCACTGGCCACCAGGGAAGGGTAGGGAAGGGTAGAGAAAGGTAGGGAAGAGTAGAGAAGGGTAGGGAAGGGTAGAGAAGGGCAGGTAGTAGAGAAGCAGGCAGAATCTGGAGGCTTCTTCCTCGTCATCACTCATTTGCCTAGCTGAGCTCAGCAGCTCTGCCACTGAGGATATAGGGCTCCAGGCCCGGAGGCTTGTTCCAAACTTGCCAGCTATTCTTGGGAGCTTTTTATGTCATAAAGAGAGTCCCCTAACTAGCCCGTTGACCTTTCCCCAGGCGTCCTGAAGGCTGAGTTCTCATCCGGTGCACAGTGTAAGAGCCACCTCCCTAGAGAAAGCTGAAAGAGCAGGCAGGAGGAATGGTAATAACTCCCACTTGGTGAGATTTACAGTGTTCCCGGCGTTCTGCTCAGCGCTTTGGATACATTTCCTAATTTAATCTTCGTGCCGTTAGCACAGCTATGGGTTAGGACGGTAAGAACCACAGTTCAGAACCATCAAGGCACTTATTTAACACCACACAGCTAGGGACCAGCAGAGCCAGGTTAGTACGGACCCAAGCTAGCTCTGACCCCGGAAGTCCTCACTCAGCATTTCACGTTCTTGGGGTGCAGTAGGTCAGGTGCAGTGTTGTTGCTGCACAGGGACAAGGACACATGGCCCCGGAAGTTGGTTCCTGGGTTCTGGGTTGGGCAGCTGGTTTGTGAGGACCACTCTTTCCTTGGGGTGGGGTCAGGGAGAGGGCGGTGATTTATTCTACTGATTATGCCATGTGTTCCACTGTGGCCGAGCTGGTGACAGAAACATGAACACCATTAGAGAGTATCGTTATGGCAGGACTGACTGTATCGTCTCCAGCTGGAGCTAAAGTCGGGAGAGATAGATCAGAGTCTGTTGGAATCGCTCCCTGGAGGCAGGCAGCGAAGGCTCAGCCCAGCTCTTCCTCTGAAAGCACTCGGGTGGAGCCACAGGTTGAGCCAGCGAGAAGAAGCAGGGCAAGGCTGCTCTCCCCGAGGGAGAGTCCCATGTGTAAAATGTCTGTCTGTATGAGTTTCTGTCCTGCCTCTTTCTAAGAAAATATGGCTATGGCAGGGTTCTGTTGTAATCACCACATCTAATTACAAAAAGGGTGTAAATCACCGAATGAAATTAGTTTTCAGAGTCTTAATTATCATCAAAAAGAGTAATTAATAAGCAAAACAGGAAATGACCAAGCCAAGTTGCCTAGTCTACAAAGAAGTGCTTTCCTCTCAGCACTCGGGAGGATGGGGAGTGGGAGGGGGGGATGAGGGGGGTAAGGGGGTTTTGGCACAATGCCAAAGCTTCCAGAGCCCCAGTGGACATTAAAAATGAATATCCCGGGGCTCCACGAATCTCAGATGTTCACATTCCTTTTAAACTTGGTTTGCAGGGGGGGGGGGGGGGGGGATGGGGGGGTAAGGGGGTTTTGGCACAATGCCAAAGCTTCCAGAGCCCCAGTGGACATTAAAAATGAATATCCCGGGGCTCCACGAATCTCAGATGTTCACATTCCTTTTAAACTTGGTTTGCAAAGTTTCTAGGTCATTCCTTGCAGGCCGCTTCCTTTCCCAGGCCTGGCCGCCAGAGGCAGGCAAACGAATTAGAATAAACAGACAGGCCAGTTCCCTTCTCTATCCTTCCAAGTAACAGGCTCTGGGCCAGAAACTCTCAAACCAATTGATGCTAACAAGCTGAAGTTCAACGCCATTGGCTGTCTGCTGAGACTGCCCTGGCTTTTCGTAAGTCTGCTCCTCGGCTTGTTTATTTCTTTTTTCTTTTTTCATTTTCTTTCTTCTTTTTTTTATTTATTCATTTTAGTAGTAGCGTCATATAAATAAAACACCATTACAAAAATGTCGCAGAAAGTTCAAAACGATTCATTATCCATTTCGTACAGATTAAAATTGTCATCAAGGCTGTTTGGATTTGCCTTGCGTTCCTTTCCTCCTAATGAGCCGGATAGAGAAGGCAAAGGATGCTAATGCGTCCTTACATCTCTATCATATCTCGGCTTTTACTATATAAAGCATCAAGGTCGCATTCTGGGGAAATGTCTTTTTACCAAAGGTGCTATAATAATAATGAAGAAGCAATTTGTTTCAGCAAACTGCCTGCAGTAATGAGGCTTAATTATAACCATGTTATTAATACCGCTGCTTAAGGTAATTCACTTCTGAGCGGGGTGCAGAACAGTAAACTATAATTTAAACAAGAATCGAGACCTAATTTAAATCATCGGATCTACTGCGGAAAAAGGCAAACAGAATGACTATAATCCGCACGTTGATTTAAAGCTTCCCCTCCATGCCATTTCCAGGAGACCCAGGTGACTACCAGAGGGGGCAAGAAGCCCCAGTGTGGATCTTGGTCCTCCAACTCGTCCAGGAGGCTTGGTAGGCCACACAGCTGTGCTGACCTCTATCTAGGCACCTGTTGGCTCTTACCTCCTCCACTACACAGGCAGGTGAGGTTGACAGGCTGGAAGGAAGGGCCTCATCATCTCAAGGGCATCTTCAAGATGATGTTGAACGCACTGTGTTTCTCTCCCCGCTCTCAGAGGATGAAAACGTGGTTTGGGATGGGCGACAACTCATTGGACTCAGATGGTTTTTAATGTAGCTTTGATTTATTCTTTGAGGATTTCATACATAGATACAGTGTATGTTGGTTATATCTTACCTCTCATTCCCTCCACTCCCTCCCATCCCACTTCTCCTGATCACTCCTGTGTTTCCCATAATCATAACTTATTTTTTAAAAAAGAATCCACAGAATCCAATTAGTGCCTCCTCGTATGGGCACAGGTGTAGGGCATATACCGAACATGATCACACTAGGGACCACACCCACAAGGAAAGCTGGCTCTCCTTAACCCCTAGTTGTCATCAACTGTCCTCAATTAGACTAGGTATGAGGCCTTGTGACTCCCTCCCCAACCCATGCCAGAATATTGAGCGGCTTGATCTTGGGCAGGTCTTGTTTGGCTCTCTAAATTCCTACAAAAGCCCACACTCAAGTCATAAAGGGAGGTGATTTGTTGCCCAGGAACACACAGTGCACTACAGAATAAAAACCAACACCCCCGGCTTATTGGTCTGGTGTCCTGGAAATGATATTAACCTCCCTCTGTCATTTTTACAGGACCAGATACTAGCCCAAAGATTCCAAAATGTAACTGTTCCCCAGGGACTCTTGAAATGTTTGTTAGACAGTGTTAAGTTCAAGAGTCCTGCACCCCACACCTGGATTCTGATATCAGTGTGACTTTGGGCTGGGGGGACTCATGTGTTTATCAAGAACTTTGAATATCGAGCGTGATATTCATTTCACTTCTTGCAGTATCAGTATGCAATATATAAGGAATGCATGCACATGTGTGCGCATGTGCACATGTGTTTCCTTGACTACCTTTTGAGTTATATTTGTTCATTCATCTGCTTAACATTTATATGCATCAATTACGTGCATAACACTTTCTATTGCTGCTCAATTTTCAATGACTTTCCCCCTTCTGGATTCAGGACTGTAGTTCATGTTAGCCTAAATGAAAAAAAAATTAGGAACTTGAGAAAAGAAGTGTGTGATTTCTATTGAAAGACCATGTGCGCTACCATGTTTTATAACTGTGCTCCAGAGAGGTTAGATATTGCCAAGGAAAGGAAATGTCTTTTCTAAGAGTCAATGTTAGCTGGTCAGGATTTAGGAATCTCAGGCTGAGTTAATAAGGCAACTAAGAATGCTCTGCTACTAACAATTTACAAAAATATGAGAGACTTCTAGAGTCAGAGCAGTGAAGATGCTGTTCACAGCCTTGATTCTAAGAGAACCATAGGGCCTCTGCACCGGCATGGGTCTTTGACCAGCACCTAGTTCTGCCTTTCTGTTTTTCACCTAATCACCTCGTCAGCCCAAAGAGCAATCAGGGTTCCCTGCCCTGTGGGAAGTCCAAGGACCACCCACCTCCATCCAGGTCTAGTAAGGTGAGCATCCACGAAACTGCCTAGGCTCCCACGAAACCAATAGGTACAGTAGGATCAAAAACCCATTGCCATTGTTCTTGAGGTCTCAGTAGTCCTCATTGTCCACTATGTTCAGCGAGACCAGTTTTAACCTGGGCTTTTTCAGACCCAGGCCAGCTGGCCTTGGTGAGTTCCCGATAGAACATCCCCCTTGTCTCAGTGTCCTGAGTTCCTTGCTTGTGCTCTCTCTCCTTCTGCTTCTGATTTGGACCTTGAGATTTCAGTCCGGTGCTCCATTGTGGGTCTCTGTCTCTGTCTCCTTTCATCGCCTGATGAAGGTTAATATTCAGGAGGAAGCCTATATGATTTTCTTTGGGTTCTCCTTCTTATTTAGCTTCTCTAAGAACCCGAATTATAGGCTCAATGTCCTTTATTTATGGCTAGAAACCAAATATGAGTGAGTACATCCCATGTTCCTCTTTTTGGGTCTGGCTTACCTCACTCAGGATGGTGTTTTCTATTTCCATCCATTTGCCTGCAAACTTCAAGAAGTCCTTGTTTTTTACTGTGAGTAGTACTCTAATATGTATATATTCCATACTTTCTTCATCCATTCTTCAATTGAAGGGCATCTAGGTTGTTTCCAGGTTCTGGCTATTACAAACAATGCTGCTATAAACATAGTAGAGCATATACTTTTGTTGTGTGATAAGGCCTCTCTTGGGTATATTCCCAAGAGTGGTATTGCTGGGTCCATAGGTAGGTTGATCCCGAATTTCCTGAGAAACCTCCACACTGCTTTCCAGAGTGGTTGCACAAGTTTGCATTCCCACCAGCAATGGATGAGTGTACCCCTTTTCCACAACCTCTCCAGCAAAGGCTATCATTGGTGTTTTTGATTTTAGCCATTCTGACAGGTGTAAGATGGTATCTTAAAGTTGTCTTGATTTGCATTTCCCTGATCGCTAAGGAAGTTGAGCATGACCTTAAGTGTCTTTTGGCCATTTGAACTTCTTCTGTTGAGAGATCTCTGTTCAACTCAGTGCCCCATTTTATAATTGGGTTGATTAGCCTTTTACACAAAACTCAAGTCCAAGTGGATTAAAGACCTCAATATCAATCCAAACACACTGAACCTGATTGAAGAGAAAGTGGGAAGTACTCTACAACACGTGGGCACAGGAGACGACTTCCTACGTATAACCCCAGCAGCACAGACAGTAAGGGCCTCATTGAATAAATGGGACCTCCTGAGACTGAGAAGCTTCTGTAAAGCAAAGGACACTGTTGCTAAGACAGAAAGGCAACCCACTGACTGGGAGAAGATCTTCACCAACCCCGCAACTGACAAAGGTCTGATCTCCAAAATATATAAAGAACTCAAGAAACTAGTATTTCTAGTTTTAATTTGACATATATACAATCATTAGAAACCCTACTTTAACCAAACAAAGACCAACCTCTTCCTCAAGTCCCACCCCCCAGGCCTGCCTCAGTTTATCTCCCACATCATCCCCACATGCTTTTCTGGATCGGCTCCACCTGAGACACCTATGCTTTCCTCTCTCCTTCCCGTGCCTCTGCATTTTCTTTTTCTCTCACTTTTGTTCCTTTCCAAGAAAACTCTCTCCTGGGTTTACCTACTGGTAGGAGTTTTACGAAGCTAAATGACACCAAATGATGTCTCCAGCTGGTGGTAATGATTGGGTCCTGACTGAACTGCGGTAAGAAGGCAGGAAGCTATGAGACAGAGTTTAGCCTTAGCTGTAACTGGGAGCAGCCCCTCTCTGTCACACAGTGCATCTTCTGCACAATTGCACACATGCATACATACATAAATACATACATGCATGCATACATACATGCACATGTAATGCAACTCAAGTTCACACACACGATGAAAACACAGACATGAATGCTGATTTACAGAAGCAAAGACATACCCACAGAGCTCCATATAGCAATAACCCTCATATCCTCCCTTAGTTAACCCTTCCTAACTTCCCAAAGTGCTGGATTCGCTCCCATCAGTGTTGGTGGCAGGAGTCTGGTGATGCTGTCCATTTCAATTTTGAAGACACAGTGAACCAGTCCAGACAAAATGACTGAAGGACAGCTGGCAGCAGTGGAATTGAGAAGGAGAAGGAGGGTGTTGCATGGGGACCAGTTCTCTTTGGAGAGACAAAACTTCCTGCTCCATTCCATCTCTTTGCAACCTTCTGCAGGCTGCTTCATTTTCTGCTGTGTGAGCTCAGAGGGGGTGCCCAATTTGATGAACAATACCTATAAAGCCATTCACAGTGCCCCACTGTGACAGAGTGGCCAACTCACCTGGCTCAACACTGTACCAGTTCTGTCTCCCGGCGAATCTTCCATGCAGGCATTCCCAGTGTAGTTTTCCCTTACCACCCATTTCCATGCGATGTTCTTGGAGTCACGCCTCTTAGAGTAGAATCTGCTGTTGTGTCTTTTGTATTTTGGAGGAATTGAGCCACCTGCAAGGGTTTGAGAGGAGAAGGTGGTGGGCAGTGACCCCAGAGAAAGTTAGGATGTGAGAAGACACTTAGATCAAAGCTCCCTTTAAAGGTTGGATCTCCTGTAGATACCTGGAACTTATTGCAAGGAGCCTCAGGGCTCATTTAAAAGCCTTGGAAACAGGGATTCCTTTAAGATGCCCTGCTGAGTGGTGTCACCTCTCTAGGTCAATGGGGCCATCACCCAATATCAGTTAAACCTTTCTCCCCTCAGGCCAGAGTTCCTGGGAGAGTCTTTGAGGGTGGAAAGTATCAGTCAGTCTTGCTGGCTCACCATTCTGATGATAAAAGTATCTTTCATCTCATTCTTTTCAAAGCGCTTTCACACGATTAGCCTATTGATTGATTGAATCATTGTACACGTTTATTGAACACACGAGATGCTTCTGATCTTGACAGAACAAGGCAGGATCTAGATAAATACCTGCCCTCATGGTGAGTGTCCACAAAGACCAGGCCATGCTGATGGATGCCCTGAGCAGTGAGGTGGGTTTTACAGAGAGCAAGGAGAGCCTCTTCCAAGTGAATTCGCGCCCCAACACCCTGAAGGTCAGACAGAAAACCCGTTGAACTTCTTTTCAGAGAGGCCAAGTGACTTGGTGACTGTCCTGGCACTGGAGGCAGATTCAGGACATAACTCCTGATTCGGGTCAGATGTGCCTTTTCTCTGTTGTCCTAAAATGATACTTTCTAGAAAGTTCTTCCTGTGGCCAGATCTTGTCTTTCCTTCCTCTTGTCTGAGTGGAGAAACAGTCGCATCCCAATTCTTTCTGGGCCCACATGTACATCACTCCAGGGACAAGAAAGGGGAAGGAAAAAAAAGGTATCTGTCTCCTTTGTTTCCCAAAGAAGGTCAGCAGCACTGAGAAGCTGTCTGCATGTCATAGTCACATGCAGCCTCTGCCAGGACATTGATTTTCCCAAGGGAGTCCTGACTGTGTGTACTGCACACAGTAGCAGGGACAATTCTGTCTTCCTACTCAGAACTGGGACTCCAGATAACTGCTTGGGCCCAGGCTCCATGCCAGGGCCAGGGCTTGGGAGGGTCTGTTTTGCCTTTCTGTAGGAAGAGATTGCACAGTGGTGAAAAAAAAAGTCTGTGTGTCTGAGGGTGCCGGAGAATTGGGTGTGTCTCTGTGTGCATATTAATCAGAGTAGTGAGATCAAGACAGGCTTGATGAAAATTTTTAATAACTGGCTGGACCCCCCGCCTTTCCTAGTATGATGGAAAACCTGCTAAAGGAGGGTAAAGATGGCTGTGTGCAGGGACTGCCTGGAAGTGGAGGACTTCTGGGAGATGCCTCTGTGGGTAGCAGCTTCTTCTTCGGAGCCCAGGGCATCTCACAAGTTACTCCTCTTCCTGCTTCTCCTTGAAGGTCAAGGGCTCTAAACTGTAGCAGCATCTAGACAGCATGGTGCCGAAGGTCAGCTGGGCAGATACTAGAGATGGGGATGCTTATGTCTGAGGTGCTTACAGGTCTGGGGAAGTGAGGCTTGGGAGAAGCTGGAAGGCTGAGAAGGTTGTGTTCCTTGAGTCAGAAAGTGGAAGAGCGGCCCATCTGCAGGATTCCAGGGGAGCATGAGATGGTTCTGAGTCACCTAGGAAATGTGCAGACTCGGAGTCCAGTCCCTTTAAGGCCTTTCCCACCGGGCTCTACAGCCCACATAGAACGGATGCTACAGCTCTCTGAAGAACTGGAGCCATAAATGATGAGCGTCTCCCCTGAACTCATCTCCCTGCGCCTGGTGCTTAAAGTGAATTGAGACGAAGATCTGATAAATGAATAAACCTGTAAATGGAATAAAAAACCTTATGAACCTGAAGGAGAAATAGGAGTCCCAGGTCTGTTAAGTCTAAATTGAATAAATCTGATCAACTCCCTGACAATTTCTGCCAACGCTCTTGAACAAGGAGGAGAAGAGGGGTGAGCAGGGAGGGGCCGAGACGGGAGCATGTGTGGTGGGAAAGGAAGGCAGGAACTGGCTCCTTAATTAAGCTATCATTGGAGCCAACAAAGGGGAAGGCCCCAGCACCCCTAGTTTCACTCTTGGACTAATAAATAGATGGCAATAGAAGATCCTTGCAAGTCCAGCTGCTCCCCCATGTCTGCCTGAGGCTACCTCAGCAGAGCTATCAGATCTGCACAAAGCAGGGGAGGCCAATGTCTTTCTCTGGAGCCCCCTGTGATGCATAGCCGGAGTTGAGGTGGGGTACCTTGGGCAGTGTGGAGCCCTTTGCCTCGTCATTGCCCCGTGACTCCGTCTCTCTTCTGTGCTAGGCAAATTGCTTGTTGCAATGGCAAAACAGAGCCCCGGGGTTCTTTAATACTCATCCCAGTGAGCGGTGTTGGTGAACCCAGTCCACAGTCCGTCCTCCTGATTCTGGAAGCGGGTGGGGTGGAAGCTCCTGACTGCCTCTGCCAGCACAGAGCAGAGCAGTGGTATCAAAGCCGGCTCAGAAAAATCTCAGCTTCTGTTTGATGTTCGCAGGCAGTGTCTCTGGGGGAAGTAGCCACCATGAAGGATGTAAAACCCTCCCTGAGCTGCTCTGACGCAAGTGTTCCAGCCCAGAGGAGCTCCCAAACACCAGGCAGCATCAGCAGCGAGCTGTAGGAGGGCACCCCCCAGCCTGGGTGGACCCCAGGTGACTGGCACCCAACCCACCTCTGACTGCACCACCCAGAAGGAGTAGCCTTACCCAGTTGCTCCTGAGTTCCTGCCCTATGACATCTGAGCTGAGCTACGGTATGCAGGTGCTGCTGAAAACTGCTGAGCTTTAGAGTAATGTGTTAGACTGAGCCAAAACACATCCCTTGTGGGGTCCTTTTCGAAAGTGAGTGGATAGACTAGGCTAGCATTTAAACTATAGTTTGAAAATTATGTGTGGAATTAACAAACTTTTACCCCAGTTCTTTATTGTTGTAAAACACATATAACATAAAGTTTATCAATATACCTATTTCAGTGGTATTAAATATGTTAGTATCAAAATCCACCCCCCATTATTCTTTTTATTTTGTATAATTGAATGTGTGTGTGTGTGTGTGTGTGTGTGTATTAAACAGGAATTCCTTGTTCCCTACCTCCCCTGTTCACTGTTACCCCCATTTTATCTCAGGGTCCTTCCGTGTTGTATCATGTCAAATGCTCCTCCTTTTGAAGACTGAGTGATATTCCATGAAAAGATTAAAAGGACATACCACATTCTGCTTGTGGATTCACTCAGGCATTGGCGATCACTTTGGTGGATTCTGTTTGTGGCTAATGCTGGGATGAACTTGTGCTCATTAGAATCGCTTCAAGATTCTGCCTTTAGCTCTTGCCGACATATACACAACAGTGTAATTGATAGGTTGTACAGTAATGTGACTTTAAAATCTTTGAGGAAGCCCCATGGTGTTTTCCAGAGCAGAGGCGCCATTTTGCATTTCTACAGCACACCAGACTTCCAGTCTCTTCACACCTTCGCCGACACTCATTTCCTGACTTTTTCCTTGTGGGTATAAAGTGACATCTATTTCAGACTTGATTTGCATTTTCCTAATGACTAGTGATGCTGAACAGTTTTCTTTTTCAAAACTGTTTTCTTTGAAAAGCAGAATTCAAATGGCACAAAAGAGTAAAGGAAAAGAAAAGCCCAGAAATTAAATAGTTTCCTTCCCTAGCCTGGAATTCGTCCCAGCAGTGAAAGATAATACCTCCAACAAATGTGAATCTTCCAGAAAGGTTTCATGTGAACAGAGTGTATACAGATACCCTTATAAAATTACACATAGAAATATATATCAGGCTTCATTATTTTATAGTTTGCTGTTTTCAGCAACTTGTGTGGATTGGTAATTTACCCATCAACATACACATGTGTACCTGATCCTTCTTCATATCTGTATAGTATTGTAGGGTGTGGCCATGGGAATATTTCCTTTCCAAGTCAGTCACTCTCCATAAGTATCTCAGCTGTCTCTGGGGTTAGTTGGCTGGAATTGCTCTATGGGTACAAATTGGTTATCCTTGTATATATATTCATATTAACTTTTATACAAGAATATTTGCAAGTCAAGTTGACAGTGCTGTTTCTGGGTCAAAGGATACATGTGTTTAAAATTGCAATAATCCTTGCCAAAGTCGCCTTTAAAAGGCTCGCATTTAGAGCAGGTCGATGCCGAGGAAGCCAGCCTTCTGCCACACTTGTGATCTTTCGAGTTTCATCAATCTGCTAGAAGAAAAATGTGCCCTACTTTACATTTTTATGCCTTTTCTTACAACGTTGGACATTTTTATCTGTGTTGTGATGATTTTTTTTGACGCTCTGTTCTTTGAATAGCTAATTCATGTTCTCTGCCGACCGTACTCAGTCATTCATCTCTTTTTAACCCCATTTGTAAAAGCTTTTCTTATTTTAAGAAATTTACTATTTTTATGTTACAAATATTTCCTTATTAAACACGTTTTTTTTTTGACATTTCAGGGGTTTCTCGTATGTAGACTATTTTGTTTCTAGAGCATCAGATTTATTAGTCTTTTTATAAAACGGCTTTTGAGGTCTCCCCTGCTTTAGGATGTCTTCCCTTTTCCGGGATTATAAAGCAAAAAAAAAAATTGTATGTGTTTCTTTCCAGGGCATATTATTTGGCAGTTAAAACCCTTGATGTATTTGGATTTTATTTTTGATATAAGGGATGATAAGGACTCAGGGTTACTTTCAAATGGCTAGATGGAAGCTCTCCGGTAGAAATATAAACTGAGCCACATATGTAACTGAAAATATTCTATTAAACACATTTTAAAAAGTAAAAAGAAACAGGTGGAAGTAATTATAACAACATATATTATTTAACCCACTCTATCTAAAATATCATTTCATCATGTAATTGATATAAAAATTATTAATGAGTTAGTTTACTTTTTTTCATACCGAGTCTTTAAAACCTGGTGTGTGCTTGGGACATTCTGTACTTGGTGTACCCAGTGGTGCATGAAGCCCAGAGCCACCATCCTGGAGAACTCAAGAGTTGAAATAGTCACCCCAGTAACATCGTCAACTCTTTTCTCCTTCAACCAACCTCGAACGCCACCCGTGCTGGCTAACTTAGGACTTATGTTTCATATAGGGATGTGTCCAGCCTATGGAGCACTTTTCCATTGAGCTCCATTTCTTCCTTCCCATACTGATCACGGTCTGTTTTAACTAGGTCATCCCGACCTCTTTTACTACCCCATAAATTCCACACACCCCATTCTCTTTGCTTAGTGTATCTGTGGCTCTTGCAATTTAGCTATGGCTTTAGACAGGCATTTCTATCTGTTCTGGAAGTGGTCCACCATAGGCTCAGCTGTGCAAGTCCTTGGCCCCCAGCGGGTGGTCCTGGAGCCTTTGGGATGTGTGGTTTAGCTGGCAGAAGTGGGTGGCTGGGAGCAGGTGTTGCTGCAATGTGAACAAGCCCCACATTCACGCTGCTGAGGGCAATGCCTTTCCCTTCCTGATGGACGGTGAACTCTGACACCGTAAGCCTAAACAAACACATATCCCCTTAAACTGCTTCTGTCACATTGGCTAAAGTAACTAATTCAGCATCTAGTATTAGACACTATGTAATACTACACTCCACCACTGTATCATAGCATGTCACACGTGGATAGATCACACACTGCTAGCATGCAGGCTGTTCTGTAATATGGAATAAGGTTGTATAATGTGATACTGAATTTAGCATGGGATCAACACTAACATCTGGTAGCTTATGAAATAGCAATGCTGCTGTGTGTGGGTCACAATACATCTGGGGCCAGAAGACCCCTAAATTGCCTCTAACGCCTTTCCACACTCAATTTGCTGCCCAGAGAAGGGAAGGGCTGCTTGGGGCAGTTTTGTTCTGTGACTGGGAAGGTGGACCCCTCCAAGCTGTGTGTGGAATGAGTGCTTCACCAATGGAGGCCTGGCAGGTACGTGACCTGTGAGCCTGATGTGAGGACCATGTTTGGAAAAGATCCGGAAGTGATAGTTTACTGTGTCCATAATGAGATGAGACGAGCTGAGGGCTCTAGCAGGGAGTGGGCAACCCCAGTAGCTCCTGAAGACATCATGATTGTCTTGGAAGATGGAGAAGAGGAAGTTTGAGGAAGGAAAAAAAGGAGTCAAAAACAGAGCAGAAAGTTGGATAGAAAAGGTGGAGTGCCACAGGAGATCTGGGGAGGCAGGGAGGGAAGGAGGAAGGGAAGAAGGGAGGGAGGGAAGGAGGGGTGGAGGGGGAGTGGAGAGGAGGAGGGATGCTGAGAGGAGCAGGCTGAGGAGTCGGGAGCACTCTAAAGTTTTCTGAACTGGAACCTTTCATCACAGCCACCCTGTGATCACAGTGGAATGTGGATTGGTTGCTGGGCTGTCCTCAGGGGGACAGGATGAACCGAGTGGGGAGCAGTTCCTCTAGAGGCGCCTGGGGAGCTGGCATGGAGCCCAGAACAAAAGTTGGCACTTCCCAACTTCCCATAGTGCTGTGACTGGGTACAAGGATTTTTTTCTTTATCCTCAGGGCCAGCCTTTCCCCAGTAGGAAAGAGACAAAGATAAGGGTCAATGATACCATTCCACCAGGAGTTAGAGCTGGAACCTACAGAGGCACTGAGTCTACCATGTCATTCAGGGCCACTGAACTGTAGGTCTTTGGGCAGAGGGGGAATACACTATCTCTGGGTGACCCTCTTGGCTTTCAGAGTCTCCTCTCCTACTGGGATCCTCTCAAGCAGGACAGATAGACAATCCCGCTCACTGCTTAAAGCACAGGGCCATTAAGATAGCTCAGCAGGCCAGGGACAGGCAAGCGCCTGGTTCAAATACCTGTTTTTCACTCCCTGCCTGGCAGTCCCACTCAGGAATTTCTTTCCCCACCTTGTTCACTCAGTGTCTGGAGAGAAACAGAAAAAGGAATGTCAGGTGTTGACTGGGAGCCACTAGATTGTCAAAAAGTCCGCCGGGTCACACAGAGCCAGAAACAAAAGGGGGAAAAGCCACCCACCTTCACAGCTTCCTGAGATGTGCACCTTGTCTCTCCAGACCGCTTGCTCCTCATCACAGCTGCGACAAAATGCTATTTTCCTTTCCGCCGTGTGCACAGGTGCCAATCCAAATGAGTATTACTCACACACCTCTGTCCAAACACTGAGCAGGCTTCAAAGGTTGATTAAACCTCACGTTGCTGCCTATTCCTCCTGCACTCAGCTGCTAGGTGAAGCCCTCCCTGCAATGACCTCACCCCCATGCCCCTGTCCTTTTATGCATCCCCCCTCACCAGAGGACCCAGGGTCCCCAGGAGAGGAGGGTGTGGTGGTTCTTGGGGAGGGAAGAGAGAATGGCAGGGAGCCAGGCATGGACTTATCTTAGCTCAGAACTTGGAAAGCAGAGTGCAGAGGGCACCTTGTGTACAAAGGGGTCTGGTGAACGGGGCACTCAAGGGTGGGGAGAGCAGGGATTTGACTTTGATTACCCAGTAAAAATCCATTTCCTGCTCATAATGACTGGCTGGTGCGTATTGGAAATTATAGCCTTCCTGGTCCTCTCTCCCCTGTCATTAGTCCCCAGTAGAGTGGTTTCTCACGGAAAGCACACCTGCTGAAATGAGGCGTGGTGTGCAACTCCAGGGACCTGGGTCCCTGCGTATCCTGTCAGTGGTGGCTCGGGTACCAGCATTGGCCTGGGATCTCTGAAAAGCCCAAGAGATCTTCCTAGTGCCATGGATGTTCAATAGTCCTGCTGGTGCTGGAATGGAAGCCTAAGGGGTCTCCAGTCATTCCCTTTTCTTTTGGTCACAGTACCCTAATTTCCTCTGAAGAGTACACCTTCCTTATCCCTACCAGAGTTTTCTGGGTGCTTGATCTCCTTACCCCCAGCACCACCTTCCAGGGGGAGCATGTGTCCGAACCTCAAGCAATAGAAAGGCACCATAGGGGAAAGACAGTTGTAATTCTTCTATTGAAAAAGGAACTATAGTATTCAGAGAACCGGAAAGACAGCTCAGTGATTAAGAGTGTTTGCTGCTCCCACAGGGGACCAGAGTTTGGTTCCCAGTACTCAAAGCAGGTAGCACACATACAACTGCCTGGAACTATAGCTCCAGGGTATCCAAGGCCTTCATAGGGAGTCTACTGGCACTGCGTTCATGTACACACACACACACACACACACACAGAGAGAGAGAGAGAGAGAGAGAGAGAGAGAGAGAGAGAAAGAGAGAGAGAAATAAAATATTTTAAACTATAATTGTCAGAATATGAGGTTTTAGTAAGATATACCCTGAGAAAAGTTTTTAAAATTCTTTTTTAAAAAGGGGTACTTGTTTATTCTTTTTATTTTATTTGCATGAGTGTTCTGTCTGCATGTACGTGTACCTCACGTGCCCATGGTGGGCAAAAGAGGGTCAGAGATCCCTCTGCAATTGGAGCTACAAACAGTGTGAATCACCGTGTGGGTACTGGGAACTGAACATGGGTCCTGCAGGTTAAGAGCCAGTGCTCTTAAACTGGGAAGTCTCTCTCTAGGCACCACTAAGGACAAGCGTACACAATCTATATTTTCTATCATCTCTAGTCTGGGGTACACATGTCCAACAGATAGGATATTTGTGCCCACCCAAAGATACATGGGAAATTACTGCAGAGCACTTTGTTCATAATTGCCAGCATTGAGCATGGCCGCTGTGTTCATCAACACTGATCTGAGCTCTATGCACGTCATGGCATTAATGGAATATACACAGCAGTGAAAGGACAAAGTCCCTTAGACACAGGGAGTGTACCTTCCACAGTCATGATCTTGGCTACGTGGGCTTGGCTGTCTGAGAGCATGATTCCACGATGGGAGGTCGAGGTGGGGAGGGCTGATCTATGCTGACAAAAGTCAGCTCAGTAGCTTATCATCTACGGGGGAGTCAGAGGGGAAATGAGACAGAGTTTTTCTATGTATCCCTGGCTGTCCTGAAGCTAGTGCTGTAGACTAGGCTGGCCTTGAACAAGATCCGTCTGCCTCTACCTTTCTAGTGCTAGGATTAAAGGTGTGTGCTGCCATGCCCAGCTCTACGGGATGTCTTCTGGGCTGTAGAAATTGTACATCTTGGGGTACTAGTTTTATGTGGACTCCATTATTCGGGAGATCTTTCCATTTCACTGATGACATTATAGCACAATTTGTAGAACGGGTAATGAAGAAGGAGGCTGCTTCTTGAGAATTCCATCTGAACTCCCGAGTCAGGTCACACCTGAAGGTAAACATGTCAGACACAGAATGGGAGGGCCATCCTGGCAACCACATTTCATGATCCCCAAACCCCACTTCTAGAAGAGGTCACACAGGTCTATTAGTTTCTGAGCCAACCATGTTTAAATGTGAGTATAACTAACTGTGTGTGTGTTTGTGTGTGTGTGTTTGGTGGGGAGAAATGGGGCTGGGGTTCACATGAGGTTCACAGTTCCCAACTTGACCAACACAGCCAACTCTTTCAGGTTATAGGTTATAGGCCCCCAAATGGTGGGGGTTTGAACACTTCCCAGGAGGGTGTTCCAGAGCCTCGGGTGCTGGTTCCTCGAGCCCTTAAGTAGGGGCTAAGGTCAGTAATGCCTGTGCCTTGCAGCATGAGACACACTTAAATTTGTCAGCTCAAATTTGTTAGAATAAATGCATGAATGAAAGTTTTCCTGGGGGTTACATAACACAGGGTACGCAGCCAGCAATGTCGGGGGTGTTCTCAGTAACCCTGAGACTCAGGAATCCCTTTTGCTCCCAGGGCCCCCTATGCAAAGGAATTGCGGTCTTGTGACCAGGGCTTGCATGGGTCAGTTTCTCACAGGGTCAGGCTTGGGAACAGTCCCCATTGTGGCCTTGTCATAGAGGAACAAAGGGGCCTGGGACTCAGGCCAGAGTGGAAAACACCCTTTTGGGGTTCTTTAGCACTTGTTAATTGGTCACTTCGTTAGCAGCCCATCTGTAGCAAGTAAGTGGTGATGGGGTGGTGGGGAGGACTGCCCTGGCCAACAGGGGCCTCATGGACCAGTAATAAGGACACAGCAATTATAGGAACTTCTAGAGTGAGTTCCCTTCAGGAGCATGCCAGGTCGTTGCTTTGTCCTATGGAGAAGCAGGAAAGGTCAGAGGAGGAGAAAGAAAGAGCCTGGCCCCATCAAGGAGCCAGCGAGGGAGGGAGGCAAATAAAAGGAGGCTCCATGGAGGTGAGAAACTAAAGAAAGAGTGACATTTGGACACCCCTAAGATGAGAGGCGCAAGATAACGACCATGAAATCACTAGACAGAAGAAGCTGCTGAGGGAAATGGCTCTGAGGGTCAGTACTGTGCTGCACAGAGCTTGGGACTGGGGGTGGGGGTGGGGTAAGTCTTGTGCAACAAGGCTGAGAACAAACCTCCCTGGTCTCAGTTTCTCCACACAGTCTGAATCTGATGCCCTATGGGTTTCTGAGGTCTGTGAAGGTCTGTGAAAGGGGGGAGCTGAGCTTCATGCTAAATGCTTCTCTTTCCCTCTGGACCTGTGCCCTAAACATTCCTCTGTGAAGTCAGCCCCTTACACTGAAGTGAAGTCCAGTGCCCAGGTCTGAGAATGAGCCCAGAGCAGTGTTCAACCATCATTTCTAGGCCAGGCATATAACAGCTCTAGCCGTGTCTTCCCTGTTGTGATGAATCATGAAGCCTAGGTCCTTGAGAGATTTGTGGGGAGCAGAAGCCTCTGCTGAGTATAAGTGTTGTCCACAGGCACAGAAATTTTCCTTTGCCTGCGAGGCAAGGAGCTTTTGGCTTGTTCATGGCTTAAGCATAGGCTGACTGGACTGTCCTGACGAGAAGCGGAAGTGGGGGTCCTTGACCTCCCAGTTTGCAGAGGATGAGGGTTGAAACTACAGTTTTGACAAGTAGCAGTCCCTGCCTGGGCCCTGGTCTGAAGCAAGTGTGGTCTCTGCAAGGCCCCAGGCTGTGTAGGTACCAAGAAGCCCTCTGCTTTCTTCCTATCTATGAGTATCTGCTCACAGACCCCATGCACCAAGATGAAAGGGTGTCTGACTCCTTGATCAGATGAACCCAAGGAACTGAGAGAAACAGTTAGAAATCTGTGAGGTCAGACTGCAGATCAGTTCTCCAGACTTGAGTCCCCGGGATAGGGTATGGAGAATTTTCTGATCCAGGTGTGGGGTCTGCCGTCTCTGGTCGAGGCCTGCAAGGGGTATTGAAACAGTAAAACAAGCATTGTTCCTCTGTAAATGCCTCAAAGCTTGCCCAAGCTTGAACTCAGTGGCTGGGTGGGAGGTTCCTGCTGCATATCTTGGCCCATCCCTGGAAGTAAAGGCATAAGGTCAGCCTGCCACGAACTCACTTCCCTGACCCCAGAGAAGAAGTAAGACATCCACTATGAACTCAAGTGCTGTCCAGACAGCTTTGGGACCCATTGTGTGTGTGTGAGAGAGAGAGAGGGGGGAGGAGAGGAGGGAAGGAGAGAGAGAGAGAGAGAGAGAGAGAGAGAGAGAGAGAGAGAGAGGAGAGAGAGAGGAGAGAGAGAGAGAGATTTTCTTCTGCTACTTCTTTTAATTGCATTTCAGAAACTTTGTCATTGCTTCCCAGGGGACAGCAGATGGGAGAGAGGGGAGGAAAAGGAGTGGAGCGGGGTGTGTTTCTTCAGGGACTCTTGGATGAGATACTGCACCAACCTACTTTCTCTCTGTCTCCAGCCTGCCTGCCCATCCTCAGATCGCCTTCCTCCACTGCTCTCCTACCAGCTGAGTCTGTTCTCAGGCTCGGAGCGTTGTTCCAGGGTCCTTAGTTTCTTGTTTCCCTCACTCTGCTCCACCTTCATCACCCAAAGCAGCAGGTATTCATTATTTAAACAACCTGTGCCTCTGAAGTCTTATTTATGTAACATCTTTACCCAGCATATGTCAAAATTTACAGTAAGTGCATTCATCCCATAATAAACATTTGGCTTTGCTGGTCTACCAGAGGCAGGGCTAATTAGAGAGAGCAATTCCCTTGTTATCGGAAGGGAGGTCAGCACAGCAATTAGCATCCTCACGTAGCTTTCATAATTGTGACTTGGAGGCTAGGCCCTCTGGTGCCAGGTAGGGAAGAGAGAAGTTGGCAGGGAGGAAAGGAGAGCCTTCCCCAGCAAGGTCTGGAAAACCAGAGCTCGGCTGTGAAAATGGCAGTCTGGGTTCTCCTAACTCTGCCTGCATCTGAGCCCTCTGCTGGCCTCTTGTCTCTCAGTCACAGCTTGGCCCCTAGGATGTTCTGCCTGCAGCTCTGTCCACCCAGCCTTCTCTGTAAGCAAACCAAAGGGCATATCCAGTAGGAGGAAGTCCTATCACTGTCTCATTGTTAGAGCACACAAGCCAATGGACACAAGCAGCCAGCTTTAGGGCTGGAGAGGAACTTTGAGATCATAGGGTTGACTTGTCAGCCCTTGGCGTCATTGTCTCCATCATTTCTACCAAGCAGATTTGTTTTTAAATGTGTGGTAGAAGTCATTCTATCCCCTCCCCTTGGCTGGAGAAAGAGGAGCAGAGTGTGAAGATCTGGACTGGAGTTCTTTAGGATCCAGGACTAGCCACAGCTACACCTCAAGTACTATGCCCCACTCTGGGGCAGTGGAAACATGGGTCTAAAAGCATTCCAAGGAGCAGGTGTGAGGGGACATGCAGAGAGTCAGGCTAAGAATCAAAACAATATGACACGAGGGAGCAGGTGGGGACAGTGAAGCATAAGAAGACAGCTGTCCAGGGTCCCAAGATGCTCACACTCAGTGTTCACTGGAAAGACTCGGAACTTGAGTCTCCTGGTTACTGCTTACAGAAGAATACTGGTGAGAATCAGCAGGGAGGTAGATGCTGAGGCAGGGGCCAGAACTCCCAGCTCTGCCTTGTAGCCATCTCTTGTAGCCGACAGAGCAGGCAGAGCTGTGTGGATGAGGCCCAACAGTGGTTGTGGCACAGAGTGTGGGAGCCCCTGGGACTAACTTAGCTGGTGAGTTTGGGGGGTGGGATTACCTCTCAAGAGCTAGACAAGGGTTAAATCTTGCTTGCCCAGGCAAGGCATTCAGAAGCAGAAGCTAAGGACACATCAGGGAGGAGACCTAGGGAGGCATGGAGGTATAGGCTTGCCTGGGAAGAACCCACTCTCCTCTCCAGGCCTGTTTATTCAGGGATGGGTCAGAGAGACACAAACATCAAAGGCAGAAAAGGCCTTCTGGTAATTTCGCCAAACAGCGGGTTGGTTTAAGAAGTCTGTGAAGGAGGCAGTCTGGAGACAGCCCCAAAGGGAGGGTATAGTACATACTGTGTTGCATCCCACTGGCCTGGGACTCTGTTGTTTGAGGACCACAAAGTTCATTGACCGTCTAGAGTCAGGGAGGCTGAGTCAGCTTAGTCTCTACTACTTACAGTTTTCTCATCTGTAGGTAAACATTTGAGTCTCAGCTTCTCACCTGTACAGACGTGATGCAATTCCCCTGTATCATCGTGCTGTGGTGAGTGTTGTATGGGACGGATGGGAGGGAGACAATGACTGTCTTTGTAGCCGCCATTCTTACCTTCTTATGAAGCAGAGTTCATCTTTGGATGCCCTTGGCCTCCCTAAACTTCTTTTTCTTATTGAGATGTGTATTCGTGACCAAATTACCTAATGCAAATGGCTTTGGGGAGGAGAATTTATTTGAGTTCATGGTTAGAGAGATTTCACTCCATGGTTCCTTGGCCTTATGTACCTGGACAGAACATCATGGTGACAGGGAGTGTGTGGGGGAGACTGTTCTTCACTTCTTTGCAGGAAGGAAGTAGAAAGCTTGAGACAGGAAGTAGGGGTGATTATAACCTCTGTTATAATATATAATATATAACCTGACCTACTCCAGCCAGGCCCCACCTCGCAAAGTTTCCACAGCTTCTCAAAGAGCAACAACTCTGTAAATATTTCACATTGAAACCATAACCAGATGAGACCTTTTCTCTGTTATTAGTTTCCTTGTGACAGCATCTGCCTCTCCTTCTTAATCTTTCATTTCTGTCAGTTGCATCACTGTTTGTTTTCAGTTATCCATCCATCCATCCATCCATCCATCCATCCATCCATTCATCCATCCACCCACCATCCATCCATCCATAATCCATCCACCCACCCACCATCCATCCATAATCCATCCATCCATAATCCATCCATCCATCATCCATCCATTCATCCAATATATTGCTGTCTGTCCATTGATATTGATGTTATACTAAGTGCTGAAGACAGAAGTCAAAACAAAAAAAAATGCCTAGCTCTCAAAGGATTTAGAATGAACATCCAGATAAAATGCATAGTTCAAATATTGGCTGGTGCCGGGTGGTGGTGGCGCACGCCTTTAATCCCAGCACTTGGGAGGCAGAGGCAGAGGCAGGAGGATCTCTGTGAGTTCGAGACCAGCCTGGTATACAAGAGCTAGTTCCAGGACAGGCTCCAAAACCACAGAGAAACCCTGTCACGAAAACAAACAAAACAAAACAAAACAAAAAAAAGAATCACTGCCTAAAACATATAAAAAAATATTGGCTGGTAAACATATGAAGTTACTTGAAGCAACAGAGAATCAGTGTGTGTTCATGTGTGTGTGTTTAAACTGTTGCTTTACCTCCTGGTGCACCCTCATTCTTGCCTTCATTACCTCCTTGAGATAATAAAGGTTCTTTATCTCATTATTCTTTATTCTGAGTGGTTCTTTCCTTTCTATTCTTGCTCTTGTAGGAGGCTGTAGAGAAGCCAAATCTCAGGTTGGAACTCTAAATAATTACTGGAGATCTCCTAGGGGAGAGTAATGGGAGGAGTCTAGGGCTGTCTGGGTCACTAGGACTGCATAAGACCACAGCTGAAGACAGTTAGAAAGCTATGAACACGACAGTGAACAGCCTGAGTATGCCCAGAGCTCAGACAGGGTAGTTGGCTTCCCTGTAATGAAAACCTCTTCTACAGTCTATACTCCCTATCAGTAGCACCCCAGCTCAAGCGGCCTCTCCCTTCCTGGAATACCCATTGTCTTCCTCACTGCTTCATGCCAGATGTGGTTCCTCACTAGCTTGCAGTGTGGTCCAGAGGTGGGAAGCACATTTTCGTATGTTCGATGTTGCTCTCTGCTTCCCCATCCTGGGCTGGTGCAGGCCTGGGCTCGTAATTGGTATTGCCTTGTTGATGGACAGGCAAGCATTCCAGCTGAATATAAATCACCTCTGGTGCCATCGAATCTTTCTTGTTAGAAACACTTTTGCCACATTGCCTCTGATGAGGTATTTGTCCTAAAGTCCCTACAGTCCAAGCACAGGAGGATGAGAAGGTTTTAGGGCAGGAAAAGAGAAGCCCGAGGAAGAAGCTGTGAGAAGCTGATCCTGAGGACAGGGGCTTTTACTGTCAACTTCCTAGGAAAGCTGCAGGGGTAGACAGGGGCTGGGAGCTGAGGTCCGTCAGGAGTGGGCAGCGAAGTGTGTTGAGGTGAGTGTCTTTACCTGGTGGCATATGGGACGCTTAACCAACAGAAGAACATGTGTGTTCACAAAGGCTATGATGACAGAAGCAAGGAGGATGACCTGCAAGGGGCCAAGCAGGGATCAGAAGAGCCTACAAGGGATGCTCGGGATAAGGATTTCTCTGAGGAATACGTGGAGAGTGATCCCTCCCAGGGAGCCATCATTGTTGAAAGGAGCCACTCAGTTTGGCTAAGGCAGAGACAAACTAGCTGTTAGGGCTAGCGTTATTGCCAACTTGACACAACTTAGGGCCACGTAAGAAGAGTCTCAATGAGGCTTGTCTACATTGGGCTGGCCTGTGGGCATGTCTAGGAGGGGGGCGTCTCCATTATCTTAATTGATATGGGAAGACCCAGCCTAGATGTGGGAAGTGTTTTCTGGCAGCTTCTCTTTTTTCTTGCTTAGCTTTTCTAAATATTAATCAATTAACTTTTATCATATATAAATACATGTTTGTTTATTCTTCTCTCATACATTCCATACATTCCATCCCTCCGTGATGGAATGGTTCTCTCAAGCTGTAAGCCAGAATAAACCCCTTCCTCCCTTCCTTAAATGACTTCTTGTCAGATATTTTATCTCAGCAACGAGAAAGTTAATGGCTGCAGAACTGATTTAAGGGGAGTAGTTAGGGTTTGATGGGGTCAGAAGGGTGGGGTCCTAGTGATGGCCTTAGTGGCTTTTGTAAGAAGAAGTCCCACGCTGTCTCTCTACATTGCCCCCTGGCCATGTTGGGATGCTTCAGGTAAGCCTTTGTCACATGCCATGTAGAACTGGTACCATGCTTGGACTTCCATCCCCAAGAAACAGCAAAAAGAAACTTCTATTTCTTTTTTCTTTTCCAGAAAAACAGACAACAACCAACCCACGTTTATCTTAAACTGACAGATAAAAGGAAGCCTCTTCTTTCCACAACAACAAATAAATACAGAGATAATGTGGAGGTTTCTTAAAAAATAAAATCGTGATTTTTGCCAATTCTAATAAAAGTTATTCAGATATAGGATGATCAAAGGACATAAAATCTAGGAAGGGCAGGTGCGATGAGGCATAAAACTCTCAACACAACATAAAAGTTCCCCCAGAAAATACTAACTGCAAGAGGAGAGAGAGTGGCTGGACAATGCGGAAAGTGGACCGCTTCCCTTCCATGAGATGGAAAGAAATGACAGCAGTCAGGCCCATTCTGTGCATCTGGGCTTGGTACCCAGGAATGCATCACTTAATAGTATCCTCTCCCACACCACACAGTCAAAATCTACCCATAAGGAAACATCAGAAAACCCCAGCGGAGCTGTTCAAACACATCGATACTGCAAAAGACTGGAAATGGCAGAGGAATTGTTCCACATCAGAGTCATGACAATACAATCTCCAATCCTGGATTGGATCCTGTCTCTGAGAAATTACCAGCAGAGCCAATGAAACCGGAATAGAGACTAGATTCAGTGAAAGTACCGCTGAATGGGGGGTTGCGGACTTTATATGCTTGAGTGAGACGGTGCGCTTGCTCTTGTTAAGTGTGTGTAGCAATAAAGCACAGAGGGCTGGGTATCTGCACTGCACTCTCAAATGGGCCAAATAAAAAGATGAATATTGAGAAATGGACAGCTATAGAGCAAACACAGGAGATGTCAAGAAAGAAGATAACGTGGGACAGCGAATGGTCTTCCTTCTGTTTAAATTTCTCTCAAACAAGCATGTCTACATGGACATGTAAGTGCTTCTTTCTAGAGTACTGAAGCTTTCTGTACTATCCACGTCCCCCAGGTGAGGGAACAGCTAAAAGATTCTTTTGGTTGTTGACACATGCGGAAAGATCTATGTCTTTCCCTGGGGAACAGTGCTACAGTTTCTAGAGCTTCCTATACATACACGCAAACTTCTGCACACATATGTAGTTGTGTCATTTTGATGGTGATATAATCCCTAATATTTCATCATTTTCATGTTGACTTTGCTGGAGTTTGTGTGTGGCTTTAATGCAGCCATCGTGTTTGTTCTAGCTGGTCTTCCTGCCTTCCCTCCAGAGCAGCCTCTGATGCGTGTGCTCTCAGCCAGCAGAGTCAGAATGTGGGTCACGTCATTGACATAATATGGAGACTTGTGGTGTTTGTTTCCTGTTCTGAGAAATGGCACTAGTGAAGACCTGCCCAGGAGGACCTGAATCTGGCCACTGGACCCCCTATGAGAGGAAGATGCTCCAGGGTACGTGTAAAATGAAAGTCACAGAAGCCAAGTCCCTGGTTGGCCCAAAGCTAATCAACCCAGCCTTTAACGACCTGTGATACTCTGATTGGGTTCAGTTCTGAATTCCTTAATAAAATTCTACTCTTTTAAATCATCCAGGTTCCAGTGTTTTGTTATAGTAGTAAAGACAACAACAAACAAACAAACAAAAAACAAACAAACCCAACATACAGAGATCCCACACGTTGCAGAGTTTTCTTACCCAACATTCTCTGAGATGACTTCTGTGTGTCCTTCTGTTCCAGAACAACAATGGGCAAGGGAGAGGAGTCTGAAACTTAACAAGGTTGTTGCCCTGACCTTTAAAATTTTTTGTTTGTTGTATGTGTGTGTGTGTGTGTGTGTGTGTGCATGCAAGTGTGTAAGCAAGTGACCAAAGAACAGATGAAGGATTCATATCCACTAGAGTTGGAGTTGCAGGTAACTGTGAATCACTGATATGGATTCTGGGGATTGAACTCCAGTCTTCTATGAGAGAAATAAGTATCCTTAACCACTGAGCCATTTCTTTAGCCCCAGATCTTATAATTTAGAACCCACCAAAACCCACTCTAAATTGGGGTGTTGCACATGCCTACAGTCTCTGCACTTGGGAGGTGGAGGCAAGAAGTCAGGATCTTCTTTGGCTAAAAGCAATAACCAGTGTGTGCTACAGTTATACCTTATTTAATCCCCCCACACACCATTCAAAGTTCCAAGTTACTTAGGCCCTGTTCTGTGTCAGCTCTCCCCTCTCTCACATGATGGCTGTCTTTATTGGGAGGTAAAGGGGATCTTGCAAGGAACACAAAGTTCGTCCATAGTTACCTTCTAAAGAGGAGCCAGAAGTGTTCCACAAGCAGCTTCCTGGGCACCTTGCTTTCTTCACCTACAGGGCAATGTCTCTTCCAACAATGTTTGGAACAGGATGGAAGAACTTGACCTCCAGACTCACCCTCCCCCAACTTAGCCAGTTTGACTTCCCTCACGTTAGTGTCCTTGGGCACCCATTGTGAAGTGGCCATGACTACTTTTTCTTTCTTTTTGCTCCCTCTCCTCCTCATTCCACCGAAACACTCCTTTATTAAGAACTTGCTATGTGCTATGTGACATGCTGTATCTCATCTAATTCTCGTGCCCATGTGAGGGGAAATGATATCATCACTTCCCTTTTCAGGAGCAATAACCAAGGTATGGAGAAGTCAAACATTTGTCCAATGTCATTTGCTAACCAGCAGAGTCAAGACTTCGATTTGAGGTATTTTCTCTTCATGATGTCACTTGTACTCATGGTTGCCTGGTTTCCCTGGGTTCTTTATAGAGTTCTAAGAGGGCAAAGACAACTTAATGATCTAATTACCTTTTCCACTGTGTTGATTCAGGCTGCGATAATGCAAAATCAGCATTTTACCCATGTGGGTAGCATTTGGCATCCCTAGACAGCTTGCTTTGTGACTATAGAATGTACTTACAGGGAAAACTCTACTCTTAATTAAGAATGTCCTGGTGAAGTCTAGGAGGTTGCTCAGTGGTTATAGTGCTTGCCCCATAAGCAGAAAGACCACAGCCCACACAAATGCCAGATGGACATGGCAGCCTCTTATGATCCTGGCCTCAGAAGGTGGAGGTGGGATCCCCAGAGCAAGCTGACTAGAGAGACTGGCCACATCAGAAAGTTCTGGACTGGTCTGGAGATGGGCCTCAACAGTGGAAGGTCAAGGAGCCTTGATTCCCTGCATCGGTCTTCAGCTTCCAAATATGTGTGCATATGTGGGCATACACCCATATACACGTACACACACCCACACACACACACATTTGCACATGTGTGCCACAGACACAGACACAGACACACATGCACACAATGAAAAAACAAAAATTTCCTCATGAGAGGATGAAATTACCAACTTCATTAAATCCCCACCCTTCAGAACCTGTCCATTTTGTGGCTATGCCTTCAAATGAGAGGGATGCACAGGCGTTTATGCCAGATACGTTGGTCTTGAAAAAAACACACCCGTGAATGTTTGAGTCGTGAGCTGAACCAACCCCTTTCTTCATAAAATACCCTTTGTTTGAAAAAAAAAATGGCCGGCAGACAAATGATGGTTGTCTGGACTGGGGTATATGGAAAACATTTTCTTGTGGATGAACAGAGCGAGGCTGTCGCTTCAAGGGAAGCAATCGACAGTATTTGTTGTCATTGCGAAAACTCACGTTTTCAAGCCTATTAGGATTTGGGAAATTTGTATGCATATTGTATCAGTCATGGTCTAGCCAGGAGAGAGAAACCACCTAGCAATTTGAATAGGGAAGATTTTATATAAGGAAAGAACTCTTTCCAAAAATGGATGCGAATAAAGAACACCTTAAGATTACGGGAAATTCTCCAAGGGAGGGGAAGAGGAGGAGGAGGGACTCCCTCCATGACTTGAGTTCCAATCGGTGGATTGTATGGCTGCCTGCTGTGTAACAGAGGCCAGAGCCCATCTATATATACACTGTGGGTCTAAACTGGCTGAAGGGAGACTGCCTGCATTTCATCAATGGAATTGCCAGAAGCTGTTGCAATGGGGGCATGCTGAACATTCTAAAAAGCAAGCAGTGGTACCCACAGAGATCTCCAAGAAGCTCCCGTCTATGACTCTTTGGGCTATCCCCAGGGAGATGCTGACATATGGCTGTGCAGAGCTTCCTGGGAAAACCTTTCACGGGGAAACAATTACCAGTGAGATGCCCCAGCTAGAATGGAACTCGCCACTTCGTATTTTGAACCATGTGGTAGAGGGACATGCAAGATCACTGGAGTCAGGAAGAAAACGCCTTGCTTCCTCAGGTCCTTGCAGGGCTGCCTGTGGGTGAAACTGCTACCTGCCATGGAAGAAGTGTCCCTGGAACATAATAGCGGGAATGAAGGGCCAAGGAGCCGGGCAGCAACCATTTGATGGGGGACACAGACCATTCCTTTGCCTGCTCAGCCTCTGAACTTCTCTTTTCTCATCAAATAAGATGTTGCTAACTTTCGAGGAGGTAAAACTCTCCTCCCTTCTCCACGCAAGGCAATGAGGAACCTCCGCAGTTGTTATATCCATAGCTGGCTATCGGCATGTCTCCTTAAATTTAGCCATGCTACCACTGAATAATTTATAAACACTAAATTATGAAGCTGCTCTCCAACAGCTTATATATAAAATGAGTATGGAGCCTCATTCCCGGCAGCCTGCCACCTACTCATGGCTAGCTTTTCTTGGCACTTGTCTTAGTTAGGTTTCTATTGCTGTGATGAAGACCAGGAGGACCAAAAGCAAGTTGGGGAGGAAAGGGTTTATTTTGTCTTGAATTTTTAAGTAATTGTCTGTCACTGAAGGAAGTCAGGGCAAGAACTCAAAACAGGAACCAAGAGGCAGGAGCTGAAGCAGGAGCCGCGGAGGAACATTGTTTACAGGCATGTTCTCCGTGGCTTGCTCCCCTAGCTTGCTTGATTATAGCATCCAGGGCCATCTGTCCAGGGGTGGCACTGTTCCCCGTGAACTGGGTCCTCCCACATCAATTATTAAGCAAGTAAATGACCTACAGATTTGTCTACACGTTAATTTTATGGAGGCGTTTTCTCAAGAAATTAAGATCCCTTGTTTCCAGATATTTGTGTCAAAGTTTATATCACGTTGACAAAATTCCACATTGTCCTAGAGGGATGCTACCCAAGAGCTTTTTCTTACTTGACAAAGCACTTTCTCATGGGTGGTCTCCTCAGAAGGTGGCTACTTGGCAGCTCTGTGGGTTCCTCATCTGTCTTTGTCTTCAGCAGCACCCCTGAAGATGGCTTCCCTATAGATTTCCCAAGCATCTCCCAAAGGACCTTCTGCTTTCTATCTCTCCATGTGCCAAACTCAGCCCATTGACTGTGGTCCAGCTTTGGTCCAAAGCTCCCTAAACAACTTCTCTGCTACCCAGTGGGCACAATCCCATTGTCTCAATGGAGGCACATGCCCAGAGCATCATACTACTTGGAGATTGCTGGCGAGGTCAAAGGCGATGTTAGCAAACGTGATTTTCCAATACTGAATCATGAAATATGTCACTGTTTGCAAAACAAGCACAGGTAACCAATATTTCCAGGTGATCAATTCATGATGTAAAATTCCATCAAAGAATAAGACGGATCAATGGATTTTAATGTAACACCATATTAAAAGGTTTTCCAGCTGCAACTCAATTTAAGAAACTGCCATTTGTTGAGTGTTGCTGTAATTTCCATGAGAGCCCACACTTATCAGAATGCAATCAAAGCAAATACTCCTTAATTTTCCAACTCCTTGTCTGTATGAGGTCACATTGCGTCCATATATTCACACAAAGAAATATTATAACAGACTATCTAACTCACTAAAACCACTGAACTAATTTCTATTAAGACAGACACTAAAGAAATTTTTGAAAATGAAAACTCAGTTCCCTTGGCGTGGTGGTACACACCTATGTAGTGGCAGCCAACACTTGGGAAATAGAGGCAAGAGGATCAGGAATTCAGACCAGCCTTGCACTAGATAAAAAAAGTTCAAGACCAGCCAGAGCCATACAGTACTTTGTCTCAAAACAGACAAAGTAACAAAAAAGAAAGTAAAATAAGGTCTCTGTTCTTGCTAATTTTGCTATAAGAATGAAAAAAGTTCCTGTATTCACATATAAAAATTTGTTATTATATTTGAATAAAGTAATACATACTAAAGTATTTAAAGCTTTTCTCAGTCTTTAAATTTTCTGGTTCAGTAAATATGGATAGATATAATCTCCATAAACACAAGCTCTTTGGAGTCTCAACAATTTTAAGATTGTAAAGAGATTCCAGGACCGTGTTGTTGGGAACTGATGTTTTAGGCTAGAGAAACTTTTCTTTCCAAAGTGAGGCCTCTGAACTTGAATGTGAATGGCAGGCAACGTCTTGTGGTCTATGCACTGTGAGAATCTCTTTGTCTTTAGAAATTCATAATGATTTGCATCCAGGCACCTAGAGACCCTCCAGGAAGACTCCCGGTCCATTGCTGCTACACTGCAATCTCTCCCTAGCATCTCTGCCTTTGTTCATGCCGTGTCTACCTGAGCTTTTACTGAACCTGAGCACCAGTGAAGGGTCAATTTCTGTTCCCATGCATATGTGGATGCACGTGTGTTCACTGGTGATGAAGATGGTCCTGTGTGTGTGTGTGTGTGTGTGTGTGTGTGTGTGTGTGTGTGTGGCAGTTAAGGTCAACCTCGGGTGTCATTTCTCAGGTGCCGTCCAAGTTAGTCTCTGAGAGAGGGTCTGGGATTCACCAAGTAGACTAGGTGGTTTGACCAGCAAGCCCTAGCAGCATGCTTGTCTCTCCTTCCTCTGTGTTTAGATTACAAGTGTGCCCCATCACACCTGGCTTTGTTTTAATGTGGGTCCTGGGGATCCAACTCAGGTCCTTCTTCCTGTTGTTTTGAAGAAGCTCATCACAAGAGAGAGAATCCTTGATGACTCTGTAAGAAACATCAGCAAGACTGGAGAAGCCACTATAAAGCTGCCTGTTTTCTTTTTCCTTCCCTGGTGCCTCTTGGTGTCACATGAACTGAACCCATTGCCGGTGATCTTTGCTCCCTTTTGTCTTAGTGTGTTCTGTTTTCACCTTTCCCCAGCTGGCTGTAGCATCCATGTACCTTGTCTGACTTCGTGACAGGTTTTGGAGAGGATGTCAGAGATGCCCTTGGTGTAAGAGAAATCAACAAAGATACTCCCCCCCCCACCCCCCGTTATTCATCTGTTCCATCCAGGTGCTCCTATATCTCACAATGCCAAATGTTCTCCCTAGAAGTGGGTTGAGAAATCACTGTCTAAACTCTAGTGTCAGGTTGTGGCATCTGTGCCTTTGAAAGACTCTTTGCCACTTCTGTTTCGCATCTTTGAGACATTCCCTGTTGAACTTGATGGAGATGCCTACAGTCTTGTTCCCGTTATTGGGTGTACATCACGATGTCATTGATACCTCCTAAAATTCTGCAGAACAGAATAACTCAAGACCTTTCTGCAAGAGGGTAGGAATGTAGCCCAGTGGAAAAGTACTTGCTGAGCATGGCCAAGGCCCTGGGTTTTGTCTCCGGCATTATTTCTCACAATAAATAAAATGTCTGAAAGAAGATGGCTTGCCCAAATGCTGAGGAGTGAGAGTTTCCACCACTGTATGCTACCTAAGCAATGGATTCCTGCTATGAGTGTCGGCTTCCTCTGGGAGTGGCCCCAACTTGCAGCATCTGCCCTAGGCCCCAATCTGCATGTGGGCTCTGCCTCTGTGCCCCAGGCAGGATAACCAGTTCAACAGAAAGAGCACAGAAAGAGAAAACCTCTTCAGTCACCTTTGAGATAAAAAGAAAAAAAATAAGAAAGAAGGAGAGAGAAAAAAGGAGAAAATCAAAGACTAATCCTAAAAACCTTCCTTTAATCTTGGAGCTTCCGGAGCTAGTTGCTCTTTCATCTAGGACTTCCAAGTTATCTAGTTATTTTATGGGTCGTGAAGCCACCAGGCGGAGACTGGGTGGTGAAGGTGGTGGTGGGAGATTAAATTAATGAGCAGGTAAGGAGGTTTATTATTTGTCTGATCCTTCCTCCCTTCTTGCTAATTTCTCTGAGCCAATTTGGGAGGCAGAGCCTATCATGTTAATGCAGGGACAGACTATTGTACCCATGTTCTTTCTGAAGCCATTTATCTGAAGGATATTAAACATCCAATTTACATAGACATTATAGCATCGTTGTGAGGCAGATGTGTGTGCACATGCATAAATGGTAAAAGATGTGTGTATGGGGGAGAGAGAGCGACACATTAGGCTATGTATCAAGTGGGCCTATCTGCACATCCTCAGCTCACATTAAGTGTCACCTGTTACAAAGTTTTAAAGAGGTCTGAAGTCACTTAGCAAACTACTTCAAGAAATCATTGGATTTTTAGCAGGAAACAGACCCCAGACAATAGCAGACAGACTTATTAAATATATTTCAACTCTCAGGTCCCTGAATTTCTTTATGTCAACTACTGAGTTTACTGTGGTAGGCCACTGAAGTCTAATATCTGTTTAATTGGATATCTGATGGTGTTGCCTCCCCTTGTGTGTGTGTGTGCCTGTGTGATACGGCATAGGGGGCAACAGACAGCATGAAGGAGAGGTCTGATTGTTTGGTTGAGTAAGAGACACATTAAATTGTGGGTATCATCAAGATCCCGGTGACCTGCTCTGGTGCCCTCTCTCCTGGAGTGGGCATCTGGTAAGTTACTCTGGCAGTGGAACAGTTAGTTGGTGACACAAGGCTTTTATCCCCCCAGGTTCCAACCATACTCCCGGGAGCTTTCTTCCATGTATATTTTCCTCTAGGAGCTCCCATAACAGTGACTCTTAGCTTCCTTCCCGAAGCCTGGACTCTCATTAGAGCTGTGGGCAATGGTGCTGCAGTCATGCTTTAGCTCTGAACTAGCAAACCTCCTGTGAGAGGTGAGCAGATTGTTTCACTGGTAAGGTTCTTGCTTTGCAAGCATGAAGCCTGAGTTTGCTGGGGAGGGTGGCGTGCGCTTGTAATTCTTGTGCTGGGAAGCCAGAGACAGGCAGATTCTTGGAACTGTCTAGCCAGCCTAGCCTCCTTGGCAAGCTCCAGGCACTAAGAACCATTAAAAAAAAAAAAAAAAAAANAAAAAAAAAAAGCAAGTGGTACCTATAAGAACAACACAGTAGGTTGATTTCTGACTTTGCTACACACTCCCACATATACATATATGCATACAGAGAGGGAGGAGAGAGAGAGAGAGAGAAAGAGAGAGATATGAACAATGGTTATGCCCTTACTGATAAATCTAGATCAGCCAATAGCCCCTGTGATGACATCTTTAGGCCTTCATGATTTGGTCGGTGACGTCTCCTGCCAACAAGGAGGTTTCTACAGGAGGTCATTGCCCTATACCATGTCTTCATCCTAGAGTCCTCCATGTCTTAGCTAGGGTCCTTTTCCTGCTCACTGTCCTCCTGTGCCTACAATTAGCTAAGGAAGTGCAGCTTGCTGAGGCTAAGATCTGGCAGTAGCTGGAAGAGAAGGCAGACATCCCAGTCAGTTATCTGTCCCCTACTCCCTCTTCAATGGTGCCTACCATTATGGTCTTTTATCATTCAAGTCTGTTAAGAATCTTTTTTTTTTTTTCCTGCGATCAAAACTTCTTGTCTTTCCTGGGACTTAAAAACACTGTCCTTGAACCACGCCGGGGCCCTTGTGCATTAAACACACTCTCAACTTCAAAGCCGCATGTGTGGTGCTGCTGAGGGTCCCTGGGGATCGTCAATATGAGACGTATGTTTGTTAAAGTACAAAGAGAAGTCTTGCTTCATGGTGAAGCTGATCTGAAGGGTAGGGGCCCTGCAGGGCCTTCCTGTCTGTCTCCAAAGGAAAGAAGGATTAGGGGAGGAGAGGTCTAAACTCCGGGAGGAGTTTGGCGTCAGCAGCCTCTTGTCCAAGGAGATGCAGTCTCCAAAGGCAGCAGGGGCAAGGATGGTACCATGAGCCATGAGACTCTGCCCTTGAATAATCACACCAGCCCTGTCGGTAGGTATTGGTAGGTAGTTTCAGCACCTATTGCTGTAATAAGATATCTTGACACAAACAGGGGACAATGGCCTTACTTTAGCTCACAGTTCCTGGTTACAGTTCCTATCATGCAGGGATGTCAGGGAGGCGGGAACTGGAAGCAGCTGTTCACATCTGTGATCAAGAGAAGGGCAAAATGAATCTGTTTGTTCTCGGCGCCCTTTTTCCCCTTTATGCAACCCTGGATCCAAACCCAGAGAATTGTGCCACCCACTTTTTAGGCTTCTCCCATCAATTGACAGAGCCTACACAGCTTCAGACATGCCCATTATTTGGCCGACCTAATCTAGACACTTTTTTTTGTTGATACCCTCTTCCCAGGTGATTTTAACAAAACTAACAATCCCAGTAGGTAAATGCCACCCATAATTGTCGAATGTAGACACATAGGCTCAGAGAGGTCAGATTACATGTCTACATGGCCCAGGCAATATTAGACTTGCCTTCTTCTTTCTAATAAGGTGGCCAGTAGATTTCACAGTCAGGCTGATTGATAGCTGTGGCTGAGAGACTGGACTGTGTGGGAAAAGGCGGTGGGGTGGTATCCGGACTCAGGAGAAGAGAAGGCTGTGTTGGATGTGACTATCAGCTACTTACTGCTGCTGTGAGCAGACACCAAGCATAAGCAGCCGCCAGGAAGGGAGGATCTACCCTGGCTCACAGGTCAGAGGAAGTAGGACATGAAGGTTGTGGCTTTCTGTTAAGGCCTGCTCTAATCTTTGCAATGACTAGCCTGTAAGTGGGTGGAGCTTCACCCTTAGGGTCCATGACCAGTGGCCTACTCCAGCCAACCCAGCCTCACCTCTTAAAGGTTTTACAACCTCTCCAAATAGCAGGATCATCTGGCCACCAAGTGTTTAAACACAGGCGACCAGGGGCCTTTCACAAGCAAGCTAACAATATGGAAGGCCAGCATAGTAGTTTTCACCCAAAACTTGATGACTTCTAAGAGTAGAAACGATGAGGTCAATGGTCAAAACTGAGTACAAAGTATAACCCGGGACTTCTCTAGACAAATCATGATATTTGGTTACTCAGTTAGACAACAGTGTATGGTCTGAGTAGGCACAATGGGTGTCAGCGTTTTCAATCTACAATGAACTCGGCAGTTCTGGCCTTATTTTGTGATTTCTACAGGGCTTCTCTTCTTATCTTACTTCCAAGGAAGCAGACAAGCCCAGCCCTCTACACTCGTACAACAAAAAAGTAAAATGAAATAAATGGAGGACTGGTTAGATGGCTCATGGGGTACTGGTCATTGACACCAAGGTTGATGACCTGAGCTTGATCTTCAGGACCTACATGGTGGAAGGAGAGGACCAACTCCCTCATGTTGTTCTCTGATTTCCACGTTCATAATGGGGTACGTTATGCTTGTCCATGAGCACGTACACACATGCGAACACACAAACACAACCACACAAATACATACACATGCATGCACACACACATAAACACACACATACATGCATACACATGCATACACACGCATAAACACACACATACATGCATACACATACACACACAACACATACACACACAAATACACACACAGAGACTAAAAAAAAAGGTGACAAAGCAGAAGTGACCTTCTCACGTGACCACAGTGAAGATCATAAGATGCCTTGCTTATTTGTGCTCCTAAATGCCTACCACACTCTGCTGTTAGAGGGAGAACAGCCAGCAAATGAAATCAAGGAAGGCTGTGATTGCTGCCTGGAGACAGGGCTATGGCGACCCCTACCCACCTCATGTGAGGAGAGCTTGACATCCTAAAATCACACAGGCTCTGTCTACAACCACCTGGGGCTAGGGCTAACTCCTTGGCCTGTTTCTGCTCTTCCTCCTCTAGCTCAATAGCTTCCTGGCTCCTAACTGCCTCCACTCTTGTCCGCCATCCTTGAGGTCACTGGAAGGGTACTTTTGCAATCTAAATCTAATGAGACCACTCAGTAAAAATCTTCCTAAAAGCACTCACTGGGGCTTCCACATCTGAAACCGTTAGATTCATAGATTCGCAGACTCCTACAATCTCTTTCTATTCCTCCTTGCAGACTGCACTAGGCTGTGTCTTATTATCTACTATTCTCTGAATACATCTACAGCAGAATGCCCAAGCCTTATACCTTTGTACAAGCTGCCCCTTGCTACTATCGTCTCTTTTCTCTCTTCCTTTTCTGCCATCAATGCTTTTACCCTTGAAAGCTCAGAACTCATGACAGACCTCCCTCTCCCCTTGTTCCCAGGCTGCATTACTTTCTGCATTCATGTGGCATGCCGTCTGTCACTTACAGTGTCGGTGTTTGGAGAGAAGGTGGAGAGGTAGGGTTTGAACTGGGCCTACTTCCAACTTGGCACTTGAGATAGGAGCAGAGAACTGAATTACACAGACCCCTGGGCAGAGATTTGTTCTTCTAAAACATTCAGGCCATCCCAGCTGTTGAAGGAGAGAGGCCACTTGTTGGTCCTGGCTGCCCAGAACCAAAATAACCACACAGAAACTGTATTATTTAAATCACTGTTTGGCCCATTAGCTCTAGCTTCTTATTAGCTAACTCTTACAGCTTAATTTAACCCATTTCTACTAATCTGTATATCGCCACGTGGCTGTGGCTTACGGGGTAAAATTCCCAGCATTTGTCTTCAGCGGCTCCATGGCATCTCCCTAACTCTGCCCTTCTTTCTCCCATCATTCAGTCCAGTCCTCCCCACCTAGCTCTGCTCAGTCCCAACCTGCTCTGCAAAGCAGCTTCTTTATTCATTAACCAATAAACACAACACATAGACAGAAGGACCTCCCACACCACCCGGCCTGGCTTCCAGAGACTTTATTCACAAGGCAACCAGGGAGGAGGTAGGAAGAAGAATTAGTAAAAGGAGACTGAGTGGATCTGCAGCTTGCCTGCACATCTCTGGGAACTCACTTGAGACAGTGGCCAGAAGTTCATACCAAGGAGTAGCGTGATGGGGGACATACTTCATGTCCCACCTGATTTGCTAAGGGAAGTATAGGTGGGCAAGAGTAGGGGTCGGGGCAGAGAAGGTGCAGGCAAACATGCCCTCTTTTTGCTTTCACATAATCTAGTCTCCGTCTTAAGCTTCCTCTGCTCACAAACCACATGGCCTTCTTTGCCTTCCGCTAGTGACACTGCACTGGCCTCTCATTTCCTTCTGGGACCCTGGCTTTGCCCTCTGAAGAAGCACGAGGAGCCTCTTCCCCCTGACTTAGCCTTCTCAGTCTCCTTGGTAACCTGTACTTAGTAACACACCTTCCCGGCTCTCAACCAGCAATCTGCCCTGTAGTACCGTCACGCTGAGGGGTGAGATAAAGCAGAGGTGTAGTCTCGACCTTGAGATGGAAACAGGAGGTTCCATGGCTACCAGCTACCCCAGACTCATCCAGAACCACTTAATCCCCAGACCGCACTTGATGGAGGGGTTTGACTCTACCTCTTCACTGAGCCCCCGTTGACCCTTTGCTGCAAAACTATTTATCTGCCTCTCTCCTCTTTGCCCTGAAATATTTTGGCAGCCCAATTAGTGAGTTGCAGATAGTTATTTGAGTCTGAGCAGTCCTCCAAGCTGACCTTTGCCCTCCCAACTTCCCTTTCCTGTCCTTGTAGGAATGTTTGACAAGCTCCTTCCCATTTGTCTCCAGGCAGGCTGAGATGCTCAGAGATCCTCTTCCAGATGAAAAGCAGGTTAATTAAGGCAGACTTTCCAGCTTGTTCTTAAAAGGAAAAACAAAAGAGAGAGAACAGGTATCTTAGTTAATCGTTCCTAATTGTTTCTTTCCTCAAAAAATCTTTAGTGTAAAACAGCCTCATTGAGCACTTCCTGCCCTGGCATTGAAGAATAGAGCATGGCTACATCAGGTCCAGTGAAAGAACTCCCTTCTCCCTCATGATCCAGGCCACTTGCCCTCTCATAGTGGAAAGCTTCCCCCTCTTGGACCATGTCTCTTGATGGTAATGGACACTGTGCTGTTTGTGGGTCAGTTGATTGGTTCGTGCTAACTCCAGTGAGAAGGTCTGGACTCTCAGGGAGGAGTCAGCCTGAGACAGCGGATTCCACTGGCATCAGCTAAGGCCGTTAGTGGGACTGTCTGAGTCTTCTCTCCCCTCTGCCCGGTCTTGCCTTTCTTTTGGCATGTTAATTCAGCTCAGGGTCTGCTTGCACAGGGATCAGAATCACAGTGGTTCTCCTTGGTGTTCCCATAGCATATATTCAAGTCCTCATTACCATGATCACCATATATAATAGTATACTGGGTACCCAGCGGGTCAAGGTAGCAGGGGTCGAATGCAAGGAGGCTATTGTTTTCTAACAGCAGGTTTACATTTTCTTCATCTTTGCAAGATTCTTATGTATCATCCATCCACCCACCCACCATCCATCCACACATCCACCATCCACTCACCCACAATCCACTCACCAATCCACCATCCATCCACCCACCCATCCACCCACCCACCCACCCATCCATCCATCCACCCATCTACCCACCCACAATCCACCCACCCACCCACCCACCCACCTATCCATCCATCCATCCACCAATCCACCGTTCATCCATTCATCCACCCTCCCACCATTCACCCATCCATCCATCCTCCCATTCTTCCTTCTATTCATCCATCTACTATCTATTCTAGATGCTTCTGGTGTCCCACCCAGATCCTATATTTACTAAAAAGATCAACCCTTTATCCAGATGCTCTAACTGTTGCCTTAAAATACTTCAGACTGCTTTTCTAGAGGTTTGCCCTTGACCAACGGGGAGCTGCTCTCCCTAGAGGCTGAGAACCTATTGTCCCTTCCTTGGTGGCAGACTTCTGCTGATGATTAATAGCTAACATGGGAGAGTAAAAGGGCAGTGATCTTCCTTAGGCAGCTTACCTCCACCAGCCCTCTTCTGAGCATCATCCCTGATAGGCAGCTTGAGGAAGCACCCTTGTCCTGGTTCTGTTTTTACATTGAGTGTCAAGAGCGGCCCCAAATTGTAAGCATGTAAACCCAACGGGAAAATGGTCACTAAGGCACGCAGGCCAGGGCTAGGTTGCCATGACGATCCCCTGGCTGGCAATGGGTGAAACATTGGTGGTCCCAAAGCCCAAGCCAGTGTGAGGGCTGACACCATCCCTTAGTAAACCTGTCAGAGGATACATGATTGGATCCATGCCTAGGAAAGCTAGAACATGCTTGAGTCTGCTGGAGCAGGCAGGGAAAGCCCAGCAACCTGGGGGCTTCAACATCACAGATTTTATTTATCATACTGCTGGGGGCTGGGAGTCAAGAACAAGGGGCCTCTTGGCTTGCTTTCTCCTGTGGTCACTTGCTGTCCTTGAGTTCAAGGCCACCTCCTAGTCACTCCTCTGTGCCTGGACTTCCCTTTTGTCCCTTTCTTTCCTTATAGCAACAACAGCCATTTGGGAGTAAAGCCCAGCCTTGTTCTACCTTAACTAGCTCTTTAAAGTTTTTATCTTCAAATACAGTTATGCTGGAGTTTGGGGTTTTGTCATTTAACTTTGGGGTGAGAGATACAATTGAGTCCTTAATACAAGACTGCAGAAGGGGAAAAATGGATTGTGAGGACTGGGTGATTTTGAGCTAAGTGGCATTGATTTGTTGAAGGGAGAAAATGGCAGGCCTGAAGTTATAATTAACTATTTAAAGCAAGGTGTCAGCATTTAGAAAGAACCTCCATGCCTGTAGCCAGAGCAGGCGGGAAGAAAGCCAGCCACGGATTTCACTGTCAGAATGACAGAACTTTAGAAAAACTGACTTCCCAGCCTGGGCTGGCTGCACGGTAAACAAGGCACTGGAAGGAACAGTGTGGGCCCTGACGCTTGCGATGGAATATTCGCATACTCTACAATGGAAGAGACAGCGGTCTCTGCTTGCAAAACGTATGGAAGTCTTTCATTTGATGTGAGAACCCCATGATTGCTCTCCGGGTTGGGGACTGTTCCCAGCTCCCCTCCTGGACTCCCGAGCATAAATTGAGGCCAAATTTCAGCAGAGCCAGCCTGGGGGATTCCTGGGCCTGTTAAGGGATTAGAGGATTCTATCCAAAGCTGTAGGACCTGGCTGTGCTGCAGGAGAACCAGGAACCAAGAGCGGGTCTGGACTGGAGGGAGGCCAGAATATAAAGCTGGGTACGGAGAGCTTTGTCAACACAAGGTAATCTCCCATTACACAAGATACAGCACTCTGGCAAGGTCCCCAAGTTTGAGTTCTGAGACCCTCCTGAGATGTCTCTCAGAAGCTTGGCTAAAACAATGGCCCAAATGAAACCAGACGATTACCAACAAAGTGATGGAAAGCCAAGCAGGCAGACACTGGGAGGCTCCAGTGGGTTCCTAGGGCTGCTCCATCACACAGTTCCAGAAGGTCTGCTAGCTCTGTTTGTCCCATGAGGCCTGAAGAACTCTTTTACTAGGGTGATGAGGAAGGTATTACTGAAGGGTACCCATGTGGCCAGAGGACTCGGGAGGAGGGCTGATGAAGATCTTATCACTGAGTTCACTGAATCCCATAAGGCCGGAAGCTAGCTGGTCACACCTCACTGTCAGAAAACAAGGTGTATATAATTACTATCATGGCCAGCAAGGGCTGTAAGACAGCCCGGCTTGCACAGATTTCTAAAATGGTCCCTAGATGGTGGCACTCTTAGAGGCAAGAGAGACAGAGAGGCACCAGTAAGGATAGAGAAGGCCCTCTTCACAATTTCTGACAGTTATACCCCTTACTTGGTCTCCAGACTTGAGGCTGCTATTACACTCTAAGCTCCTGTAATGAAAGTGAAATCACGTTCCCATGAAGAGATTCCTCACGTCTCGGGAGATGGACCCTAGTGACCATCCCCGTGCTTTCTCAGAGAACTGAGAATTACTTATTTGCACAAGCAAGCTCTGGAATATTGGAATCCCCATAGCCTTTTTGAGGTCCATTGGAGGCAAGGGCCAAGTTGACCCTGATGTCTGGAGGCACAAAGCACAATTAATGCACATGTCATGGCTATTCTTGGTTGTGAGCCTGACTATGTCTGAAATGAACTAAAACCCAAGCAGTTGGGAATACCGGTGAGGGGATTTTTCCTGATTGAAACATTTGTGGTGGGAAGACCCATCCTTAGTCTGGATCTTTTGAGTTGAGAAGATCCACCTAAAACCTGAGCCTTCCCTTTACCTTCTGGTGACAAGGAAGAAGGAAGTCCCTGCTTTATGTCTGCTTGCTCTCATTCTCACTGGCCAGCTCGTTCCTTCGCTAGCATTCAAATTGACTTCTTTGGAATCTTGGTATATAGTGAAGATCAGCAGAGGTACCCAGCCTCATGGACTGAACTGGATTCTTGGACTCTTCATCGGGAGACAGCCATTGTTTGACTAGTTGGACTATGACCGGCATAACCTGTAAGACACTATTATATATATTCCAATCTGGTGAAAAAGTTGTCAGGCACATGTGGAAGGAGAGATTGATCATGCCTCAAAACCCGATGCCAGGGAGACTGGCGGGCCAAACTGCAACTTTCACATAATCATCTGGTGAGAACCAATAAGGATGTCACTAACAGTGTGCTAACCTCTTCTCATTGGTCCAGTTAACATGATAGCATCAATTCAATGGGACATGCTGCAGTTTACCCCGCCCATACATTCATTCATTCATTCTATCTGCTCTGTTTCTCTAGAGAACACTAGCTAATGCAGCACCCTTCTTAGAGAGGTCAGAAATGTCCAGGTAATCTGTTGGTATATCTCAAAATGATCTACTTGTTGGGTATTTCCCTAACTATTGACATATAATTGGGACATACATATTTAGAAAGACGTTAGTACTTTGATATATAGAACAAAGACCAGCAACTACAAAGGCCCTGAAACTTCCTTCCTTCTACCTGGGCAGGAAATGAAATTTGATATCCTGTTCCAGGGAGAATGGCAAAGATCAGGGATATCCTAACTCATTGGAAAGATGCTGAGGTCAGCAGCCCTCCTGGATTTTAGTCAGGGTAAGTGGTTCCTGTGTACCTCGTCAGTCTGGCCTCTGTACAGCCCAAGCAGACAGTGGTTCATGGTAGACAACTAAGCTGCTGCAGAGCTGACCAAACAGGAGTCCCTGTTGTAGCTGCTACTGTACCAATCCTCCCAGATTCACGAGGTTGATTAACATAGCCTTGGGTAAATGCTATGTTTCTATTGATCTGGTGAATGCATTTTCTTAGCCCATCAGCAAGAAAGATAAAACACGGCTTGCATTAATATGAAATAGCTGACAATATACATCCACGGTCTTGTCTCACGGAGAATGTCAATTCTTAGTTCCTAATGTAATCTAAAGTGTCCTAGACTCTTTGGACAGCCTACAATGCATCGGAATGTCCTTCTGAATTGATGTTATCATGATAATTGAACCCAGTGAGAAAGGATTAATGCATTGTTGGTGATGTCTTGATTGGTTCTCACCAGAAGGGTATGTGAAAGCTGGAGCCTAGCCCTGCCAGTCTCTCTGGATTCCGGTTTTGAGGTGTGATATCTCCTTCCACATGTGCTCCCAACTCTGTGACACCCTGCACTGCAAGTTCTTCACCAGAACTGAACCAATGGAAGTGCCCTGACCCTGAGGCTCCAGGATCTAGAGCTAAGTAAACATGCGTTGTAAATAAAGTTAACCGACCTGAAGTACTTGTTAGATAAGGAAAAGAGAACAATACACATAAGGTTGGAACTGCAATCTATCAGAACTCCAGGAGTGCCATGTGTGAATGAAATAAGGTTACGGGGACAAGCAACTGGCTTCGATCTGAAGGCAGACTAGACCAGAACCTGGTGGTGCCTGACCAAATGTGTGTTTTGACCACCTGACTTGATGGATTGCAAGCTCTGGATTCTAGGAGCTGAGTTCAGTGAGTGACTGGCATGGGGCAGAGGTAGACTGAGATTCTCTAGGTTGATAGCTCTGGGGAGGATTTCCTGTTTCCCATGACCACATGTTTGTGGACTCCCTCTGAAGCCGGTGGAAAACACGTTTGCCCTAGCATTTAAGCTGCTCTTCTCATGCCCAACAGGTCATTTGAGCAAGAACCTCTATTCGGAGTCTGCTTCTAGATAATGTACAGATTTGTGTGTGTTCACTGATTGTTGTACAATGTATCAGTTGCTTTTCTTGCTGCTATAATGAAATAACTGATACAAAACACGTTAAAGGAGGGGCATGTTTTTGTCTTACAGTTTGAAGAGGTTAAGTTCTTCTCAGCTGGGAAGGCCTAAGGGTAGGAGTGTGAAGCAGTTGGTTGTATTACATACAGTCAGGAAGCAGAGAGTGGACAGGAAGTGCATCTGGATCATTAAACTTCAAAGTCCATCCCCGTGACTCCCTTTTCCCAGTAAGGCTCTATCTTCTAAAAGTTCCACAGCATTCCAAAATGGCACCACCGGACCTGCTCCAACCTGAGCCTATGGGGACAATTCACATTCAAACTATAGCACACAGGATCCCTTTTCCTAAAGCCACCACCCAGCGTGTCCCTTAAGCACTAGAGACATCGCCCTTTTGGGATTGTGATTACTGCCTATGTGATCCATGAATATATATGCCCAATCACCTTCTGACTTGTTTTTTCTCTCACTTTTGAACCAGGGGATTTTTGTGCTAGTGAAGAAGATGGGCTCAAAAGGAGATGGCTGTGGAGTTCCATCGCACTCCTGGGCTCAGCCACGGCAAGCAGGGGATGGGGGGCTTTTACTCACTTGCTGTTATTTTCCATGGAGAAAATAGAGAAATCAAAGAGAAATAAAAGGAATTAATTTTTGGCTTTTGAACTTCTGAGAGCCCGGCTTTGGGAGGAGGTTTTTTAAAGATTTTTCAAGCAGCATTTTGAAGATGCCTGTTTTAACCTCATGTGTCTCATTTTAAAGCAGCCGCTCCTGCCAGAGAGGAAACTCAATGGCGATAAACTCTTGGCGCTTTCCATAACCTACACTCCCCACTACAGATTAGGCTTCCTCTCTTTGGTCTGAATTAGTGAAGTTTGACCTAATGTGGACAGCAAGTGAATTGCAAATTATATGTAAATGTGTATAAATTAGCACCAGTTATTAGAATAATTTGCATCTACAACTCTATAATTAGGCAGCAGCCTGGGAGAGAAGGGCAGTGGGCAGGGCACCCAGGAAGCTGGGAAGGCAGCTCAGAAGTCTTGGGGTCCCCACCTCTATGTTAATGAAGCTTAGTGTTACCATCCCCAAACCCCTTAGCACAAGACTAAAGGGATCTGAAATCCATGGCTGCCCAGCTTTGGATTTCTTGCTTTTTTTGCTAAGATTGAGGCATCTTGCTGGCAAGTCTGGCTTCTCCTGTTCCCACAGCACACGAGAGGTCAGGCATCCAGAATGAAGTGGTCTCAGACCTACTGTCCAGGGTGACGGAGGCTCACTATCTGACCTTTAGTTTCCTCATCTGAACAAAGGAACTACCAGATCCCAGATTATCTTCTAGTATGATGAGGCTTGGACAAGATTTTGCCCAGAAAGTGTACAGTATTCTACATGCATTTAAAAACACTTAGTTTTCAGAACGCAGTGTAATGGGTTTCCTCCTGGCATCTGCACATCAATATACTTTGTTTTTATAGCTCCCCATTCCACTGTCCTAGCCCTTTTCCCCCTCCCCCGTTCCAGGTCATCTCCTAAAGAGTCCCTTTGGTTTCATGTCACATGGATCCCACTGTCCCTTCTCCCCTGCCTGAAGATCTCTTCCTCTCCTTTTATATCCCCTTTATGTTCCCTTTCCTTTCACTGTGCACACACGAGCAGGCACACACACACACACACACACACACACACACACACACACACACTTTATTTGCTTTTATTGAGCTATCTGAATCCATTTACCTACCATGTGGCAGATCCAGGTTGACACTCTGTTTTATTGGGCCTCACAGCCTCTGCCTCCTCACCTCCCATTGCCTCAGCACAAGGCAAGTCCGAGGACTGTGGAGACTAGGGGACTAGCTCATCCCTGCACTCTCCAGGCCTGCTTGGTTTCCTGTCTCATACTGAGCCCAGCCCTGGGGACTTTAATGCTTTTGTCCCTTCTCCCCACCATACCTTCCTGTAGAAGATGCATTGGCGAGTTCCCAGGTCTTCAGCCCAGGCCTGCTCATGGACCTGTTTAGGGCAATTCCCTTTAGCCTGGAACAACAGTGGAACAGTAATGTGGAATTCCCTCTGTATGCTGTGAATACCATTGGTAAATAAAGAAACTGTCTTGGTCCTGTGCAAGGAATAGAGGTAGGCAGGGAAAAATAAACTGAATGCTGGGAGAAAGAAGGCAGAGTAAGAGAGAAGCCATGGAGCCACTTCTGGAGACAGGCATGCTGAAACCTTGCTGGTAGGCCACGACCTGTGGTGATGCACAAATTAGTGGAGATGGGTTAAATTAGGATGTAAGAGTTAGCCAATAAGAAGCTAGAGTCAATGGGCAAAGCAGTGATTTAAACAATATAGTTTCTGGGTGGTTATTTCCAGTCTGAGCTGCCGGGTGGCCAGGACAAACAAGTGACCTTAATACAACAGAACAGCACAGTTCTTTACTTTTTGCTGGTCACCTTCTTAGTGACCATCATCTGAGAGGAATAGGAGATGGAAAGCGCACACAATGAAAACCGATTATATTGGTTCAGGGGTTAAAGTGCTTGCCTCACAAGTGTGAGGTGGGTATGGCGACTGCCTGCAATGCCAGTGAGTGGAGACAAGGGATCCCTGGAGCAAGTGGGCTGGGTAGACTGGTTATATTGGTGAGTTCTGGGTTCAACTGAGAGACCATGCCTCAGTGAATCAGGCTGAGACCTGATGTAAATCTTGGACCTCCATGAGCATGCACAGCTGTATACACATGTGCACCCATTAATATGTGAACACACACATGGACACCACATACACATGAGGACAGAAAGAAAAGATCAAAGATCACCTTGTTTGCCTTTGAAAGAAATCCATACGTAATTTCTTTCTAACAAATTCCTTATCTAAACCTGTCTGTGTTATAGAAAAATCCCTGGGCAGGACTGCAGGACTACATACCCACTATGAAGATATCACAGGGCTCCAGGTCAGCATCAGGACCAGATTCCTAATCTGGGACCTAATGAAACTTTTGGAGCCTATTTATATCCTTCACAGAGTGACTGTTGATGAAATAGGATTATAGACAATCTGCTAATATTTCCTCTTTATCAGAGATACCCAGGACAAACTCATCAGACCCTGCTCGTCTGTCCCTACTCACATCTGCCCCCGACCCTCAGCACACTGGCACTAATTGTGGAGAACTGATGGTCGTTCCAACTGTCTCTGTTTACACAGCCATCTCCCCCTCAGATGGCTTTCCCCGACTTCCTCGCTTAGCCAATGTCTACAGGCTGATCCATCCATTCAACAGATTGAGCTTCATCGAGAGTCTACTGTGTGCCAGTCACCATGGTACACATGGGCACATTGGTAAACGGAACAAGGCCAGTCCCCTCTGTCATGGAGTTTACATCTTCAAAACCATTTAGCACTCTGCTGATGTAGTTCAGCCTTCCTGGAGACCCAGAAGCCTCCATGGACCACAGCCTGGCCCAGTGTTTAACCCTCTGCTCCCATGCCCTTAGTATTGCACAGGCCCCTATGCCCTGTGCCTATTCATCTCTCCCACCCTTCGTCCTCTCCCTCTTTGCCCTCTTTCTGCTTGTCTTCTCTCACCCTCCTCCATCCCACCCACTGGCTGCCATATTCTCCATCCATCCTTGGAGGTTATGAGGTCAATCCTTGAAACAAGAAGGTGGCAACTTTCAAACAGATAAAAGACAGCCCTTCTTTTCCCTGAAGACAATTAATTTGTGTCACTTGCTGGTCGTGGAACATAATTGAGGCCAAGGGCTTCAGAAGGCCCCGAGAAGGAATTAGACACATAGTCCCACCGGAGGGAGGGATTGTATCACTCCCTGCGCTTCCTGTCCCTGAGGGGCGAGGTTAGTGAGCTCTGCCCTGCGCCTCGTTACAAAAAGAATTCCTCAGCCTATTAAGCATCCTGGCATGGTACAATGGGAAGGCTTCATATTCTGCATTTTACACCAGGGCCCTGTAGCCAAAGGGTGTGTGGAGCAGAAGTCTAAAGTCTTGAATTCAGGGGCTTGAGACTATTGCATTGCTATCTAAATGATGCAGACAAATTGGCTAACTTCTCAAAGCCTCCAGTCCTATGAAGCCCCAGCCTCCCTGCTGTGTGTTTCTTTAACCTCTGTGGGGCACAGGGAGGGGTAGAGAGTGAAAGGGTCAGGCAAGCTGCAGTGTGCCAAAGACTGAACACTCTGTGGATGCCTAGTGTCTCACCTCTGGATGCAGTGAACAAACAGCTGGACTCTGGAGAAGAAGGATGCTTCCTGGAGGTTGAAAGTACAAAGTCCCTAACGGCTAGACTAAATGTTAAATGCATATGATGATCTCATGTGAGACGCAGGGATTAACAGCTATACTAGCACCCTGGAGCCTGGACCCTGCTTCCAACACTAGTTGACTGTGAGGGCCGGCAGGCCCTTTGTCCTTCCCTGGTTCAGTCTATAAAATAAGCAATAGGCACTGTACCAACTCATGACTTCCAAAGTAGAGTCCTCACATATCAGTAAGAAATTTTAAGAAAAAAAGTGGTCCCAGGAAGATTGAAAGGAAACATCTGGGTGATGTTGCATGCATAGCCTGTCAAGAGAATGAGAGTGAGAGTCTGCATTCTGAATCTAAAGAAAATCCCAGACCACCAAGTGCTCTGCTTTAGCTTGATCTGGCCCACCTTCCACAGGACCCAGTATTAGCATTTTATGACTGTAGAGTGCCCAGCAACAGTCCTTGGTGAACATGCAGCAAAGCAAAATCTTGGGACATTTGTGCTCCAGTACATCATCGCCACACGAACCGGGGAGGAAAGGGCTTCCGACATCATACTGCGCGTTGTTCGGAGTCTCCTAGTTGGGTACCTATTGAGTCTGTCTGTGACTCTCATGTCGCTACTTGTGCTTGACTATGGTAAGTGATACTCAGCCAGCATTCCCAGGGTCAGGAGTGGGTGGCAGGGAACCCAGCAGATAGGGAGGCTGGGTGAGTAGCTGCGAGGGCACTGCAGGTGCAGGCGTGCTGTGCACGTTGCCAATTAGCCCTGAGAGGCTGCACATGAGTGGTGTTTCAGGTAGCTGAAAGCAGATGTGCTAACTCGATACGCTACCTGTGGAATGCCAGCAAAGAGAGCGGGACCATTCCATGACACTCAGTATCTCCACAGAAACGCATGGAATGTCAAGGCTGGACCAGGTACTGCACAGGCAGCTGGAGACCAGAGCTGACTCAGCTCCAGCCCAAGAGGTCCTTCAGGTGGCGGGGGAGGGGCATAAACAAGACGCTGAAGGCAAACAGATAGAAGTACCTGTTGCAAAGTGTGCAGGCACGCTAAAGTCAGCAAGCTTGTTAAAATCCAGCATGAGAGTCTCAGCCTCACCCTCACATCTTGAGGATCAGAATGTATGGGGCAGGGCCTATGTACTGTGTATTATGCACGGGTATGTGGCTGGATGGAATGGGGAATTTTAAATGACCTGGATACCATTCATGGGACAAGGATGTGGCATGGAGTCAGAATGTCAGCTAGACAAGGCCTCTGCCTCTCTAAGTCTGTTTTTCTCATGTTCACGTGCTTATGGGGGGATTGAGATCCAAATGCCCTGTGTGAGGCACCAGCCCCGAGTTTGGCATCCCACAGTAGATCAGGGAATGTTGGCTATCATTAAAGTACCCTGAGGAGGAAAGAGCATCCTGTCTAGTCCATTTCCACCAGTCTCACTTCCGAGGGCAGGGAGGGTTCTAGATGGATCTTGGGTAGGATAGGCAGGGATTTCTGAGTGATGCATGCTGGGGGCAAGACATACCATTTAACACCAAGGATTGATTTGGGCCCAGATGGTTCTGTGTTCTTTACAAGAGAGAGCTGCCCAGGTTCTGCATAGCTGCACTGCAGTAAGCTAAGACTCAAGGCTCCATCACAGCAGCTCCTTTTACCACTGGGGAATGCAGGCTTCTGTCTGAAAGTTCTTAGTCTCACAGGCAAAAGCATTTAAAAATGGACTCAGACGGAGACCAAAAGACAAGTTTGTTAGCCTTGTAGAGAGACAGCAGCAAATGGAGAAGCTGGGGGTCCTGGCAGATGCCGGGAGAGGAGGATGGATCAGAGGAGGAACATGAAGATCTCTAAGTCAGAAGTCCAGGAAGCAGGCAGATTTGGCCACAGAGGTCTGCAAGCAACTGCGCCAGAGAAAGTCTTCAGAGAGAGGGGGGATAAGAATGCCGGGCATGGAAGGGTGTCTTAGTTAGGATTTTCATTGCTGTGATGAAACACTAAGAGCAAAGCAACTGGAGAGAAAAGGGTTTATTTCAGCCATACTGCTCATCAAAGGAAGTCAGGGCAAAACTTGAGCAGGGCAGGAACCTGGAGGCAGAAGCTGGTGCAGAGGCCATGGAGGAGTGCTGCTTCGTGGCTTGCTCAGCCTGCTTTCTTATAGAACCCAGGACCACCAACCCAGGGGTGGCCCCACCCACAATGGTCTGGGCCCTCCCCCAGTAATCACAAATTAAGAAAACACCTTATAGCTGGAGGCATTTTCTCAATTGTGGATCCCTCCTCTCAGAAGACTCGAGCTTGCGTCAAGTTAACCTAGAACTATCCAGCACACTGGCTAGCAAGACTTTAGGGCTTTGGCAGTGTCTGAAAAAGGAAATAGAAAGTGAGAAAAAAGTTAGCTTTTCTGAGTTAGAACTCAGAATTCAGGCAGGTTGAGTGGCAAAGATCCTATAAGCAGCTCCGGTGAGGGAGGGGCTTCTGCGATGTATAAATATATATCTCATATTCTAAGCCTGTCAGGTATATCATGTTTCTTGAAGTTTCTGGAACCTGATACTATGGACCATTTTTCTGTGTGTGTGATTGACAGGCTCATTTGGATTAACTCCTATGGGAGGGGACAATAGTCTATCTTTGTAATCTTATAATCTGTTGGGTAGTTTAGAATGTCACATCTCTATCCAGGTCCAGAAGTACGACTCAGATCCCATTCTTTTGACCAAAAAATTGTGTAAAGGAGTAGATATCAAAGAATTAAAGAAAAAAAAGTCTATAGACTAGCCGCGGGGAAATGACTTCCTCTTAATGAGCTGCAACAAAGTCCCGCAACCTCCATCTCCCTCTGTGTCTGCAGTATTTCAAATCTTAAGGAGAAGCAACTGTGATACTTTTCCCTTCCCTAAAATTAGTATGTGGCTGGGGATAGACATAAACTTGGATCTCAGAGTTGACGGGGGAGAATCCATATGCAGTGACCTTCAAGCTTCTAATATTTGACTAGCTTCCTAACACTTTGGTCTGGTTCACAAATTTAGTAACAGCGATACTCCCAACCTCAGAGTCTCTATCAATTTTTTTTTCTGTGTGCATGCCTATTGCCTCTGCTAGCTCTTTAAGACCACAGACCGGACATCAAATGTCTCTTCTATCTTTACCCTAGTGCTATGCAAACAATAGATGCTCAATAAAATCTGTGGTCAATTGATCAGACACCAGCTGTGCCTGTTTTGCCTTCAATTTGGGTTCGTTTCCACCTTTAAAGAGCGGGCACAATTATTATATTATCATATTATGCAAAACCAAATAACCTAAAAAGACAGATAGTTAACAAACAGACTAGTAGATTAGGGATTGCCTGTGGGATTCGTCCTAATCAACTAGCCTACTTATCTGCCTGTGATCAGGGCCCTGCATCTTTATCATTCAGCCGAGTGAAGCAACATCCCAAGTTCCCAGAGGAGTAGAGAGGGATTTCAATTACATATCTGAAATAACATGGGCTCCCTGGCTCTAAATTGCTAAAACCCAGTTTAAGTTAAGGAGACAAATAGACACTAATTATAGAGCAAAGTGGAGTCCAAAGCATCCGGGAAACTGACTGAATGCCTTTGTCCTCCCTCTAGTGCAAACTAAAGGAGCTGCAGCCACCTCACAAACCTCCCTCTTTCCTCCAGGGTTGGGAGGATGGGATGGGTACAGGGGAGCCATCAGTGAAGGGAAGTTGGGATGTTCCTCTTTTAACAAAAGCTAGTTATTCACTTGAAGATCCTGCATCTGTTTGTCTTGTATAATCTACGTCTTTGCTTGTGCACATTCTTATCTATTAGGAAGGACCATTTAAGTCCTAATTAATGCCACCGTTTCCCGGTGAAAGAGTGATGATGCAAAGGTATCTGGGCTCGACTCGTGCTACTGCCCACTGGCTGTGTGATCTTGGATGTGCTGGCTGCCCTCCTTAATGTGGTGAGAGTTCACAGGGAGATAATGAACGTTTAACCACCTCTCTATGGGGAACAGGGGGAGACCTGGTTGTACCTCTTGCCAATCTCTCTGGTGTAAATATTCCCTTTGTGGCTGATGTAAACCTGCCAACCTGATGTTACTAAATACAATAACATCTGGGGAGAAAAGCATCAATTAGTTCTCATGAGAGGAAAGGTGGAAATAGAGAGTCATGGGGGAAGATGCAAAGGAGGAGACACGAGGGAAGAAGGAGGTGAGTTTTCTAGAAGCAAAGAAGGAAGCAGTGGAAGATGTGAGAATCAAGCTCCACGGTTCCAGAAAAGACCTGCCTTGCCTGTGTAAGGTTTTCATGGTGGGAGAGACTATTCTGGGAACTTCTGAGACTCAAAACACATGTGTCCTTGAACTTCTGTTGACTTAGACTTCGTCTTGAACAGTCAAAACACTGCAGAACTACCAAGGGCAAGGAAGTAGCATGATGAGAAATATTGGGGACCAAACACTGTAGATGGAGAGTTTATGGCAGCTGGAATGAAGTGTTGGCCAGGAGAACTTGGAATTCTGGGTCTCAGGCCAGCATAAAGGCAATGGGACTAAAAGGACTAGAAGGAGCAGAGGTAAGAAAGAGTCAGGATAGCCAGTGGCTGCTCAGGCTGTGTGATGGGCTGGGTGGCGAAGGATGCTTGTGGGAGGAATTAGAGGGGAACCTGGGAGTCTAGAAAACCAGGAAGATCCATGGCAAGGATTCTTCCTGTCTTTCTCTTATGGACCACAAGATTTGCTTTCTTCTCTCTCTCTCTCTTTCTCTCTCTCTCTCTCTCTCTCTCTCTCTCTCTCTCTCTCTCTCTTATCCACCCTTCTCCTGCATCCTTCTCCATTCTCTTCTCTCCATGTCGCTTTTCTCTGTTCACTTTCCTGTTCCTCTTCCTAAACAATCTCAGCTTTTCTGAGTCAACCTTGACCTTCTGTGTAGGTCACCCTTGACCCAGCAGCTCAGGATTTGCCTCTCTTCGCTGTGAAAGATGGATGTGATTAGCTCTGTTTTTAAGCCTGTCGCATTGTGAAAACCACCAACCTATGCCTTGACCAGCCTTGTTTCAGGTAGATGTACCTGGTCCAAAGTGCTGGGGTCCAGTGGTAGGGATAATGTTGCAGGGTAGCCCCAAAGTTGTGGTCACATGACCAAAAGACTAGAGGTCCAGTAGAAAAGGCAGATCACACTGGTGGGCAGGCTTCCAACATGTCATCTTTACATAGAGAATAAAGAAAACAGTGGAGTCAGAAATGACTAAAAGTCCCTAAGACTTGTTAGCTGGAATAATCTATAAAGCAATGGCAGAAAAATAGGGAAGTGTGAATCCGAAAGAAATGGAAGGTGATATATTTGTTTGAGGCAAGTCAGGTTCCTCTGATTCATTCAGCAGACGTTCATTGAAGGTCTACTGTGTGCTAAGGACAGTGCTAAGTGGGCACAGGAAAATATCCAACAAAATAATAGTGATGCTTACATCTGTGAAGCCTCCACTGCACACAAAATGCTTTGGCTAGACTTCTAGCCCTCTAATCATGAAGAGGAAAAACCCTTTAATTTCTCTTTGTTATCCAGGGATTGGAACTCAAGACCCTATGAGGGAAAAATCTCCAGGAACCATGCACTATAGCATATAAGGACAGTGGGTCTCAGACTGAAGAGAGGTCCGGACTGTGGATGGATGGATGTTGGAATGCACCTTCATAGAGATGTGTGTCATCAGCACAAGGAGAGATTGAATTTGTGAAAGAAGAGATGTGGTTCAGGTCAGAAAGAGAAGGATATTAAATCCAGACTAGGGAGCAGCAAAGGACTCCACTGAGAATGAGTATGGTGTGAAGTCTGCCAGGGTTGGGACTTCCATAAGGGAAGGTCAACTGACGGCGTTAATGTCAGAATGATTCCAGAGACTGAAGACCATGATGAGACAAGAGGCAAGCTTGTGTGAGGACTCAGGTATCTTTCTTGGTCATGTGATTCATTGAGACCAAGTCTAGACTGGGGAACCGATACTGTTTGTGTTGATGAGAAGTCAGTGAACATTGTTACAAATGCTGCTGAAAGAATGGCCTCACAGTAGTTCCCAGAAACCATAAACTCTGCAGTAGATCCTCACATTCCATTCTATTTTTGATGACCTCCAGCTGATGCTCCCTGAGACTGAGGGTCTTGGGAAAACACAGCCCATTAGCATACCTAGAAGGTGATGCTCTTCCAGGAATGCATTTTGGGAAGCACGAAGGCTTCTTTAATCCCAGAGCTTGGGAAGACCAAGAAATCAAGGTCATCTCAGCTACGTCGCTGATTCAAGGCTAGACCCAATCTCAAATAAACCAAATCAAAACAAAACACTGTTCAAAGAAAGTCTCCCCTAAGATGCATCAATGGAGGAATGAGATCCTTCAGGTATACATTGAGCATAAGCCACACAGTACCCAAGTATACAGGAAAAACTTTAGTCAATAAGAAATCCATGTTCTTATACATTTTACCTTCTACAAGGGGAGAAAAAACACACTTGATGAGTATCCGGGCCAGTGAGAGATCCTGCCTCAAAAACAAACAAACAAAAAAAAAAAACAAAAAAAAAAAACAAGGAGAATTGGGCCGGAGGAATGACACCTAAGGCTGTACTCCCTTCTCTACATAAGTGTGCACATGGATTCCTCTACATGTATGTATCTATACATACATGAATATACATACACACACATCACATAGACACAGAAAAAAATACATGATCATATCAAACTTCTATTCTGTGATGTGGATTCCCCTTTGTATGCTGTGAATACCATTGGTTAATAAAGAAACTGGCTTGGCCTGATAGAGTAGAACAGAGATAGGTGGGGAAAACTAAACTGAATGCTGGGAGAAAAGAGGCAGAGTGAGGAGAAGCCATGGAGCTGCTGCTGAAGATAGATATGCTGGAACCTTACCAGTAGACAATGAGCCTCATGGTAAAATATAAAATAATGAAAATGGGTTAAGTTAAGATGTAAAAGTTAGCTAATAAGAAGTTAGAATTAATAGGCCATGCAGTAATTTAATTAATACAGTTTCTGTGTGGTTATTTTGGGAGTCCGGGCAGCTGAAAAACCAAGAAGCAGTCTCCTACAACAATTCTCCAATAAAGAACAACTTCTCTGAGACTTAACTAGAAACTTGTTATATCTGTTACTTACAGCAGCCGAAAGATGGGGAGACCCTATTGTCCACCCAGCAGTAATGGACACACAGGCTCTGGTATGCATGGAGAGACCCTATTGTCCATCCAGCAGTAATGGACAAACATTCTCTGGTATGCATGGGGAGACCCTGCTGTCCACCCGGCAGCAATGGACAAACAGGCTCTGGTATGCACATTCAATAAGATGTTATTCAGTCGTGAAAAGGGAAAGCCTGTGCTGTAGGTTACAGCATAGATGAAGCTTAAAGATAACATGCTAAGTGAAGCAAGCTAGACACAGGTTAAATAAAGGTGAGATTGCACTTAGAGGAGGCTTTTGGAACCATCAGATGCACAGTTACAGGAGTAGACCAGGAGCTAGGGGCACATAAATGTGGTATTACTATGCGATGGGTATGAAGCTTTTGTTTGGGAGTAATGAGAACATTCAGGAAACAGACAGCAGTGATAGCTGTGTGATGTGGGGGGTGGGCGGATACTCTGAATGCTATTGTTCACTTCAATACAGAATGGAAAAGCTTGCATTCCACCCATCTTAGAACAATAGAAACCTATCACACAAGCTGTCAAATGAGTGGTCTGTGGATGTATGGAAGGAAAAATTCAGGAAGGCTAAGGTGGACGTCTTCAGATGGTGGTGCCTGGGCCTGGAGTGGCAGCAGCAGAGATGCTCTAAAGAGACAGAGCTGATTGGAGCCGGATGCGTGCAGGGTGTAGGAGAGGAAGGTGTCATGAGATAGGTCTTGGCTTGAGAGGCACAGGTACATAGTAGCATCTTTGTGTTAGAGAGAAATAGTTGTAGTGCTGGTGGGGACAGTAATATTATTCTCTTCTGGTGCCACCCAAGAAGAGTGTGGCATCTTAGGGAGACAGACTTGGTCTCAATTTTAAAAGACTAAGCAAACAATATATGGTAGAGTTGTGTAGCTTGGTACTCTTGTGGTACTCCTAACAATGGGAACAGGGGCTATCTCCAACTCTTTTACTGTCTTTTGGGACTCTACTTTCCTGTACCAGGATACCTTGCCCAGCCTTAATATGTGGGGAGGTGCTTAGTCTTACTGCACCTTGATATGCCATGTTTTGTTGATACTCCTGAGAGATGTGCCCTTTCCTAAACAGAAAGGGAGGAGTGGGAACATCAGGGGTGAGGGAGGGACTGTGAGGAAAGGAGGGAGAGGAAACTGTGGCCTGGTTATAAAATAAATAAATAAATTTATAAGAAAAAAATGAAGCAAACAAAGCTATCTTTCTAACATCAGCTGTGAGCATGGATGAGGGCTATGTAGAAGTTAGGAGTGGCTCACCCAAACTGAGGTTTCTATAGAGACATATGTGGATGAGGTACTCCCAAGAGTCCCCAGAAACCCTCACTGACCTTCACACAGCCTTTGGCAACTCTGTTAACTATGTTCTCATTGCTATGAAAAAAAAAATGCTTGCTAAAAGTCACTTAATAAATGGAGGTGGGTTTATTTTGGCTCACAATGGGAAGGGACAAGCCATCGTGGCAGGAATGGCATGGTGTCGATACTGTGAAGTGACTAATTTCATTGACTCTTTTTTCCCCAGGAAACAGAGAGATGAAGTTGGTGTCTAGCTCATTTTCCTCTTTTTATTCAGTCCAGGACCCCGGCCCACAGAATCAATGGCGCCACCAATATCTGGGGTGGGTCTTCCTTCCTCAGTTAAATATTTCTGGAAATACTCTCCTAGACATACCAAGAGGCAAGTTTCCATGGCAATTCTAAATCAAGCTGACAGCGAAGCACCCTGATACAAGGCTGGAGATGACTGCAGCCAAAGGCGGTCAATGGGTCAAAGAGGGAGTTTCTGTGTTCTGTCCCACCCCTTGTCTCTCCCCTTCCCTCCTCCTCCTCCCCTTCTCCTTCCTTTCCTTTCCCTTCCTTTACTTCTTCCCTCCTCTCTTTTCTGAGTGAAAAGAAAATCGCCTCCCAGTGTGTGCCCTGGCCAGGGCCCCGGGAGTCTGATGATGTGAGGTCAGCTGACCATTTTAGATTTGAACGGAAGCCCAGGAACACTTTCGAGTCTCCTTCTCAGCCAGGTCCCAACTTCAGGGTCTTGCAGATAACACAGATTCCCTGACATATCATCACAGACAGCCTCCTCGGCTCAAATCACTTCCTGCTGTGCACCCATAACACACAGATTGGAGGTAACTTCACTCCCGAGAACCAATTAGCAAAGACCCAGGCTGGGTAATTACAGTTTGATAAGCTCCTACCAGCCTATAACCAGTGCAGGCGAAGTGCTAGGAACATCTCTCCCCACTCCTCTGCTCTCCTCTGATCTTGGCCCTCCCGCCCCTGTCTTTTCCACACTTTAAATTGGCTCCTGAGAACAGGGGTAAGGAGATTAAAGAGACGCTTGAGGTCAGAGGTCAGTGCTATTCAGGGCTGGGGTTGGGGCTGTGGAACAGACTCAGTTATCAAGCAAACAAAACCAAGTAGCCTGTGTGGATGGGTGAGGAAGAGACCATGCGCCACACTCGGCATACAGGTGTGGGCCATGGCACTCTCAGGTATGACCCGAATGTCCCTCCACTGTCCCTCTGGCCCTCTAGGAATCAGAGACTGTATGAAGTGGCTCATTTTTGTTATCCTGATTGAAGCTACCTTTTCACTCTCCCTGAACCATGGTTTTCATATACTCCTCTAAGGCCTTCTTTAATACTTACCTTTAATGCTTAGCTACCTCCCTGTCATTGGGGATACATACACACAAACACACACACACACACGGTCTTAGTAAGGATGTGTTCTTTTTTCCTTTGCCTCACTTTTTTGGTGATTTATTTATTTATTTTGTTTTTTGCTTTTTTGTTTTTTGTTTTTTCTTTTTATTTATTTATTAAAGATTTCTGCCTCCTCCCCGTCACTGCCTCCCATTTCCCTCCCCCTCCCCAGATCAAGTCCTCTTCCCTTGTCAGCCCAAAGAGCAATCAGGGTTCCCTGCCCTGTGGGAAGTTTAAGGACCACCCACCTCCATCCAGGTCTAGTAAGGTGAGCATCCAAACTGCCTAGAGACAGAGACCCACATTGGAGCACCGGACTGAAATCTCAAGGTCCAAATCAGGAGCAGATGGAGAGCGAGCACGAGCAAAGAACTCAGGACCGCGAGGGGTGCACCCACACACTGAGACAATGGGGATGTTCTATCGGGAACTCACCAAGGCCAGCTGGCCTGGGTCTGAAAAAGCCTGGGATAAAACCGGACTTGCTGAACATAGCAGACAATGAGGACTACTGAGAACTCAAGAACAATGGCAATGGGTTTTTGATCCTACTGCACATACTGGCTTTGTGGGAGCCTAGGCAGTTTGGATGCCTCATTTTTTTTAAAGAAATAAAACATTGCAGACCCCATGTGCTATTCTTCTTGCCTAGTTTTCTTCTTCAACGTTTCCAGTGGTCAACTTCCCTTCGGTGACTTAAATTCTTATTTTTTTTTTAAATACTGAACAGTGTAGTTGATTTCTATTTTGAGTGTCTTGCTCCTGAGCCTGAACACAGGTATAGACACAACATTATCACAATCAGAATACAAAATAGTTCAATTTCTCCCCAACCTTCATTGTACTGTCCCTCTTTGTCATCATCCTTTCCCCATCCCTTAGTCCCTGGCATGAACTGATCTCTTCTTTACCCCTAAAGAGTTTTCTATTAAAAAGGTGGGAAAATAGAATTGCATGGTATGCAGCCTTTGGAATCTACCTCGACTGTGATGTGCGTTGCTGAATTCTTGATTATATGCCTGTGTTATATTCTGTGTTGAGAAAGAACAAGCGATACGATGATCTCCTTGCTTCTGGTCTTCTGTGTCTCTTGACATTTGTGTCTATTGCTCTTCCTCCTGGGGACAGTTCACCCTCCTCCTTTTCTTTCACACTTTTCTTCTTTAGACGCCAGTTTTCATTGGAGAGTACTCCCTGGACTCTAGACTTGATGAGGCTTCCCACACCAGATATCTATCCCTGTCTGCCCTTCCTTCCACCGTGAACTTGCATCTCATCCTTCTAAGTAGTTGTTGGCTCATTTGTCTGAGTTATCTATAAATTTCCAGCTTTTCTGGGCAACTGTGGCAATGATGGCTGTGTTCCTCTCCACTGGCAAATGCCAACAAACTTATTGGATGAATGGATTCTGCATTTTCTTTAGTGCCTCTATGGTAACTTAAGTGAGAACAACACTCACAGACTCATATACTCAAATGTTTGGTTCCCAGTTGTTGGAACCATTCAGGGGGATATTAGGAGGTGTGGCCTTGTTGAAGGGGCTGTACCACTGGGGGTGGCTTTGAGGTTTCAAATGCCCATGCCATTCCGAGCTAATTATGTCTCTCTCATTTCTCTCTCTCGGACTGCAACTTGGGGACCAGATGTAAGCTCTCAGCTACGGCTCCACCATTATGCCAGCTTGCCTGTTGCCATGACTCACAGAATGGAACTTTAAGGCTCTAATAATTTCTTTCTTCTATAAATTGCTTTGCTCATGCTGTTTTGTCACATCCGCAGGAAAGTACCTCAGTCTTCACAGGTTCAACACTCAGCCACCTGCAGCCAGTGTTTACAGGCTAATCCCAACCAGGGCCTCTGTCTCTCGGAAGAGGCATGGTGCGTGCACGCATCTTGCTTTTGTGTGTGTTGCATGGGCTTCCCTCTTATTTCTAACCACTAGTCTCCTTTCACAGCAAGAAAAGGAAATTGAGAACCCTTGTAATGATAACACAGTATCGCAAGATGGCTGGGGTAAAGTGGAATGGTCAAAGAATAAGAATAGGAGACTTAAGAAAAGCTAGCATTTAGAAATCCTTGCCTTAAAGCCCAAGCTTCCTAGCAACCAAAGATAAAGGGGAAGCTATCAGTAACAAATTTTGCATTGTCCCTAGGTAAAAGTTATACCTGTTGCCTTGGAGGAGATGAGGCTGAGAGAAATTTCTCCTGACGACTTCAAAATACAACACAGAGATCTAGCAGACGATTCTAAAAAGACCTTTCTTACATTAAATGCAATAGATAAACTCACGTAGATTTTCCTTTAAGCATCGCTTCAATGCAAACTTAAAACAGTATGCCTTAACACAAGCCAGCAAATCTCCTTTTACAAAAAGCCAAAACCACTTGGTGCAGATGCACAGCTTTGACGGTCTGTCTTGATCCAGGGATAAAATCTAGTATACCTGTAGTAGTAGATGGGCCAGGTGTCCTTCAGATAATCCTCCATGAATATTATTTCTTGTTCCTGGGCTTTTCCTGACGGCCAGCAGCAGACAATTTATGCTTCCGGTTGAGGTTGTGGAGTGCTGGCATTCTGTGCTGTCACCATGGGGCAGACCTACATTCTTTGTAAACCAGCCACACGGCAGCAACATCGTCATCCCCTTATGGGATCCAGGTGCTATTTGCCCATCATGCTTATCCTGGAGGGGGTCACCTAAAGGTCACATCGTGAAGGTCACAGAGGGGAGTTGAGGCCTGCCCTCCCCAACTCTCATGCCCCAGGTACATGCAGCATCAAGAAGATCTCTTTGGAGAATTTCGGCCCACTTTCAAGAACATCCAGAAAAGGGAACATCAAGAGAATGTCCAATCCCAAGAATAAATGCGCAGAAGAAGACAGAGTTATTAGCTAACTTGCGGATGCAGAGAGCACTCCTATCAAATGCAGTCTTTATTCCATTTCAAACACAGAGCTGGAAGACGGCTTCCCAGCACCCCATGTTACAAACGACACAAAGACACTCAACACGTTAAACTGGCTGCTTGAAGCAACTTGGCACATAGTTGGCAAAAAAAAAAAAAACCCTCAAATTCTGTGCTCTTTGCAATTCCTGGTAAAGATACTAACAGTTTAGAATCCTACATGTGAATATAGTGTAAGCATTTCCTGGAAAAGTAGAAGAGGCAACCCTTATCTTTAGAGCTAGGAATGGGGTTTCCCGCTAAAATAAAAGGATTTGAAGCTATTTCTGCGGGCGAGCTATGAGTCATAAGACTGGCCACCAGCAGAGGCTCTGGGATTTTCTTACTTATAACAGTTAAAAATGTTACAGCTGTTTTTGACCCCAGAGAATTTAGGGGGCTATTCCATTCAGAAGCACCCAAGTCTTCCCTGAGCTTTCTTTTTCTCTGACAGTATCTTTTTACAGCCAAGCCTGGGCATATGAGGGCCCTCAGCCTGCAGGCCTGCTGGTCGCTTAATCGTTCTTTCAGGCACACTTGTACAGGACCACAGCTTTATCAGCGTCTCGGCAGGAGGTATTTGTCACTTCAGAGAGTGCAGATGAAGGGCTGCAATGAAGGGACAAGTCACAGGGGTGTGAGCAAGCCAGGAACCAACGAAGCATGGTGAAGATCAGAGACCGGAAACGCAGGGACAGTCAGAACAGGCGGGACTTCGTAGAAGGGGACTGTGGAAGCAAGGATTCTTCTCTCAAGAGTCTGTCTGTCTGTGATCTCTGTGAGGTTTCCATTGGCCAGACCCAATGAGAGCCTGACAGGTGCAAGAGTCAGAATTTGGTCTCCTGGAGTCAGATCAGAGGGCAGATGGAAGAGAATGGATCGGAGCAAGCCAAGGACAAGTGAAGGATGCTCAGCTCAGTGGGAGCAACCACCACACAGCTGCTGCTTTCCTCTGGCTTGGGAGAATACGGTGGCAAGCATAGAACAAAAGGGACACCCACAACCCTCTTAGCAAAGAGTGCTATGGAGAAACACAGCCAAAAGAGAGCTAGGGATGGGCAGAGGCGTAGCTGAGGAGTACCTCGGTGTGAGGACCCATAGTTGACCACTGAGGTCTCAGTGCCCTTATTCCAGCCAAGGGAGAGAAGCGCTCATCAAAGAGAATGGTAGGGTGGGGGCAGTGGGAAGGCAGTTCTATGTTCTCCCCAGGCACAACTATATAAAGGACAAGCTCTGCCATTGGTTTGCTGCTACTCCGCTGTAGTACTCCCTCACAAAGAGAGAAATGTCTCAGAGTCCCCAGACTCAGCCCGGCCCAGAGCTTCTGCCCAGGGAAGCTTGGTTTCAGCTGCTGGCAGCAGCATGCCCAGTCTCACACACCATGGCAACAGACTCACTGTGATGAGGAGACTGCTGAGCTTACTCAGTGAGAGACAAGCATGAGGAAGGCAGGCCGCTGTCACCAACTGCCGGGCAGTGACCCAGAAAATTCTGCAGTCTCCGGAGTCTTCCCCCCAAGAGCTGGGAGAGAGTGGCAGCTGGTGGACAGTTGGCAGAGCACCCACGCTCAGCCAGGCTCCTCCCGAGTGGTCCTGGGGCTCTGGAGTTGGCTATAAATGGTATTGTGAGGGACTCATACTGTCTTCTCTGTCTCTCCTCTACCCCCCCCCCCATGACATTTCTCTCCGTTTCCCTTCTCCTAGAAACGCAGGATTCTGTATTGTATGAGGCAGAAACACAGAACTCGTATATATGGCTGTTCTGGGAGGACTTCCTGGGAGAAGTGGCTTTTAAGCTAAGATAGAGTAAGAACTGGTCCAGGAAAGGGAACATCAGGTTAACATCCCAGCTAGACACAGCTGCAGCAGTGGAAACAAAGGGGAGGGGGACATGATTATTTGACTAAGAACATCGCCATAGGCTCATATGTTTGAATGCTTGGCCCTCAGTTGGTGAAACTGTTTGGGAAGAATTAGAAGGCCTTATTGGAGAAGGTGTGTCACTGGGGAGGGCTTTGAGGTTTCAAAAGCCATTGCCCTTCCTAGTTAACTCTTTCTCTGCTTCAGGGTGGTGTCTCAAGATGTAAGCTCTCAGCTACTGCTCCAGTGCCAGGTCTGCCTGTAGCCATTTCCCCAGCATGGTCAGGGACTCGCCCTCAGATAGTGTAAGCCCACATTAACCTCTTTCTTCTGTGAGTTGCCTTGGTTGTGATATGTTTTGTCATGGTGATTGGAAAGTAATTAAAACAGGGGAGGGGGGAAGAGGAGAAGGGGAATAGAGGGAGGAGGAACAGGAGGGGAGAGGAAAATGAAGGAAGGAGAAGGTAAGAAGGAGGGGTAAGAGAAGGGGAAGGATGAGGGAAGAGAGTGGGAAGAAGGGAGAAGCTCAGAATGGCCAAAACATAAAGGGAGAGGGATTCTGAAGAGGGTTCAGAGAGGGTTGCTGAGGCTCATGAGCTCCGGACTAGAAAGTTTACAATCTCTTTTATTTCAGGCATGCTTTAGAGCATGTAAAAGTTTCTTTGTCCTGTGCCATGGGATTGGAGTCAGAGCTTTGAGGATAATGGGGCTGGAACAGAAACTCAATGCTCTGCAATCTATTCAAAGGCACACTGCAGCCCAAGCCCAGGGAAGATGTGCGGCACTGTCTCTGGTCTGAGAGTCATCTGTCACCACTGACCATTGTTGCTGTTCTCTCTGGGGTGAGCTACCTCAGTCACCAACTCCAGCTGTGTTGGAGCAATTGGAGGGGACCAATAGGCAGCATTAGAACTCAAGAAACACGGCTGGGTGGTTGCCAGAGCCATTCCTGAGTGAGCCTTGGAAAGACAAAGCCCCAAGGACTGTGTCCTGAAGGCCTCATAATGTTATTGAGCTTCTCTCTGATTGTTGCTTTTGTGGTCACCACATCCCTCATAATCTATTGGCTGTATGAAAGCTCTCAGGGGGTTCCTAGGCCCTCACTGGGCAGTGTTACTAATATTTACAATAATAGTGATTGACTTTTTCTAAGAATTGCTGCTGGAGTAGATGCAACCACCACCCTTAGAAAAAATTTAGACACATAGTTAGAAAGGCTAGGTTAAGATGTTTTGGTTAATGGCTTTGAGGTAGAATATCTTGGGGAACAATTTAAAGTTCAGAAAGACACACTTTTAATAGCTGAACAAGGGACTCGTTGAGGTCAGGGAACAGGAACAATGGTAGCCTGGCTGTTGTGGGCTGATGTTCTTTTCTTGCTAGGTTGGCTGGTGATCAAAGGTGATAATGAATTCCTTGTACCCATTTCTGTCCTCATTCCTGATATAAAGAGACTGTTGATGGGTGGGTGTGCATCCTGAGAATTTAAAGTAGAGCTGACTGGTTGTTTTTCATATATAAAAGTTTAGATTTGTGATTCTTTTAAAGATTTTTTATAGGATTACCTTTTGAGATAAATAATAAAGTGATTGATCCTTTCTTTGTAGCTGCAAAATGAAGCCTGCCAGTAAACATATTGGCTGAGAAAAATACCTTGCTTGCTTACACACTGTTAATCTGTAACAAGTTGCTTGGACATGAATGTATGTGGGTTCTTGGAGATAATTTGTTTTTCACTTGTAACATGTAAAATGTTTATTTAATCATGTAAGGGATATGGAAAACATGCTGTTTTTTACTTGTATTCAAAGCAACCATTCACTTAAGAAAATAGAATGTAATCACATTGTAACTTGTATACTGCTTGAAAGATTTTGCTGGGGTATACAAGCTGTGAGGAAAAGTTAGTTAGAAGGAAAACACCAAGAGAGGGGCAGAAGGGATATATCTGGATAAAGGGAAGAAAAGAAATAAGAAGATGAGAGAAGATGATCGAGAACCCCTAAAGGTGTGTGTATGTTCCCCCCCTTTTTTGCTAACCTCAGAGAGTTAAGCTTTTGCCCCACTTGCTGACCCAGGCCCCAGAGAATTAAGTTTTATCCCCTCAGATAGAAAAGTCAAGTAGAGTGATTAGTTTGTAGACTCTGTGGGTTACCCTCAATCCCTGAGCTGCTGAAGGCTGCCTGGTCCTCAGCTGCCCAGACAGAATCCCAGTAAAGCAAAACTAGCTGCTGACCACGCCTGTGGGTGTGCACATGCTCAGCCACCACAAGGCCCTACCCAGTGCCTGGCTGTGTGACCCAGGTTGGGTTGGCATCCTTGCTGGGACACACCCCAGCACTGTTCACTGTGAGGTCTGGTCTGGTCTGGTCTTCCTGAGCCCATCAGCGATTACAGGTTCTCAACCTGGTAAATCTCAACCTGAGGTCATTTTGCATTCATGGATGCCCCACCTCAGAGCCAGGCTTCTCCTCGTGACATTCTTCATACGTGTGTCATCAGCCTCAGGTCTCCTGCTCCCTGCTTCTAGCAGCCGTGTGATCTTAACTGAGCTCTCCAGCCTTTTCCAGACCCTATCTTCCCGCTCCTCATCTTCACTGCCCCCTCTCCTGGACTCCCACTCACTGCAGAGATCATTCCTGCAGCTACACTCCCCCCAAGGAGAGACGGCACAGACCTCAGGAAATCTAACACAGAAGGGCTTGGATTCGTCTGTCCCCAGACCTCCACTTCTAGGCCCTAAAGGGCCAAGAAGGCACCAGAACTCAACTGCCTCTGCACAGGGGAGTAGGGAGAGGAGGAGGGAGACCTGGAGTCTGCAGGAAAGAGCAGCTATTACTCACCAGAGGGAGACCAGAAAAGGAATTGGTCAAACAGCAGGTGGTCCAAGCAAGCTCACACAGCCCAAATCAGCCCCGAATTTAATAAGGGATGAGAATGAGAGGCAGTGATGGAAAGACATGACACTGTGGCTGTCTGGTCCCCCTCCTCCTCCGGTCTGTAGGGAGGAAGAAAGGTGAGTGGCAGACGTGAGGGATGGGAGCTGTCTGGGGGTCTCCTTAGGGGCTGAGGGAGGTAGAGGGAAGCAGGTGTCTCCAGCCCCACACATGCCCTTTGCATTCCCGTGAAAAGGCAGAGTCCTTTTCAGCAGACTGTAGCCTATCCTCCCGTCTTCCCTTCTGATACAGCAGAGCCATAGGAACAAATACTATTTAAATAAACTCACCAGTAACGGGCATCACCTTTAAAGACCAGGCTTTGCGTAGGTGTTCAAACTGTGTGGCTCTCGCCTGTAAGTTGGATGGGACTGCCTGGGACTTGATTCAAAGCAGCTGGGATCCCCGGTAGGAGACCTTTGTGAGCTCATATAACCGGAGATTTCAGGATAAGATCCTGGATCCCAGCAGCCCCAACAGGCTCTTGACCTCTCACGCCCATCTGCCCATCTTCCAAAAACCAAAATCAGTGATGATGGAACACAGAGGGAGGAAATTCAGTCAATGACCACCAAGGGAAGAAGAACAAGGAAGGATCGAGTGACCCTGAATGCATCTTTGGGAAGTTGACCTGGGTCATGGCAAGGGGTAAGGGGGTTGCATAATTAAGCACCTTGGGCAGGGGGTATTCTGGTTGACCACTGCCTCAATTCTGATTTTGTAAGGCCGTCTTTGTCTTCACTGGAGGGAAGCATTCTGATTCTCAGGAGATGATCACTTCTGCCTCTGGGTCCAGCCTTAGCATCATAGACAATCACCCCAGGACCATTTGGATATAGTCTATCCTGCAGGGTTGCCCTCTACTAGGAAGTTGTTGGAGTCCTTAGGTGCAGTGACACTGTGAAAATATCTCCTCTTACATTCTAAAAGACGGGATCTTTAGTTGGACCACGTGGCTGAGCAGATCAAACACCTTGGGGTCGCATAAGACTCAAGACCGCCATCCCTGTGCGCTCAGCCTGTTTGTTTAACCTGCCTTTAAGAGAACAATGTAACAACCAACCGTACTTGCCTTGATTTCCTATGCAATCAACCTTTACAACCAAAGCTAATGCATAGCTGTAATCTTAAGTTATGTACCCTTCCATGCCCCTGACCCAGAGTAATGCATGTGAACTATGATAATCATTTGCTGGAAACAGCAAATAGGCAGAAAGCAGCCTTATAAAGTGAATATCCGTCATAAATACTGGAAGCAGCCCTCAGATGTTGCTTGATCACGTTTGTTTGTTTGTTTGTTATCTGGGTCAGTTGGAGTCGGTGACTTAAGCCCTTGTAAAACTCTGTTAAAGGCTTCTGTAAAGTATCCTATTCCTTTTCTGTGTGATGCTTTCTGTGCTGATCAGTAAAAGAGAGGAAAGCCTCTTGGTAGAGACAGACACAGATACAGGGACAAATTCACAAGACAGCCTTCAGGCAGGCAAAGACTCAGACCCACAGAACACAGACAAGGTGGGCAGAAGTCACAGGGGGAGGAAAGCAGAGAATTCAAATCCGAGTTAAATGATATCAAGAGAAAGTACCTGCTATGATTCATTCCTTAATGTGGCACCAGCACATTACTGGTGACTGAATTTATTACTGACGTGTTCAAACCAACCAGAGTTGCATGTCACAAAGATGCTTATCTTGAAATTCATGATGACAAAAGAAGAAAGAATAAGGAGACAAGAACAGAGCGAGAGGGACAAGCTGGAGTGAGTTAGGTCAGACACCTGTGCCTCCTTCAGTCTCTCAATATTCCATCATAGAAGGAGGCTTATGGGACTCAGGAGCCTTCACCAGGTCTCCATGAGGCTACTCTGTGTAACAACACAACACGAGAGGTAAACCATCTGCTAGGGTGGGACATTTGCATAAATGCTCAGAAGACACTTCATGGATGTAGCTGTCTGGAAGTCAACTTCCTAGTGGTCTAACTTCCCCCAGTTTCCTGTAAGTAAGCCTCAGAAACTCTTTAGTTCCCCAAGATGAACTTGGGTGGGGCCTTTGGTTTGCCGGAGCCTCTCTACTGCCACAAAAGACAATATTTGATATGGAACAGAGGTGAGCGGTGGGTGGACCTAGGAGAGACACATTTGCACACAATTCAACCTGGGTGACAAGTGAAACCAGTGCCTGCAAAACCCTTCAGGAGTTCAACTCTACAGGAGCTGAGTTCCAGAACGGCATCATAGCACATGGCCAGGAACAGATTCAGAAAGGAAGAAAAACACAGATAGGCAAGGGGAGGCGAATTCCGACAGGGGATTGGGAGATCACTCCAGCCTTAGAGTCTTTGATGGGTATGTTGTTGTGTTCGGGGAAAATGAGGGCAAGAGAGACCAAGGAGGAAAACAAAAACAAAATAACAAACAAACCAAAACCCCAGGAAGGACTGGTGGTTGACACCCCCTTCTGCTGTCTGGCGAATGTGCAGGCTGCTCCACCCTCCTCAGTGCTATTTCTCCTTGTTACCTCCATAAATTCTCTCTGTGCCACTTGTGCCCTGACATCATCAAGCCATGAGCAACTCCTGGAATATGCTGTTCTGCTCTCTGACTTAGAGCTATTTTTTTTTTTCTGACTTGGATTTTCCTTTCTTGTCGTTTTCGCCAGGCTCACGTTCCCTAAAATCTTTAGGACAAGTCCTGTTCTAGAATGACTGGCTTGCTATGTCCCTCTCCCTTGGTTCGAAGTTGGGGGACCCCTATCGTATGGTCTCTAACACAACTGGCATGTTTACCAGTTTACCATTTGTATGCCTTTGTCTCTGTTTGACTGCGAACCTCTTGATGAGTGAGACCCGTCTTAATAGCTTTGTGTCCTTAAGGCCTGGCGGTTTTCAGCACGCAGTAGGTATTTTAATAAATAAATACACGAGGAAGTGTGGATGTGTCATGTGACAGCTTTCTATCCTGAGAACCAGATCTAAGTTCTTGTAATTTATTCTAAAGAAATACCACAAGTGAGGAAAAAGAGACGTGTGTGTACAAACACTTATTGCGGGATTATTATCACTAGTGTAAAATCAAAAGCCACGTGAATGTCAATGGAAGTAAACGGAGTCACAGCCTACAGTGTCACCAAAGATGAGAATAAACACTGAGGCTATGCAACAATGTAAAAACAAAATGGTCTCTACGTAATCTACGGCTCTGAGACGTGGTACATACCTTATATATTTATTCTGGTTAAAATTATGTAATACTAAAAATCAAGGACTAAACGAAAATATGCCGAAGAAAAACTAGTTGTCAGTCTAGGTCTGGTTAACTAAAGTGAGTTACTTTTCCTGCTCTAAAGTTCCTTGCAATGGTATTATTATAATATTTATGTAGAGAAGGGAAACAGAGGCTTGGTTCATAAGCCTCTCAATCCTGGGCTTTGTCTCGAAGGTGGGGTGGGAAGAATAGTTTGTCCTTCCATGATAGAGCCCCAGAAACCTGCAGATAATGCTCTGGTTTCTTCTATTATGGCCCCAGGAGCCACAGCATACTCCAACATTCTAATGCTGCTCATAGTGGGGCAGAGATGGGTCGTAGCTATCCTTAGCATCTCTGTCACATCCTCGCCCAACCTCATCTTTATTAATCCTCAAAGGGGCCTCCTACCACCACCTTTGTCACTTTGGTCATTGCCTAACCTTCCCTGTCCCTGCTCCTGATCTACTGCGGCAACTGCAATTGCCTGCCAGCTATTGACCAAACATCACACGCCAGGCCAAGGAAACCAGCGACTCCATTCCTAGTGCTATTCTTCCTCCATAGCTCTGTCCGGTCCTAGAAAACTGCGCAGACCCAGGCAAATAAGCACACTGGTCACCCTCGGCACAGTTTCAGTGTCTATGCTAAAGCTAACGTTCTGAGCCAGCTGGACAAATCCCTGCCCTTATGGAGCTTACATCCTAAAATACGGGAGAAAGCTGGCCATAAAAGCAATAAGCAGTTTGTGCACGCTTCTACAAAATTGAGCGTCAGGTACAATGAATGCATAGAGTAAAAGCAGTGGGTTTCGCACATCTGAGTGGGTGTTCATACGGGGATGCATATGTGTCTGAGTAGTGTGTATATAGGGGGCGCTTGAGGGCAGAGAGGGTCCACAGCACAGTTGGCATCTGGGGGAAATGCGACGGTTGTTCAAACAGACAAGGGAGGGATCCTTATGAGTACCTCCTGAGAGATCAGGTCTTGTCTGCTATAGCAAAGCGTGTGTGGATGCCCAAGTTCCTCTTTGTGGGATCCAGAAGCTGGTGTTGGTTGACATCTGCACCCTGGGTTGTCCACTTGTAATAGAATGGAGTATAGACTCCAGACCTTGTTTTCCACCATGTTTGCTATAGGAGTGTTTAAGCCGGGAATTCACTGTGGCCCTCGCACCTTGTCGGCCTTCAAGTGGGGTAGCATGAGGGATAGGGACAGTTAGGGATAGAATTGTGTTCCAAGGTTGAAGCCCTAACACTGGGACCGTGCTAAGAAATAGAAGAAATGAAGATCAAATGTGCTGTTAGGGTGGGGCCTTAACCCAATAGGATTTGTGACCTTATAATAAAGGACACTAGGAAATGTGTCTCTGCTCATGCACAGAGAGAAAGGATATGCAGACAGAAGGAGAACGCAGCTTTGTAGACGGCTCACTGGCAATCAGCTCCTCTATGGCCTAATTCTTAGACTTGCAAGCTCTGTGGTGTTTTGCTAGTAAGTCTAGATAACTAAGACAGGGATGCTTACTAGATCCCAGTGTTCTCTCCCCAGCCAATCACAGCATGCAGCAGCAGCGTCTTAGGCCACAGATGCCCCGTGGCACTAAGTTTGCAACCAATCCAGAGCAGGTGAACAGTTCAAAGCTAGTCATTTACGGAGGGAGGAGCAGGAGAGAAGATTGCCTTCAATATCGCAGGGAAGGAGTCGTGGTCTTCTGGAAGAAACCACACCTAGCATTAGGCATGAGGAAGGGGACAGTAAGTTCTCACCTCTTCCTCCCACAATCAGAACAACTGTAACCAAAGTTGAAACGGTAACCCTCAGAGCTCAAAGTCTGGAGCCCTCGCCTTGTCCTAGAATCCAAAGCTCTTTCTTTCCGCTCTTTGTCAGATGCAGACTCGCGTCTGTAAACTGCTCAGTACTACATCCCAGTCTACCCTCATGACTAGGCTTGAATGTGGGGATGCTGGCATTTATCCTTGTTCATCAGGTGAGCAACTTGAAGTTCAGAGGCCAAGGAAGTTCAAGGTCACACAGCTACTGAATCAGAGATCTTGGTCCCAAATAAATTTGGCTCCCTGCAAATCTCGTGATTTTTTTTTCCGCCCCATGCCCTGGGAACAAGAAGCCGTCACATATTAGCTTGATGCAGGCTGTCCCTCTGCCCACTGCCAGCAGGAATCTCTTCTCATTCTTGTCCTGTGGTCAGGGAACATGTGTCCTGGGGTGAGAGGAAAGCCCAGAGCTATTCATTCGACAATTGCGCCTTTCAGTCTAAATTTGTTTTTTGATTTGTTTTCTGTTTGTCTTTTCTTCTGGGGAGGGAGGGCGAAGTGGGGGAGCGGCAGCCTTTTCTGGGAGCCCTGTTGATTTCTGCTTCTGCTGTGTAGGGATTTTCAATGACAAGGCTTTGATTTTCCTGCCTCCTTAGGAGAGTCATGCAATTTTTTAAAAACCCGCTGGCTCTAGTAGTCCATTTCTGCTCTGTGTTGCCTGCTGAGGAACCCAAGGCCTCCAGACTGAGCCAATTTTCCTTCTCCTCCTTTTGCATGAGATGGGGAAAAGTCCTTGAGCTTTGCTTGTGTGTGTGTGTGTGTGTGTGTGTGTGTGTGTGTGTGTGTAGGCATTAGGAAGTGGGTACCTCTAGGCAACGTGCGTCTTTGCTGCTCTTCGTCAAAGGTCTTGAGTTGGAACACACGAGCCTATAGTCTCAGCTATGAGGATCCATTGCACAGCCAGAAGAGAACATGGGTGAGCACGCCTCTACTCGGGTTAGTTGTGGACACTGGAGAGTGCGGATGCTGACATCACTTACATGTATGTCCAAGCAGGTGGAGTACCAAGTTATTGGCCAACCAAATATACTTAGATACACAAGTGTGCTTCAAAGTCTATGTGCGATCTCAGGTTGAAGACCTCTGTGAAACAGCCAGCCAGAGACTTACAGTGAGCAAGTATGCCAATGCACTAACTACCAGATGATTCTGTGAACATGTGGACTCGTAAACACATGTATGGGGCACCAAGACACCCGGATCGAGTCTTCATCTTGCTTTCTGTAGGTATTTTCCAGTGTATGTAGGAGCAAGTATCAACAAACATGCACTTGCATTTGTGTTTCTGTTTGTGTGACCATGTGGGCATCCCAGGGCGTGTCTTTGTTGGTTTGGGTGCACATTCCCCAGGGTGAGCACAGGCTCAGAGGGAACTCTGGGAGAGAGCCACCTGGATGGGAGGCTGAGGATGTAGGGCTCATTTGCATGGTGTTCCCCTGTGTTTGAGCTAGCTGTATTCACAGCCCTGGAGAATTTCAAACAGCACCAGTGACACCAGCAAAGAGGAATGGGGAATGATGTAACCCTGCATACATTTCTGGAGCCTCTGGAACGGTCCCTGTGTGGGCTGTGATTCCAGCAGTGTCCGTTACCATGGCTATGGCTAAAGAGACACTGCTGGCTTCTGTTTATTTTTAAATCCCCATTCCTGTGACACCCCTTTCTGAAGCTCAAGCCTCATCCTATCCACACTAAGCTTCCTTCCCTCTGCTCAGAAGGTGAGATCTCAACCCACTACACAATCTGAGGGGGACCTAGGAGGATATTCCAACCCTTACACCCCATCCTCCGGAAATCCAGGTGCCTCGGGGATGGGAGAGGTTACTCTAGACCAGGAGCCTCCTGGGCAAATTGCAGAGCTCAGTGGAGAGGGCCGCCTTCCCGCTTGTCTTTAGTGTGAGCTCCTGGTCCAGCTTATGGTTACCTGACTGCCAGGGTCAATGGGAATGAGCCCATACAAAGAGTGCTACCACTGGTTCCATGACAGCTGAACCCACTGGCCAGGCTGGGGGTAATGGGGTAGACAGAGGGAACCTAAGGAAATAGGACCCAGTTCATGGATTCCTTGGGCAGCTCTTCATGAAATTGAAATTTTCTGCTTTTAGCCCCCTCTCTGATTTGTGCCTGGGTGTGGAGGAGGCCAAAAGGAGTGGAATTGGCCTGAGAGAGCTGTAAGGTTGGGCGGGATTGAGCCGAGGTGTGTCTTTCTTTGCTCACAGGGTTTGGGTAAACTGAGATTGAAGCCATAGGTTTCCTTTGTGTTTTTTTCTGGTCTAAGCTGCACTGGCACCCAGGTTTAGGCTCAGGATAACATAGAGAGGGCTCACACTGGTATTCCCACTGCAGGTAATGAGATAACAAGCATCAGTGGTCCATGGCTTCTTTCCCCCAGGCAGTTAGCTCAGGATAAGATGATCCTTATCCCTCAGGATAAGATGATCCTTTCTTACTCTGTCCAGCATAGTGCCTTGGTGAGAGGGCCTGTCTTAGTCACTGTTCTACTGCTGTGAAGAGACAACATGGCCAAGGCAGCTTGTAGAAGACAGCATTTGGCTTGGGGGCTGGCTTACAGTTTCAGAGGGTTAGTACATGACCATCATGGCAGGGAGCATCAAGGCAAGGAGTGCGGAAACAGGAAGGCTGGCACGGTGCTGGAACAGTGGCTGAGAGCTTACCTCTGGATCCAAAGGCAAGAGAGACAGACGGACAGACACACATACACACACACAGAGAGAGAGAGAGAGAGAGAGAGAGAGAGAGAGAGAGAGAGAGAGAGAGAGAGAGAGAGACTGGGCCTGGTGTGGGCTTTTGAAACCACAAAGCCTACCCCCAGTGGCACACCTCCTCCAACAAGGCCATACCTCCTAATCCTTCCTAAACAACCCACCAGCTGGGAATCAAATATATGAGCCTATGGGAACCATTCTCGTTCAAACCACCACAGGGCCCTCATTACAGCAGGCATTCAGTGAATTAAAGTGGATCTAGTTGAGACCTCCAAGCCCAGAGTCTCCAAACCCAAGTGCTCCTGTACAGAGTTTTGGCTATGCGACTTTGTCTTCTCAGGGTGTGTTCTGGTGGAAGCTCCACCCTAGCCCCTGGCATCCATATACCCAGAGAGTCTGGAATGTTCTGAGGGAGGCTCCACCTCAACCCCCCTCCTTCATCTCTCTCTCCCCAAATCCTGCCTCATCTCAGAAAGTCCGCCAAACATGGCTTTTCCTCAAGAGATGCTCAAGACCACTCCCATAGGTATTTAAACTGCTCCCCCAGAAAACAGACCTGCGAATTTTCAGTATCTCCTTCCTGTCTCCTCTCGGGGGGGGGGGCAGAAAATTATATGGGAGCATTTTAACCATTAAACCTGGGCTTTTTCTAATTCGGTTTGATTCGGTTTGATTTGGATTGCTGCATTGGCAGAGAGGCTTATCAGGGTACAGAAACTTTTCAGTGTGGCTTTCTTATTTTAAAAAATGAGGGTCTGGATCGAGTTATCTCTACCCATCCAGCCTGACATTTCATAATTCTATTAACTAATTGAATTGGATGGACATTATGGAAAATATTGAACAACAGACCAGTTTTTCCTTTGGACATGAACCAGATCCTCTGGGTCAGAGTGAGGTCAGCAGAAGTCAGAACAGGTAGATAACAGCACAGATGGGCAACGCCAGCAGGGCATGCCAGAAGCCTGTGGTGGGAAGTGGCAGGTCTGTGCTTTCTGAGAATTTTCCTGAGGGTTAGGTACTTTGGTGGCTAGCGGAACTTGACAGTGGTCACAGGCTACTTTAGCTGTAGCATCTAGTTGAGTCACTGTGGTGGCTTCAAGGGATTGAAACAGGCACTGTAGAAAAGTTTTGGATTCGAGAAACAGGTCAAGTCCTTCAACAGGAACAAATAAGGGTGTGACTTGGTGTGACCAAGGACATAAGAATTTCTAGGTTTCCTGGGACATCCTCCTTATAATCTTATCCCTTCTGATTACTAAGAATTACAGATTGAATTGTGTCACTAAGATTCATAGGCTGGTGGTCCTCAATTAGAAACAGGGTCTCTCTTACCCCACCCCCTCATCTACCATGTGGCGGCATGGTCTGGGGATAGATGCCCTCCCATCCCCTGTGACCCAGGGCTGCAGGATCCCCGCAACACAGACAGCAATAGGATATCCAGGAAGAGTACCAGTGAGGGCCCAGTGGTGATGGTGTAGCAGAGACCGGGAGCCTCGAACCAGATCAGTGATTCTCTTGGATGAACTCCTGCATGTGAAAATGTATGGATAAAGGGGTTTACTGAGTGACTCACTGTGTCCCACTGTGGCTTCCATGGGGAGAATCTCCCTTTCTTCCTCCTTCCTTCTTCTCTTAAATTTTATTTTAGGGGAGGGAGAGGGAGATGGATGAGACTAGGAGACATAATGTGGAGACCTGATGTGAAAGACATAAAGAATAAATAAAAAGAAAGTTAAAGAAAAGCAACAGTGTTTGTACAGAGGTCATGTCTCAGCCCTTGCCCAGCAGGCAAAGACCTCAAGTTCAGTCTTCAGTAATGCTAAAAGGTGTGTGTATATGTGAGTTGGGGTCTGATGTGGGAGGGGTGGGGAGGGGGAGGTGAACACAGAAAAGCCACCAGAAGGTGAAGGTCATGTGACAATGAAGGCAGGCCAAGAGAAAGTCAGTGGATGTCAAAAGTTGCTAGAAAAATCAGTGGCAGCTTAGGAGTGGCTTCATGCAGGTGGCAGCTCCCAGTTGTTAGAAGGAAGCACCCTCTCGGCTCAGACTTCTGGACTTTCCTCAGAGCCCCGAGGCAATGCATTTTGCTTGGGTTTGGCTCCAGCCTGTGGTATTTGTTTCCCTTAGCGGTGGAAAACTCACACAGTATGAGATGCCACGGGCTGGAGAGAGCCTTAAATCTCAGCCATTCCCCACTCTGGACCCTCGTACTTTCCTCTTTAAGATGCCACTCAAACACATTTGGTGGCAGGTAACATAGAAACAGGAGAATATCCCCAAAGAAAGCGATTCCCCTCCTCCCCGGCCAAACTCAGCTTTGCAGCTACTTCTGTCTACCAGGAAGTCCTTCCTTCCTTCCCACCTATAGCCCACCTGCTGCAGTTTCAGGCCATTCTGCTTTATTTTGCTCTCAAGAGACAGTGATCAACTGGAACGCCCACCTCCAGAAAGCAATCCTTTGCTGTCTAAAAGTTACACTTGGAATCTCCTTCTCTGAGAGCTGACAGCTCCCACCTTCCAGTTCAAGGTAAACCTTCAGCTCACAGCCTCTGAAAACGCCCAGGCTCACAATCCAGCAAACATTCCCATGCAAAGACCTTGCCTGTGACATCCCCACCCCAGCTGTCGCCCCATCCCTCCCCTGCCTCCCTGGACCTTTCAGCTGAGTCCTTCCAAAGACAGGGCTTGTTGTGTTGTGTGTGCCTATGCACGCCTTGTCTCCAGACACGCATGGAGAGGAGTCATGGGGACTGAGCTGCGGTGGCTGCAAAATCACGGTGACCGATGAGAGGGCCTGATTGCTTGTGCATAGCTGCTGAAAGGGGTCTTGACATTTTAAGTGCTCGTCAGAGTGAGGAATGACAGCTGCAGACAATGAGACACTTCCTCTTTGCCTTTTGCTGGCTATTAATAAGTGTTTCTGATTCCATAGAAGTGGGAGAGATTCTGGGCCACTGGCTTGGCTTTGCCTTGTGGGATATTTTTTCTCTCTCTCTCTCACTTTGTCTTTTCCCCTGTACCCCTCTCTTCTTTTCCCTGTGTGTCTGCCTCTCTTATAGCTTCCAGGGTCTCTCTCCCAGGTGTGGTTGCCGTTTGTCTTGGAGTTAGATTTGTCAATGATCAGGAAATGGCAAGAGACAGCTGATCTCTGCCATGCCTCTGGCTCTCTGCTGGAAGGCGTTGGTCCCTCAATCCCTGTCCTGATTTCCCCAGGGCCGCACTGGAGTGGACGGGAGGTTAGGGGCTGGCAGGGGAGAGAGAAGGGTGTGAGGCTGCTGGGAAAGGCCGCTCTCAGGAACCATTAAGACTGTCTGTACATGCTGGGGCAGAGAGATGGGAGACAGTTTCCTCCGCCACTTTGCCTATCTGCATCCTTCTCTCCCTTTCCCTTTCTTCCGTCGGTGCTAGTGGTCATGCGCTCCTCCTCAACCTGGCTGGGCAACAGGCTGCCTCCTGACTCCAAGGAAATTGTTCTATGGCTGGATCTCAGAAGGGATTCTTCGTATCCCTAGATTCATAGTTCTGAATGAATAGTATCTTCTTCCCAAACTAGGGAGACCAACCATTCTGACAGCCCGTAGTGGAGTTTTCCTCAGTTGCGAAAACTGGGGCAGTGCCCAGTGAACCAAACCCCTTAGTTACCCCTCCTCCTGATCACACATGACCTGGTTTCTGGTTCAGGGAGTTGATACAAGGGATGGATGGAGGTATTCTAGACAAGAATCCTCAGACTGGAACAGCCCAACTTCTTGTCCCAGCAAAGGAACAAAGAAGAGTGAGTGTCTGCCACTGACCTTTGACTCCTTAGGGAACCCACGTGAACTGAGGAACATGCCCCTGTCCTCAGGCTGCCTGGCCCTGTAATCCTTCTCCCCTTCCCTCTTCCAAACACCCACTCCAGCCTGGAGTACAGGCCCAAAGCCCTTTCCCTTTCTTCTCATTCAATTACATACACAAAACGAGCTTTGCAAACAGATTACATGCTGCAATAATTGAATCCCTCTCTGGACTTGGAGCTTGCTGGGCTGCGGTGTGGAGTGCCTTCTGGATACCCAGCCTGGCCCCAGGGCCCCGCTTTCACTTAGCCAAATCCTAACCAACATTTAAGCATCATTTTATAGCTAATGGTGTTTCTACCTCTACCAATTCCCTTGATTTTTTTACAACTATGTGAAGTCAGCAATCCAGCAAGCCTTCTGCGCCTAAGAGTTTTGCATCCATGGATTCAAATAGCCACAGATGGGAAGCGTTTGGGGAAAGAAATGCCCCCATACTGAACATGTGCTGATTTTTTTTCTTGTCACAGTCCCTAAATATAATGGGACTGCTATTTGCTTGGTATTTATATTGTATTGCGTATTATAAAGAATGCTGAGATGAGGTAATGTATGTGGGAGGCAGTGCACAGGTTATTTGTAAATACTGTACCATTTTTTGCAGCAGACGCTAGCATCGTAGGATTTGGGTATTCACAGTAAGTCTTAGGACCAATTTGTTGACACCTCTGAGTCTGTTATTGTTTTTTATTACAGAGGGGGACACTGTGAAACATAGAACAATTATGAATATTCCAGGTGACATAGCAAGCACTTGTTTCACAGCTGAGGCCCAGGTCTAGGTTTTCTGCAGTGGATTTCATGGTTTCCCAAGGGTAGCCACATTCCACTTCCCATCATCCTTGAATCCTCTTGTCCTCTGTGGTTCAGGGTAAGGAAGAGGATGGCCACTTTTCTCTTGCAAATCCAAGCTCATGAGTGTCTAGAGCAGTGGTTCTCAACCTTCCTAATGGTGCAATCCTTTAATACAGTTCCTCGTGTTGTGGTGATGCCCCCCAACCATAAAATGATTTCATTACTACTTCATAACTGTAATTCTGCTACTTGTGGTGGTTGGTTTGAATGGGCATGGCCCCCATAGACTCGTGTGTTTGAATACCTGGCCCATAGGAAGTGGCACTATTAGGAGGTTTGGCCTTGTTGGAATAGGTGTCGCCTTGTTGAAGGAAGTATGTCATTGGGGAAAGTTTTGAGGTCCATATTCTCAAGCTACGTCCAGAGTGGCACACAGTCTCCTTCTGCTGTCTGTGGATTAAGACGTAGAACTCACAGCTCTCTCCTCAGCACCATGTCTGCCTGCATGCCGCCATGTTTCCTGCCATGACAATAATGGACAGAACCTCTGAAACTGTAAGCCAGCCCCAGTTAAATGTTTTCCTTTAAAAGAGTTGCCGTGGTCATGGCACCTCTTCATAGCCACAGAAACCAAAGCACTGCTGTTAGGAATCTTAGTGTGAACAGCCAGCTTTCAGGATATCTGATAAGTGACCCCTGTGAAAGGGTCATGCCCCACAGGTTGACAACCACTGGTTAAGAGCAACAGATAGAATTGATTCTGCCTATAACACCAAATTAAAACCACTGTCCTAAAACATGGAAGAAAACTTCTACAAAGACAGTTACTGGTCCCTCTAAAGAGAGTCTTCCATGCCAGCCTCCACCCCGACCCTCTAACCACACAGGTCTGCCGAAACCTTTCCCATAGGACAAAGGCAAACACTTTGATTTCAGTTTTCCCATTCTTCTTTTAAAGTGGAGCCAAACGTGAATTCCTTAGGCTATGGGTATGACTTCACCCTTGCCAGTGTCTCCTCGCCAGTGCTGTTTGAGTCTCATCTAACACTCTTGCATTCAGGAGGCAGGAGGTAAAATTTTATCTTCTAGAGATGGGAAGCTGGGAGTCGAGCAGCAAAGATGCTCTTCCAATACGAAGCAGAACCCATGTCAGCAACCAGCTGGTCCCAGGTCTCCAACACCACCCCACGTCATTGGCTGGAGAGGGGACTCTGGCACTCTTCCCTTCGCCAGGGCAACCTCACCCTTAAGTTCGTCTGTGGGATGCCATCCTTCACACTCCCTTTGCTTTCCATCTTCTGTCCGTGATAGTCAGCCTCGGGTCTCATCTTCTAAGTTCTTTAGTAAACATCTCTCACAAAGTGAGCCTCCAGCTCTCAGAAGGACTCTGCTGCTCCTGCCGTTTGCAGGGTAATAAAAGCTCAGGCTGTGTAAAACTGAACAAGGTACTCACTCTGTGATACCTGCTTCTCCCCGGGGCCCCATCTCCTGCCTCTTTCCGCCAGCATCATACTCCATAGTTACGCTAAACAGCTTATAGCTCCTTGCTGCACACGGCAGGAGGCCTCGCTCTCCACTGTTTTTACGTGCACTGCTCTGTCTCCCTGGAGTGCCCTTCTGCTTCACAGGGCTTCATCCTCCTCCATCATCCAGGCTCAGCCCAGGCGTCACCCTCACCAGAAACCACTGTCAAGACTGAGCCTGGCCCAGTTATCTGTGTCTCTGTGCCGGGCACCTAATCCCATACCAGACACTTGTTACACAAAGACTAAACCATTCACTCTGGGCCCCATCTAATATAAGCTTGTGAGACTACCAGTTAAATTCTTGCTGAAAGTACTTTAAAACTCATATTTAGCTTGGGTGACAATGTATGCAAAATTGTATCCTCTCAAATGCTTAAACTCAGCTGAGCTTCAGTGGGGTCTTGGTTCCCTCCAGGTTCTTAGAAGTTGCCAATGTAGCCAGGAATCACAAGTACTAAAGGAAACTGTTTCTTGGCCTTGCAGTGTTCCTAATATCACAAAGTTCTTTCTCATGTGTCAACAACAGGTCACTGATTTTCTAGATGATTTTAGAAAGCAGGAAGGAAAGCCAGTGCAACGTTCACCTGTCAGTCAAGGTGATACATAAGAGACAGATAAGGCAGAGCAACTGAAACCCTCTCTCCTAAGGACTCTACAGGTGGTTCAGTACCTAGAGGGTTCCTACATTATATGAGACATTTGCCATGATCCTGGAAAAGATGATCAAACATTGCCAAGATGTCTTTTTTTTCCAAATGAATTGATAATTCTTGAGAGTACTCATGGTCAAAACCCCAATAAAACTTTTTACATAGAATTTAAGTAGGCAACTTTGAAATCCATATTGAAAATAGATTTGCCAAGGGCTGAGGATGTAGATCAGTGGTTGAAAAGACCCTGGTTATCAAAAGATACTAATAGTATGCCAAGTTTCTGTGACAGTGTCTTATGTAGCCCAGGCTACCCTCTAACTTACTGTGTGGCCCAGTACAGTCTTGAACTCCCTGCCTCTGTCTCCCAAGTGCTAAGATTACAGGTGTGTGCTATCACATAGGCTATTGCCATCTAAATAATATATATATGTGTGTGTGTGTTATATATATTTTCACAAAATTCTATATATGTATCACAAAATTCTACTCAGTATATATCCATGTATATTACTGTTTATATTAAACAGTAAAATTTTGTGATAGCCACATGCAGGAAGCTGAGAGACCAGAATGTCAGTCTACAAATAAATGTATATATTTGCCAGGCTCATAGTAAATACTTGGGACCAACAAATAAAGGTAACATATCAATGGGACAATAAATTAGAGAGACAAGTGGCTATTTGTTGAGGAAAAGTAGATTCCATGCCCACTACCAGTCATGAAAATCAATTCTAAGAGCCTATAAGCCTACACGTGAAACTATATGCAATTCTCGGAAGGGACTAAAGAAGAGTATAAAGCCTCAGGGTGGGGGGGGCTTTAAAATAAAATAAAAGCTATAGAGCTGAGCCGGCAACCTCCTGTTCGTGGGTTAAATCAGCACCGCCATCTCTCTCTGTCTAAAAATCCCACAAAGTTTTATTGGGACCCAGCCCATCTATTTGCTTTCATGTCGTCTGTGTCTGCTTTTATGCCACAACAGTGGCATGGAATACTCAGTCACACAGACTGTATTACCTGCAAAGCCAGAAGTATTTACTATCTGGCCATTTACGGAAAGAAAGCTGACCCTTGGCATAGCGTTAAAAGACCGAGAAATAAAACTACAAAAACGTAACACGTTTTAGTCACAAAGATGCGGTGAGCAGAGTTCACAAGGCAACGGCAGACTTGAAGGCAACATACGGAAGATATATAGCAGACAGTGGATTATGACTGAGGACATGCTGAGACAGCCTACAAATCAAGGAGCCACTCCGACAAGAAAGGGACCATTACCCCGCAGAAGTAGGCCGAGGCCAGGGGCAGGAAATTCACCGAAAACACTCCCATGGCCAATGGGAACACAAATGCGCAGTCTTTGCCTCACTGGAACCATCACTCCAGGCCCAGAAAAAAGGACAAAGCAAGGGGATTGTAGAAATAATTTATTTTTTTAAATGTATGTATGTCTAGGTACCATATGAGTGTCTGGTACCCAAGGAAGCCAGAAGATGACACTGGAACCCCTGGGACCAGAGTTATTGATAGTTATAAGCCACCTGTGGATGCTGGGAATTGAACCACTGTCCTTTGGAAAAGCACTCAGTGCCCTTAAGCCCTGAGCCGTCTCTCCAGGTCCCAAGAAATGTTCCATGAAAGAACTACTTATAAGCGTGTGATCTAGAGGAAAAACACACATACACACATACATGCACATACACAAGGTGTGACAGCCCTCTGAGGTTAGTAATTTAACATTGTATGTACTCTATATTATACACACACACACATATGTTTACTACAATAAAATAGGATGGGCATTCCACAAAAGGTATTAATGAATGGAATAAACAATGGTTTAAAATATTTGAATTTGGGGCTGATGACGGAGCTCAGTGATACAGAACTTGCCTATTAAAAAAATTCCTGGTTTTGATCTAAGCACACACACACACACACACACACACACGCACACATTCACACACATACACGATCACACGCATACATGCATACACTCAGCCCTGCATACACACTCATACCCATGTACAGTGCACACATGCATACTCACACACATGTGCACTCACATACGTGCGACTGCCCACCTGTGCACACAGAAAGACATAGGGAACTTGAAGATAAAAGCTGTAAAAATTCAAAAGTAAAAGCCTAAGAGTCTGGGATGGCTATATCTCTACAAAAATGGGTTTTAACTCAACTGATATTCCTCAGTCACTATGCTCGCCCAGATGACATTACCAGGGTGCAGCCCACTCTTGAGTCCCGAGTATTAGGGAGGCTGAGAGGAGAATTCTGAGTTCAAACATAGACTGTTTTAGGCTGGCCTGGGTAACATAAAAAAGTGCTGTCTTTGAAAAGACAAAGTAAAAGTAGATTTCAAGACTAGAAATATCACTTGAAAAAATATTTTAAAGTATAGATCCCTTAAAAACAGGCTTAATAATAACCTTAAATGTCTGTGCATTTGAGTATAGAAAATAATCCAAAGTATGAAATCCTCAGATCCAGCACTTATTTTATCATAGATCAAATATGAAAATATCAATAAAATATGGATGGTTTAATAAACAAAGACCTACTCTATTTAAAGCCTGAAGATGTGACAGAAAGACTAGAAGTCTCAGCAGTGTAGAGGAGGTATCTAATAGGAGGGAAGGCTTTGGGTATAAATTTATATTTATTTAATATCTTACATAAAACCATATATTATTATTTTGCATATGCCTTACACAAACATACACACATACTATACATATGCAATTTTATGACATTCAGCATCCAGTAACATTGTTGGAGACATAGGGAAGATGGTCGTGTATTTGTTTGTGAAATTAAAAAACTTCATGATCATGTCTACTGATAACATCAGCATAGCTAAAATAAAAATAAAAACAAGCCAACACAGCAACAAACAAAAGGTGAAGCCAGACCGTGGCTGTCTCCTCTAGTGTGCAATGCAGCTAGTCTGAGATAGGAGACCCCTGTTTCTTCATCTGCTCCCCCTGGAGATCCTTCCACTCTTGAAGACCAAGAACCGGGCCTATGTCCTGGATGTTTTCTTTCCCATATTTACCCCTTTCTAGAAATTGTTTTGATTTATGTCCAATCCACAGGCTATTGCCATGTCTTCCCGGGACCCAGCTTGCTGGTAGAGAGCTTGTGGGTAACAGATACAGGTGGGGCCCACTGATACACCTTCCTGGCAAATGAAGAAGGGGGTAGAGAAAGTCAGCCTTGGGACATGTCCACTGCTTTGTTTTTAACTATGAGAATAGGAGAAAGATTGGCTCTGGGAAGAAGAGGGGCAAAAGGAATGCCCGGTGGAGTAGAGCACAGAAGGAAACCCCGTTGGTTTTGGGGAAACTGACTCTGGCTGACTTCAACAGTGACCTTGCACTTTCATACAAAAATCATCCCTGCGTCTTTATCAGGAACACCACACTGGTTTCTGTTACTATCACCAGAAGGACCATGTTGGGAAGAGCGGTCTGCTTCTGTGCCTCCCATCACATACACTCCCCAGCAGGTTCTGTTTCCTGCCAGATGCTCAACAACTGGGCCAAATGGGGCAACCATTCCTCCGCAGCAGCCTTGCAAATGCTTGCCCAGTGCTGGGTACCTACACTGCTTGTGCCTTCTCCCAAGACACTCATGCCACAAATGGACAGCTCTGACAGGGCTTCGGTGGCCTTGCAAGGCCTCTTCACTATGGCAGTTCTGCAAGCGTGGACTCTGCCTGTCCTGAACTAAACAGCCCCAGCTTCACCGATTGCTCTCCCCATAAGGTACTCTTTCCAGATCTTTCTTCCACTGATGACACTCTTCAGGCAAACTCCCGTTTGTCAGTGTCTCTCTTAGACTAAAGTGCCTCAAATTGACTCTTCAGCCCGTGAGCTTCTCAGCCCTGTGAGTGATAGGCAGAGCTGTGGAGAGGTCATAAAAGACTCCACAGGACTGGGAATTGGTAAGGGGCTATATTACTGTGCGGAGTATTTAAAAGAGAATTATTAGCTGCAGGGAACGGCTTGGAAATTGCTTCAATATATAAACTCTTAAAAAAGTGTTCGTATGAAATTCATTAATACCTGTGACTTGTTTTGCCAATTCGAAGCTCCAAGCACAAAGTGTTACCATAGCACAAAGCACACATCTCCCCAGTCAATCCCTCAGTCCCTCCGTGACTGTGAATCACTCACACTTGAAGGGCAGCTGGCATCCTTTGAGCTTGGAATTGAACTGCAGACTTTGCAAAGTCAAGTGGAAGGTAGGACGGCCAGAGCATCCCGGAGCCGGGAAGACACCTTAAAAGGGATCATCTACTCTAATCCCTTCATTTGACAGATAAGCCACCTTAAATCCGTTCTGGAACAAGTGGGGGCATTAATAAATAAATAAAACAAAGTAAATTTTACCTATGAGGAAGCTGAGATTCAAAAGCAGTTAAGTGGCCAGCCCAAGAGCATGAGGCTGGTTGGGGAATAGAGTCAAGGCCTGTCCAGGCAGTCATAGTTCTTGGGGCCGGCACCTAGTCCATCCCCATGGGGAATCAGCATACCATAGGGATAACCCCTGGGTGCTAAGAAATGATTGTCACCTCTCTGAGAACAAGACACGGGCTAATGGCCATTGGTTCAGAGTCAGAAATCTAACAGTGACTGAACTAATGAGAGCCTGCAAGCAGCCAGGGTCCATCAAACAGCCTGCCCTGCCGGGACTGGCTTCCCAGCTGACCCTTGTTCCCCCAGGGCACCCAGGAAGTGAAATCGATAGTAGAGTTAAATTTTCCAGTCTTCTTAAAGGTTGGATCTGGAACTGTAAGAGTCAGGCATCAATTTCAAACACGGTTTGAAATTCGTTAAGCTTTCCTACAGCCTTCCTGAATGTCAGCTCTCCTGAACAGACGGGGAAAGCTGTCTCCCTGCGAAGCCAAGGGGTAGAACACATTTCCACCCTCTCAGATGCCTTTTCCCTAATTCTAGCCTCTCCAGTTCAGGAAAGAGAACCTCTGTATCCTGTATGGTTGACAATCAAATGCTTTCTTTGCAATCTTCACTGATTGCCCTAGGCGTGCTGGGAAGGCCCCCAGCTTTGCCAGGTGGAATGGAGGAGGAGTGTTAGTCAGCCAGAGCTGCACAGCGTATTTTCACTCCCTCCAGGGAGTCCGGAACTGAGTTCAAGTCCCTCCGGAGTCGCTAGGATCTGAAACTTCAGCTCCTCCCTGAGAAGTGAGCGGCAGAAGAAGGGTTCTCCAGGACTTTTGGGGAGAATCACACATGCAAATTACACAATAACCTGCAGAGGTAGTAAGCAGGAGAAGAAATTACGCAACAGGGTCAGAGACACCCAGAAGGCTTGGGCAGCAGTTCAAGCCCAAAGTGTTCAGCCTAGGAGAAAAGCCATGACTCCAACCCCCCCGCACCAGCCGCCGGCCAGGTACCTCCCCACTGTCCCATCAACATCTCTTCCAATCAGTTTTAGTTGGTGACTTTGCTTGGATGCCTGGTTTCCGATGTCTTTCAGAAGGACCGCTGCTTATCTGCCTTTGAAGGTCTTATTCTGGGGACATTTCTTATTTTCCTCCTTTCTTCTTTCAGAAAGAAAGAAAGGGAAAAACAGCAGCTTTGACTAGTCTGAGGGTGACACGAATGCCTGATTTTTATGCAACGTTGCAAGTGCCTTTCAGCAACACAATGGCAGGTTCTTTGACAATGTCATGCGTCTATTCAAAACAACCGGCATGCCAGTCAGAGGCCTGGGCGTTCGCACGGTGCTTGTTCTCGGTGGTGATAAGGCATGTTAGATTTTCCCATTCTATTTGAGAAATAATTCTGGTCTTTTTAAAGTCCCCTGCTTTTTTGATTATTTTTTTTTCTTGCCTCTTTGGTGAACAATAGGACCTGTCCCTGTTTGATTCCTTATGTGATGCTTGTGTGGTAACAACCCAAGAAAGAGAGAAAAGGAGAGTGGGGACAGGCTAGGGGGTGAAGAGGGGGACAATGATGGCTTAACAGGCCCTGCCAGGTGCTGCCTGGGAGAGGTGGTATTAAGGAAGGGCTGGGAGATTAGCACTGTTAATTTTGTTGGGTCGATTTGTACAGCTTCTTTTGTTGGAAGTCAGGGTGCGCAGGAGGATGGGTTAATTATCTGCCCCGCTGTTTTCCGGCCTGGTCCTCAGCAGCTAGCCCTCTCTCCTCCTAACAGTTACGACATCGAGGATGGGAAGTTTCCTTTTTGTGCCTGTTGGAAACATGACGGATAAAAAGAGAGAGAGCAGAGACCTGAGCCGGGTTTGGTGAGGCATGACCACGATCCCAGCATTTGGAAGGTAGATACGGGAGGATTGGGAGCTCAAGACCATCCTTGGATACATACATACATATCAAGTTTGAGGCTGTATGGAAAATAAACAAAGCAGAGAGGGAGGGAGGGAGAGGCTGTGTGTGTGGGGGGGGGTGGGAAGTGAACTACAGAAGAGATGAAAGGGCAAAAAGATGACCCAGTTCCATACATGGGTATAGAAAGTGTCCAGTCTTCTACCCACTGCAAATAGAAGTTGCTCAATCTAACTGTCCTGTCTCCAAGTGGCTGTGTCCCTACAACTGGTGGAGTTGGTTTTAGCTGCATTACGAATGATGCCTGTATAAAATTCAAAGCAGCCACTATACACTTTTTACCACACTTCAGAGTAATTCTGGGCTGCCCTGGCTGCTTTGATGTTGGTGGCTCTCTGGTGTGTTCCTCCTGGGTTGACCACGGATAGGAACTGGCTAGCTAGCCCTGGTAAGCTCACTTGTATGTCTGGTGAATGGTTGAGGCAAGGAGGGAAACCAAAGAAGGATCTGTCACAGGGTGGCTTGTGTCTTAAGACTTCAAGAGGACAAGAAGAGAATCACTTGAGTCTCTCAAGATCCTGCTTTATCGAAGCTGTGAATGGTCCATTGGCAAAGGAAGTCTTACTGGCCAGCTGGACCCAAGAAGCAGCGAAAATAGTCCCTCTGCATCGAGGCCAGAGAAGAGTTATAGCCACTTTTCTTTCATCTGATGCAAAGTGGAATATTTTTTTCCTCCATCTTCTGCCTACATAAAGACACATCCACTAAGAGCTGATTTATACACTGGTTCAAAGCTTCAGTAGCGTTTCTGTCTCGAGCCCCATGTCCATCCCCTCTCTCCCATTCACATTCCATATGTTTCTGCCAAGATGTACCTATTGTTTGTCTCCTTTGTGACTTTTCCACAAGGCAACTTGTCTGCCATGCTCATTTTGTGGATGAGAAAAATTGAGACCCAGAGAGCTAATTCTCACCTCTCTCCTCCATGGGACACCTAAAGTCCCTGCTGCGGTCTCAGAGTTGGGGTGCTTAGCTGGAAGATTAGCTAACTCAAGAAATCATTGCCTTCTTTCTTCCGCCATACAAAATGAAGGGAGAAATGCTTAAACTTTATGTATTTTGTGTCCAGCAAACCCCTGCCCCATCATCCCTGATCAGAAAAGAACTCAAACTGCTTCCCACAGTTCCTCAAAGGCAAAAAAGAAGCCTAGGAGGACTGAAGGGATGCAGAAGCAGTAGACAGGCTGGACCTCTGCAGGGAAATGACACCCTGTGGGCAGACTGACTGAGAGCTGTCAGCAAAGGCAAGGGGGACAGTCATTAAACTCTATATGTGTTTATTTTCTCGCCAACGCAGACATGCACACTCATCTGTTGAGACAGTTTATTTCTGTTGGCACAAGAACTCAGCAGACATTCGCTGGACATAATTCTCTCTATGGAACACTGAGCAGCTCTGTGGGCAGATTTCTTTTTCATAGTTCCAGAAACCCATTTATTTGTCGTGTCCCCCACCACACACCCTACCTCGCAGTTCCTGGCATGGTGTGCTGCCCACAGTAGGTGCCCAATCAATACCATGGGCTGATTGGTAAGTGGCATGAACTGTTTTGACTTCTCACCAGGCGTGGAAGCTCTATCCCTGGGTGAGTGGATGGGGTTATTGGGAAGGCTAAATTAATTGATTTACTATTGACTGGAGCTACAGACCTTTGTCCAATATTCCTAGAATCCACAACTCCCTCAGTTGAAGAAAAACTTCAAATCCCATCTGGGTTTTACCTAAGGAGTCCAAATTCATACATCACTGAGAGATCAGGCCAGAGTCCTCTGCTCCCTCCACTCTGTACCAGGGTGCCATTCAGCAGGTTCTTTGCCTTCTCTATGCCCCTTCCTGTCTTCTCCCATGCAAGTGTGTTGAGAATCAACTGACAAGATATAGGGGAGACTGCAAGGGTAATGCAGTTGTGAACAATATTGGATCAGGCTAAGTACCTCTCATCCAAAATTCTTAGGAATAAAAAATAAAAGCATTTTGGATTTCTACTTTTAAAAAAAAATGTTTCCATGTATATTTTGAGATAGCTTAGGAATGGAACCCAAGTCTAAACGTGAAATTCATCTCCATCTCGTGAATACCCTACACATGCAGGCTGAAGGGACTTTTATACAATGTTTTTAGGATGCCTGCGTTTTGATCTGCAACCTGCCACGTTGTAGAATTTGCTCCTTGTGTCATTGTGTCAATGCTCAAAAAGTTTCTGAGACTAGCCAGTTTTAGTCAGGAAATTTCTGGAAAGGTGATGTTCAGTCTGCAATACCCTTAGACTGTTAGTGCAGAACTCAGCTACACTTGATGTTTAAGCTGAGGACTTCAAGATCCAGTTCTACCCAAACTTGGTTTGAGAATTGTTAGAGCCAAGCAGAGGCTATAGAGACAAAACTACCACTTGGGACATCACTTTGTGAAGGTAGGGGTTCTAGCACCCAGCCTGGAGAAACAGAGAGTCCAGAATTTCTTGTCTGCTACAGCCCAGGTTGTATTGTTGTGATTGATCCAGCACTGTGCTTCTCAACCGGTATGGTTTTGTTAATATACAGATTATAGCTCAGCAGGTGCAAAGGCAAAGATTAAGAAGCCTTTAATTCCAGCACTTTGGGTGGCAGAGGCAGGTGGATCTCTGTCCAACCTGGTCAACAGAACTAATTCCAGAACAACCAAAGCTACAGAAAGAAACCCTGTAGAAAGAACAAGTGTAGATGAACACTTGTTCATTTCCTGAATGCCCAGACCTAAAATAATCACACAGAAACTATATTCATTATAACACTGCTTGGCCAATAGCAGCAGCTTCTTCTTCTTCTTCTTCTTCTTCTTCTTCTTCTTCTTCTTCTTCTTCTTCTTCTTCTTCTTCTTCTTCTTTTTCTTCTGGTTTTTTGGAGACAGGGTTTCTTTGTAGTTTTATAGCCTGTCCTGGAACTACCTCTTGTAGACCAGGCTGGCCTCAAACTCACAACGATCCACCTGACTCTGCCTCCCAAATGCTAGGATTAAAGGCATGTGGCACCACCACCTGGCATAGCTTAGGCTTCTTATGAACTAACCCTTACATCTTAAATTAACCCATTTTTATTATTTTATATAACACCACGAGGCTTGTGGTTTACTGGTAAGGTTTCAGCAACTGTCTCCTTCAGCAGCTACATGACATCTCTTTGACTCTTCTCTCTCTCTCTCTCTCTCTCTCTCTCTCTCTCTCTCTCTCTCTTTCTCTCCTGATTTCCTGCCTGGTTTTACTCTGCTGAACCATTGGCCCAAACAGTTTTATTCACCAACCACTAAAAACAACACTTATACAGAAAGACATCCTACATTATCTCCCTTTTTCTGTCTAAATGAAAAGGAAGGATTTTAACTTTAACATAGCAAAGTTACATATAACAAAACAGGTATCAAGCAGGAATTGCAGTTACAATATTTATAACTACTTTATCTTTCATCATAACTAAGAAAAACTATATCTATTCTTCAACTCCAGAAGGATATAATATTACCTAAGTAAACAGGAAGTTCATTGTAAGCAACTTCCAAAACTCTAGAATTGACAGAAAGAAACATCTCACTGCCTAAAGAGTCACCCAAAGTTTTTCTGTAACATTGGGGCATCTATCTTCAACATATAGGTCCATAGTATCTGATAGACTTTTCTATGAAGCAGGAAATTTGAAAGGATTTTCACCTATATTGGCAGAGTTTGTCAGTTGCTTTCTTCTGTATCCTGCAGAATATCTGACAGTTTCTTCTGTGAAGCAGGAACCCTTAAGGACAATCCTGTCTTTTGAAAAGCTCATTAGTCACTTTTCCATGGGTCCTGCATGTCCAGTTCAACAGCATATCATAAAGCAATCCAGGCAAGCACAGTTTCTTGCCCAAATGGCCAACCTTGCCACAATGAAAGCAAATTCCATAAAGAATTTCTTCAAATCCCATGATCCTCTTGAAGTATATTGGTGCTGACAGAAGCAGACCTTTCTCACTATCAAGAAAAGTCTATGTTTTTAAAACATTTTAAATGCCATATTCTGTAGGTCTTTGAAATGCTTGAAAAACACCTATCCATTTCAAATATATTTCTGTATATTAAGAAAATCTAATTGTACTACAAGTTTGACTATTATAAATGATTATTCATTAATCTGCAGTTTTGAATTTTACATTACATTTTAAAATGAGCTGTCTAAACATAATACCTTAAACAAGAGCAGAAATATATATAACAAAATTGACCTTAAATTTATAGTAATAGACCAAGATCCATACCAATGCAAAATATTCATCTTTCTATCATTGTATCTCCCTTTTTTTTAAAAAAAGAGATTGACTGTGACCATTAATAATTTATACCCAACCTCTTTTAAATGAAAAAAATTATAAACAATCATTTTGGATGTTTGGGCATAGTTTTCTCCAAACTACTTTCTGCTTTTTGTTGTGTGAAGTTTTGTAGGGGTTCACAGAGACCTTTAGAGAGTCTTGTTCCACCAAACCACATTAGTCTCGAAGGGATCCACAGGTCCTCATCGTCTGTGGAAACAAATGAAGAATCTCTTTTCCAAAGCAACATATCCTTAGACCCAAATTTTGAAGACAAGATACCTTTAAAATATATATGTTGGCTTATCTTATCAGCTTGTACAATAAAATGTCTTTCTGTACTTAGCCCCTTGACAGTCAAAAAAATTCAAAGAAAGCACAATAATATACATAATCCAGACTCTATGTGTATATTCCATCTTTGTGGCTTATTTTTCTTTATTTCTTTAATCTATGACTGTCTGTACTCTGTCTCTCTGATTTTGTTCTGTCATTTTTTTAAATGTATGTTAAATTTGTTTCAACATGACACATAAACAGAAAATTTATATGTATTGATGGGCTGCCACATGATACTCCTATACATATAGATACTACATACTGTTTGAATTTGGTTAACTATATACATCCCCTCAAACACTTATTATTTCCTTACCATTAAAACCTTGAAAGTTCTCCCCCCCCCGCAGATTTTTGAAATATATGTTACATTGTTGTTTCCTTTTCTTCCTTTTTTTATTTATTTATTAAAGATTTCTGTCTCTTCCCCACCGCCGCCTCCCGTTTCCCTCCCCTTCCCCCAATCAAGTCCCCCTCCCTCGTCAGCCCAAAGAGCAATCAGGGTTCTTTGTCCTGTGGGAAGTCCAAGGACCACCCACTTCCATCCAGGTCTAGTAAGGTGAGCATCCAAACTGCCTAGGCTCCCACAATGCCAATACGTGCAGTGGGATCAAAAACCCATTGCCATTGTTCTTGAGTTCTCAGTAGTCCTCATTGTCCGCTATGTTCAGCGAGACCAGTTTTATCCCATGCATTTTCAGACCCAGGCCAGCTGGCCTTGGTGAGTTCCCGATAGAACATCCCCATTGTCTCAGTGTGAGGGTGCATCCTTTTCTTCCTTTTTTTGACAACGTTTCCCTGGGTAGCCTTGGTGGTTGTGTGCTCTGCAGACAAGAGTGTCCTTGAACTCACAGATATTCACCTGCCTCTGCTTCTGGAGTTCTGGGATTAAAAGCATGTGCCATTGCCTTCCTGGCTGTTATTTTCTAACAACTGTAAACCAACAGAATTACTCAGAGATGAACTCTTTACCCAATGCCTCTGCACACATCAATTCTCTTACTGCAGCCTGGGGAAGCCCTTGCTAACCCCTAGAGATAACCAGAACATACCCACCAAGGCCAAACAACATCTGAGGGTGGCTCAGTCCATAAAGACAGGGCAGGTTCACCTAGATCTCAGTTTACAAATTCTTTGTATTTCTAGGACCCTATGTAATCACGCATGTCAATGAGTCAGAGAGGTCCCAGCAGGCATCAATAGCCAGGGGAAGCTGGTTGTCTTTCCCCCAGGGAGGAGAAAAGGAACAAGGAGCCATCCCTATTGCTCCTTCCCACTCTGCAGCAGGCTACCTGGTTCACAGCAGGTGTGAGCACCCACCCTTGAGTCACCAGGGACAGATGTTGAGGAATATTTGATTACACTGTAAAGATGTACTTTGCCAAGGCAGCTTCTGATTTGGCATAATCAAGAGCCACATGGTCAATAGCTATGCAGGAAGAGGTTAGGCGGGACTTCTGGGGACAGAGAAGACTTTGGGAATGAGAAAGGAAAGACAAGCCAGACATGGAACAAGCCAGATACACAGAATGGGATAGAGGTAAAAGCCACATGGTAGGAGGTAGATTAATAAAAATATGGGTTGATTTTAGTTATAAGAGCTAGCTAAAAAAAAGCCCAAGCTAGAAAGTCAAGCTTTCATAATTAATAATAAGTCTCCATGTCATTATATGGGAACTGGCTGGCAGGTCAGAGAAAGACTCGTTACAGTCAGGGTACAACCGATCAATTATTTAGGAATCTGATATTCTGGGATGTGTATGTGCATATGTTCACTTTGGATAAGCTAAAATATGTCACTTGCATTTTAATATTTTAAAGAGTTCAGTTAGACACAGGGGCTCTGGCATGAGCCACCTCAGACTCACACACTGATCAAATGGATTCTTGAACTTCTCAAGTGCTTAAAGTGTACACACTTTAACTTGAAAAATTACCAGGTTTGTCTAAAGAAAAATTTTCCAACATAAAACACGAAGCTCATTTGAAGGGAAAATTTCTCCAGTGGAGTGAACCCAGACTGTCATAGGAAAGTTAAACCAGGCATAAAGGGAAGTGTCAGCTGTGTGGGAGAGCCAGCTGTCTCTCACTCGGTTTTATACAAAATTTATTTTTACAAGCTGGATCAGATTGCAGGAGAGTATATGAGTGTGTGAGGCTGGGCATCAGGAGGTCAGGAGGGAGTAGACCTTCCTCCCTCAAGGGTTGCTAGGCTCTCTCTGGGAGAACTCGGGATTTTTTTTTTTTAAAGAAACCTCTAAATTAAGTACTACAGAGTGACACATTTATAAGCAGCGAATAATAACTCAACTAAGAGACACCATCAGCTGTTTGTTTTAAAGGCTTTTGACTAAAGGAGGAAGGAAAAAAAAACCTTTCGATCTTTTTCTTGTTCCTTCAACAGGGTTGAGACTGAATTCCTTCCCAGCTCTGTTCTCCTTAGAAGCCTGATTTCTGTTTCCCCTCCCCTTCCCCACCTCTAGCTGAACTATCTGCCCACCTCCCAAAAAGAAGAAAAGGGAAGAGAGCCTGGCTCCACGTGAGTGGGTCGGAGACAGAAGATGAAGTGCTTGTAGGGTACAAAAGGGATTATATTGGAATTCCAGAAATGGTACCCAGCCAGGAAGGAAAAAAAAAATCGAAAACCACGAAAACAAGTGAGACAGAGGAAAGATACAGGAGGGAGGAAAGGGACACAGAACAAAAACATGTGCTCGTTATTTTCCTTTCTTTCAGAAAACACCAGCCAGATTACTGGAGGGGTTCCTTGGGGCTCAAGCTCTGAGAACGCGCTGGCGGCAGGCGTGTGAGGCTGCTGGTCACACTGCATTTACAGTGAGTACACAGAGAGCAGCGGAAAGCTGGCGCTCAGCTTGCTCTCTCGTTTTTATTTCATCTAAGACCCAGCCCACTGGAAATGCTCTCCCAGACACACTCAGAGATGTGTTTCCATGGTGATTCCAAGTCCAGTCAAGCTGATAAGACTGGCCATAACCAAGACTGGGAAGTGGACTTTAGTTCAGTTCTTGAGTTTTCAGAAAAGGCCATTCGTTGAAGGCTTGGTCACTAGGGTCTGGTGCTGGCCCCGGAACTTCTAGGAAGTTCCCTGTCCCCACCACTTATTTCGTTATATGAGTGCCGGGATCATAGGCACTCTTGCTCTGAATCTGGCTTTTCCACAAGTTCTCAGGGTTTGTGCTGAGGTCCTCTGGCGAATGCATTGACCCACTGAGCCATCTTCCAGGCCTCTGCTTATCTCTTTGCTTCTCACTCACTGTGTCGGGGGAGGGAGGGTTAAAGCCACACCACCATACACTCATGGCTTTCCTGTTGGGTCTGATCTCTTTCTTCAAAATTTTCTTGCTCTGCTGAGATAGTCCTGGATACCATCTAGGTTATGAGTTTCTTGAATGTGCATTCTGGGCTGGGACCAGGACTGGTTCTTGTTTATATCTCTCAGGGATGCATTCGGAATAAGATGTGCAATGGAATGGCCCCGGAAGACACCTGTCCCCGCAGCACCCTACTCCAGGCATTTTGTGTTTGTTAGTTCAAATCCCCAGAACACCCCTAATAAAGATCTTATACTGGCCCACACTTTAGAGATGAATTATCTGGAGTCCAGGACTTGAAGGACTTGTCTAAGGATATTAATCATGGGGAGAGGAGAACCGAGGCCTAAACCCAGGTGTCTAGAAGCACCACATTGAACCAAGACACCAATTTCCTCCTAAACCTAACCTACTACTCAGTTTTCTGACTGAACAATTAAATCAGAATCTTTATCGTCTGACAGAGTCCAAATCGAAGACCGTTCTTTGGTTTTGATTTGTTTGTTTGTTTCTGGATGCTTCCGTCTGCCGTATGTCGCCCTTCCCCACTCCACCTAAAATGTACAGCCAGCACTTCATGTCACTGAGATATGTAGTTAGAATGGCCCAGAAAAGATCAGAGTTCTAGTCCCTATGCTTGGCAGAGTTGCAGGGCTTTGTCTAGGATAAATGGCATGGTAGTGTGTGTGTGCCCTGCCCACATCAGGACTGGCAAGAAACCATTGGTGACACTGACGATGACAACTGCATTTTAAAGTATAGTGATTAGAGTGGTATAAGAGCTGGCATCTCCGGTCCCATTTTCCCTTGACGCCTGTCTGCCACACACAGGCTCCAACTGAAGGTGCAGAAGGGGCTCTGGTTGATGCTGCTTCCTGTAGCTCATCCTTTCTCCACAACACAGGCTGCCCTGGCCTCCGTCTTCCCAGCCTTGTCCTTCTATGTACTCCACCTCCCCAATCAGGAGAGACATACAGAACATCTACAGACATGGAAATTGTCCTTCCCCGAAGCCAGGCAACGTGAATCCTGTTGAGCTATAGACCTCTGTCCTTGCACGAGCCCAGCACCCATCAGCCTTAGGTTTCTTGGCTCTACCCTCCAACAGCCAGCAAATTCTGTCTGCCTTAGAAACAGCAAATGAGATAACATGGAAGACGTTTTAAAGGTACATGGTTGTCACTTTGCATTGCAGGGATTGGTTCCAGGACCCCTGCAGATACCCAAATCCGCAGGGGTTTGCATTTTAGGTAAAGTGCATAGTAGCGGATCTAACCTAAGCACACAACTAGACTTTAGATTGTCTCTAGATTAACTCTAATGCTCACCGCAATGTCAATGTCACCTACATCGCCACAGTACAGCACTGTTGAGGGAGGAATGACAAGGAAAGAGTCTGCACATGTTCTTTGCAGATGCAAGCTTTCCTTGAATTCTTTCAGCGCATGGTTGATTGGATCTGCAAATGTGGAGCCTCTGAATACTGAGGGCTGATTGCACTGAGCTACACAAAGCTGGTGTAAATGATGATACATAATAAACATTAATTTACTATTGTTCCCAGCAATGCCAGTGGGCTTTGGACTGTTCGCAAACTGTCCAGTTGCCTCTCCAAGAAGACATTATAAGAGCTTTTATGGAAGCAGGAGGGCCTGGCCTTCAGGCCTCCTCTGCCCCAGGATGGTTATGAATGCAGCCTAATACATTTGTATCATAGATGACAAAGTCAGTTTTTATCAATGTGAAAATCTGTAAAATAAAAAAGTCACTCCAGATAGAGAGTAAAGAACGTACAAAGGCCCTGTGGTAGGGGGGAACTTTTGAACATTCTAGAAATTAGCCGAAGACCTCGGTATTGGAAACAGAGTGAACAGGGTACAGTTGGAGAGGGACATGGTGGCATTTGACCAGCAGATTAATTGATGAGTGAATGGGGCTGCAGTTTGGGTGTAGGAAGCTTATCTCTCTGTGCTTTTCCAGTAATGCACATTTCTGCAGTAGCACTAATCACATCTGGCAACGCCCCTTCCCCTCAGACTCAGTGGAGAGACACCCCTGTCCAAGTTCCACTAACTCACCTGGCGATCCGATGCCAGCTGGAGGCCCTGGCCTTTTTACCTGACTGACTCTCTCCAGTCTGCCCACTCAGAGAGCCTCCCTTCTTCCCCCCTCCTCTGGATTCCCATGGGGGCCACTGCCCATGTTTATGGAAACTGAACATGTCATTCAAACCAGCACCTCTGGCCTCCCAACACCAGAGATCAGCAGCTACTGTTTTCCCTCTCTGTCACTGGACTGCAAGTGAAGGCTGTTCTCCCCGTGCCTGTTCCCAGAACCTCGCAGACGGTAATGAGTCCGGGGTTGGTGTTAAGCTCAGATGTCAAACAGAGTGGCCAGGGCCTCCCGAAACGCCAAGAGAGCCCCGAGCTTCTCCCTCTACAAGGTCAGCTTGTGCGTAACACTTCATTAAATTGCTCAAACACTGAGCCGTGTCTTTAACCAATACCTTTAATGTCATTTTCTGCAGACTTAATAGAGGAACATTAGCATACCTGTCAAGTCTTCCCATTTCAACTTCGAAGCCAGTGAAGTTTAAAGTGCCTCCCTCATCCCACAGTGGATTTAGATTCAAACTTGGGTTGGGGGGGGGAGAAAATAAAAAAGGAGGAGGAGTCAGGGGAATGCTCTATGGGACTATGTGACAGAGTAGGGTATAGTGTCTACTGGCTCTAGAAAGTACGCCTGGGTTAAGAGCTATGGGAGTCAAGCCTAGGCATTGACTAGAGAGGGACTCCGTCTTCTGCCCGTAGGTGTTTGTACAGAATGGAACCTGCAAACTATCTTAGGAGGAGACAACGACCAAACCAAGAGGATGCTATGGCCCAAATGTTTGTGACTCCCATCACTCATGTGGACATCTAGTTCTTAAAGGGATGGTGTTAGAAGTGGGCTGTAGTGGATATTGCCTGTAATTGGCATTAAGGTGGTGCAGAAGTTGTGGGAGTGGCCAACTAATGACTGACCCACCTTGAGACCCATGCCACAAGAGGGAACCTATGCCTGACACTGCCTGGAAGGACAGGAACCAGAGTCTGGATAGCACAGAGATCTAGGATACAACCAAACATGACTGGCAAGAAAGAAAGAAAGAAAGAAAGAAAGAAAGAAAGAAAGAAAGAAAGAAAGAAAGAAAGAAAGAAAGAAAGAGAGAGAAAGGAGGGAAGGAAGGAAGAAAGGAAGGAAAGAAGGAATAAAGCAAGCAAGCAAAAAAGAAAGTCAATGAAATGATATCCTAATGATATTCTGCTAAACTCATAGATTGGTGCCTAACCCAATTGTCATCAGAGAGGCTTCATTCAACAACTGATACAAACAGATGCAGAGACCCAAAGTCAAATTAGTTGGAGCTCAGGGTATCCTGTGCAAGAGGAGATATTGTAGAAGCCAGATGGGTCAAAGACGCCACAAGAAAATGATCCACATAATCACTAACCAGCACTCATAGGGGCTCACAGAGATTGAAATGACAATAATAAAGCCTGCATGGGTCTGACCTAGGCCTTTGGCATATGTGTTATAGTTGGGTAGCTTGCTGTTCTGTGGGCCTCCTAACCATGGGAGCAGGGGCTGTCTCTGACTCTTGCCAGCTTTTGAAACACCTTTTCTCCTATTGGGTTGCCTCACTAAGCATTAATGTAAGGAGATATGCCAAGTCTTATTGCAACTTGATATGCCATGTTTGGTTGATATCCCTGGGAGGCCTGCCCTTTTCTTAAATAAAAGGGAAGAGGAGTGGATTTGGGGAGAGGAAGGTGTGGGGGAGAGAGTTGGGGGAAGAGGAGGGAGGGGAGATTGCAGCCTGGATGTAATAAATGAGAGAATTAAATAAAAAGGGCTATTGGACAGTCTTGTGTTTGAATGTGATTGTCCCCACAAGTTCATGTGTCAATGCTTTGGAAGGCTGTGAACCTCTGGAGGCAGAGCTTCACTGGAAAAAGTGGGTCACTGGGGCCAGGCCTTGAGGCTTAGCTCTACTTCCAGTCCTCTCTGTTTCTTTGGGTGAGTGTCTTTACGTTCTGTGTTAGTGTGGGTTCCTGTGTTAGTGTGGGTGCCAACATGCTATGGTGTGGAGGTCAGAGGACAAACTTGGCCATTAGTTCTGGATTTCTACCTTCTTTGAGGCAGGTTCTCTTGCTGTCCATCACTGCATACACCATGTGAGCAGGCCCACAAGCTTCTGGTTACTCTCTCTCCATCTTCTGGTAAGGGCATGCCTGAAAGACACACATTCCTTGGTGTGGCCAACTCTTAAGTGAGTTATGGGGATCCAAACTCAGGTCATCAGGCTTGCTTTCCCCACTGAGCTGTCTCTCAAGTCCTGTTCCCCACTCTTTGACTGTGGAAGCAATGTAACCAGGTTCCTTACACTCCTATAGCACACTTTTCCTGCCATGGTGGACTGTATCCCTTAAAACTGTAAGCCCAAATAAACCATTCTCTCTAACACTGCCCCTTCTTATATATTTGGTACAACAATGAAAAAGTCACTATTACAGACAGGGGACTTCTAAGCAACTATTTTGCCCATGGTTCTGGAAGCTGGGAAGAAAAGATCAAGGCATTGATAGATTTGGTGTCTGATGAAGGCCTACCATCTGATTCATCTTCTGTGTATTTACCCAAGGAAAACATGAACTATTTCTTTGGGATCTCTTTGATAAGGACATCTAACACAATCATGCTTTCATCCTCATTGCTTGCTACCAGCAAAGGTCCATTTCTCAATGCCATCAGTGGTTAGGATTTCACCATAGGCTTTTTGGAGAGATACAAGCGCTCAGATTCTAACAGAAGGGTTTAAAAGGAGCAAGGTGATTCTCATCTGTTGGGAGCGGAGAGAGTCCATCTGCTCACTCCATGATCTGTTGCCAGAGAGGGAAAGCCCAGACCTCTGCACTCCAGGACCATGAACAGGTCTCAAAATAGCATTGGCTCATCCCATCTGTGGAATGGACTCAGCTTCAGCAGAAGGTCAGGGCGCATGGAGCTCTCAGTAGCATGAGCCTTGCCTATGCAGCAGGAACAACTGGGAGGGTGTGGGGAAAGAGGAGAATGGATGTGCTTCTGTCATTAATCTGCTAATCGTTAATTATCCCCCTAGACATCACATAATGTGCTACCTAGGCAAAAATAAAATTGCTTGAACTTTCCCACCAAGTTCTAGTTTTAAACAAATTACTCGAGTCAAAACTATTTACCAAAGTGAGTAATTTTAGACATTCATCAGACTTCATAGCATCCCTTAATTAGCACCCACTAATAAAGTCCTCGTGTAATTAAGCACACATACATCCTTGTTGTTTCTTTATTTTACATTTTGCTCATGATAATTTATTTTGAAACGACTTAATATGCAGTTTCCAGAATCCACGCACGGACATGGAGGTATGTGTCTTTTTGTGTGCCTGTTGCCAGTGTCACTCTGTGGTGAGACATCATGCAATTAAAGCAGCAACTTAATTATTAATGTCACAATTAAGGGAAGAATGAAGAGTTTTCTCCCCCAAAGTGGAAAGTTGAACCCTGGTTCCAGTGGCAAGGGGAACAGGTGCACAATAGTGCTCTTGTCCTCTGGGTGCCAAGAGGGCAGATCAGGCAGTGTGACTTGCGCCTAAATGCCCTTAGGGAGCCAGCAGGTCTCATAAGGAGGCAGCTGGCTTCCCTGACATGCTCCTCCTGAGAGGCTCTAGAGTGATAGTGGCAGCAATGACAGTTCCCTCCTAGCTCAGAAACCTGTCACTGGAAGATCAGCATTTTAACTATCCCCTGCCCCACAAAGAGAAAAAAATAGAAGGACACCTTAATTTACCCTCCTGATTGGCTTGATAGCTGTCAGAGTGACAGCCTGTCTACAGCAGAAAGGAGCCTGGTGTTAGATCCCCTAGCTGGCATTGTGTGCTTTGGGCTGTTTATTTGCTCTGAGAACTAAAGTAGCTCTACTTTATCCCAGGATCTGCCTAATCACTGACCACATGATTAGGGTGCCCACCCCAGGGCTAGATCAGCCATATTTCTTTTTTGAAGTTGATATCTCGATATCTCTGGCATCTCTTTCTCCACCCTCAGAGTGGCCAATGGATGTCTCAGGACATAAACAAATTGTCAGCACATGTGAATTCAGCTAGGTTATTCCTTGACCTGTGTGTTTAGTATGAACTATCAATGGTTCACATGCATCCATGGGCTAACTCTTGTCCTGCCCAGAGTCTAAGACTTAGCTTCCATGAAAGACTGTATGGTTCTCTCGGAAAATGAATTTGGTTATTTGCAATATGGTGACAACAGCATCATCCAAGCCGTACCCCCAACCACAAAGGCTAATATATTCTTTAGGATGTATAAAACCATGCTAATTTTAATAGAACATAAAAGGCCCCAGACCCCTCAAGATGGCTACAGAATCGAACATACTTTCTTACCTCTTTAAGAAGCCATTGCATAAGACTGACTGTCTTTGGATTGTACCAGGGTTTATAGTCTTCATTTAAAACCAATTTTCTATGAATATTATAGCACTCATATGTTATAGAGATGAATATTTTGCATTGGTATGAACCTTGCTTTATTGATACAAATTTAAGGTCAATTCTGTTATATGTATATTTCTTCTCTTGATTAAGGTGTTTGTGCAGCTCATTTAAAAATGTAATGTGTAATTAAGAAATATGGGTTAATAGATAGTCACCTATAATAGTCAAGCTTGTAGTCATGTTAGTTAGGTTTTCCAGATATTTAGGGATATATTTCATTTAGATAGGTATTCTTTAAACCTTTCAAAGACTAACAGAATATGGCGTTTAAAATGTTTTAAGAATTTAGGACTTTTCATGACAATGAGACACATCTGCTCCTGGCAGCACCAATCTGCTTCAAGAAGATGATGGACATCAAAAAGGCTCATTATGGAGTTGGTTAGCAATTTGAGCAAGAAATTGTTCTTGCCCAAACTGTTTGACTGGACTTGCAGAACCCACAGAAAAATGACTGCTGAAGCTGCCTAAAGCAGACGAGATAGTCCTTCAGGTTTCCTGCTTTATAAAAGAATCTGCTAGACATTCTGCAGATCACAAAAGAAAGAGACTGACAAACTGCCAATATAGACAGAACTACTTTTAAAATTTGCTGCTTTATGGAAAAGTCTGCCAGATGCTATAGCTGTATGTTTTAGGCTGAAGATGCACGGCTAGAACAATGTTACAGAAGAACTTTGGGTGACTGTCCAGCAGCGAGATGTCTCTGTCAATTCTGAAGTTTTAGAAGTTGCTTATAATGCACTTCCTGCTAACTTATCATTCTGGAGTCTTTGATGGAGTTGAAGAATGGATAGTTATAATTATAGTTTTTCTTAGTTATGATACAAGATAAAATAGGTATAAATACTATAACTGTAATTCTTGCTTGATACCTATTTTATTGTATGTAATCTTGCTATGTTAAATTTAAAACCTTCCTTTTCATTTAGACAGAAAAGGAGAAATAGTGTGAGATGTCCTTCTGTATATGTGTTGCTTTTATTGGCTAATGAATAAAAAATCTGTTTGGCCTATGACAGGGCAGAGTTGATCTAGGTGGGAAAGCTAAACTGAATGCTGGGAGAAAGAAGGCAGAGTCAGGAAAAGTCATGTAGCCTCCACAAGAGACAGACTCACCAGAACCTTGCCAGTAAGCCATGAGCCTTGTGGTAAAATAGAAAATAATTGAAATGGGTTAATTTAAGATGTAAGAGCTAGCTAGAAATATGCTTAAGCTATTGACTAGATAGTATTGCAATTAATATAGTTTCTGTGTGATTATTTCGGGTCTGGGCTGCCAGGAAATAAAAGAGCAGCCTCTGCCAACACTCACCTGCTTTTGTAAAGTCCACATGCCCTCTTCCAAGTGCTAATTTCCTCTGTAGGGCATAGAGTACATCCCCTGTCCCCACATATCTCATCTAATTTAGAGCTAAACTTGCAGAACGGTAAGCACCAGCCACATGGCTACTTAGTACCTGATGTGGTAGTCCACACAGAACTGTATGGTGCCTGTGAGACACCCACAAAGACCTTCTATAAATAGAACATAAAGGCCTCCATACACTGCCTGTTGAGAGGACATTATTCTGTCCATGTTGGGTTACATAAAATTGATTGTTTAACTTGTTCCTTTTCAGTTTGTGTTGTTGGCAAAGTAGCTTAATTGAAATTAATGTAAGAAAAGTACACAATGAATAGGAATAATGCAGACAATGAGGCCCCAGAGGAGGCTGGGAGAAGGGGGACAAGCTGTGAAGGGGCGTGTTGAGAATTTGGTTGTGGCCCTACTAATGAGCTCAGGGAGTGGACAGCAGAGATGACTGTTTGTCTTTAGGGCCTATGTCCATCTTGCTGACCCAGGTCCTCACACAGCTCTGACCACCTAGACTTAGGTGGATAGAGGATGAGAAGAGCAGAACTGTGGGGTCCTGGGGTTAGATTTGGCACAGGGGTTCTAGATACACAGAGCTTACCACCATGTACACTATCAATGAACTAGTTCAGAGTCCGGCAATCAGAATGGAGGTGGAGCTTGCGGGAAACTCCAGGAGATGTTTGTTTAATAACAATAAATAGCATCTGTTAACACATCATAGTTTCTACAATCCTTTTGTCTGCTCAGCTATCACATAAGAGGGATACTTTTAGATTAATGTGCAGAAGACGAAATGGGTTAACAGGATTAGAAAACAACTTTTAGGAAAAGTCTGCTTTTCTATACATCAGTATTTTGATGATGTCTTCTGGGATTATAACAATGCTTTTTTTGTATGGGGGGAAGGGACTAGAACTAGGCAAGAATTCTTTATTTTTACTCTTTGACAATTTCATATATGTATATATTCCAATCATTTTTGTGTCCCATTACCATCAAGCTCTGGTGGGCAACTAAGGGTATCAAAAACCTATGTTGTTCTGGGGACTTTGGGGCTTCTCTGACCAGCAGCTCATGAAGAGGTATCTCACTCACAGCACTGAGATTTTATTTAATAATTTGTGGCTTCTGGGAGTAAGCATTATTTATATCTATTCAATTTTTGTGTTATATTTTTAAATTAGCTTGCAAAATAATGTTATCTATATGGCATTTTTCATCTTTATTTGTGGTTAGCTTTTTTCTCTCCCAATATGTCTTTATCCCCCCCCCCAAGTCCACTCCCATCCTGCCTTAAAACTTTTACCTCCAGTGCTGTCCACTCTGTTCATTTGTTACTATGGGTGTTGAAACATTTGAAGCTGCTTGCCTGGCTTTTAGTATTTTCAATGGCCCAGTGCTCACCTAGCAGGTCATGGCAGCTTTGTAAGCCTACAGCTGCTGAGGATAAGTTGTGGAGAGTGTTCTGGGATTGCCATGGGGTTGATGTAGTTCTGCCACTCCCTGATTGCACAACATTGGGTATCTTCTCTGGATCTCAATTCTCACAAAGAGTGACTATACAAACCATTGGAGATATCTGGTCCAGCTGTGGTCTTCAGCAAGTGCATAGACTGTGACAGTCATCTCTCCAGATAACTTCTAGAAGACATATTCCTGTGAATGGCCTTAGACGTGGAACCATGATGACAGAAGAGAAACAGGGTTCTGGTGGCCTCGGGTGTTTCTAATTGGCTCTTGGTGGCTCTGTGTCCTCTTCCTAGGCAGGGTTAGCACTTGGAAGTGTGGCCAGACAAACTGATCTTGCCACCTGGGTTCTGCCGAGCAGCCCCTAGGGAGGGGCACACCTGTCCCATCCTTAAACCCATGGTAACAAGTCACTGATCAGCACAATTGGCTCTAATAGCTCCCCAGGTGGATTCCAGAGAGCAATGAGCCGAACATAAAAATCCCTTTATTATTGCCATTTCGCTTTTATATACCCATCAAGCTTTCATATTTAATCTCCTACATCACAATAGCTGATCATTTTTAACATTTGACATTGATAGAGTGCCCACTGCTATTATTCTGACATACTATAAAACATTACACCCATTTGCAATAGAAAAGGCCAAGAATCAATACCCAGCCCCATTTTCCACTATGGCCGTAAATCATGAAGCACCTAACAAATTGGTTTAAGTAGAAGAAACTTCAGAACCAATGAATGGCCTGACCAATCCCACCCCCTGTTAATTCTGACAGAGACCTGGAGGCCTGGGGGCTGGACGACTAAGAAATGGGAAGGGTTGGTAAGGAGCCAGGCTGCTCTGTAGCAACCAGAATTCTCTATGGACAGCACTGTGTCTCTCTAGGGGGACAATGGAGATAGTGAAGAACATTTCTATTCTGCTGGTATCGGTTTTACCTCTCACCTTAAAACAAGTGATCACCAAACTAAGAAGCCAGTGACTTAATGCTTTCTAGCCTATCTTTCTAAGGTTCAAAGACCCGTTGTCAAGATTATTGTCTGTTTTGTTGGTTGTCTCATTCATTGGAACAATAAGATGCTAAACTGAATTGATTGGCTACTTAATCAAACTGACCAGGATGAATTAATCGAGCAAGCCTTTCAAAATGGCTAAAGCCAAGAGTAAGAAAAGTCGTGGGTTTCGCCATTACTTAATATATTTAGGGTGAAGGCTTAGCATTCGGCCATTAACCTCGTATTTGAAATGAATGGCATTTTTAAGATAGAGAAAATTTAGATATTTAGAAAATTATATAATCAATATGATTGAAGTACCTTATGTACATATATAAAGATGTCATAATGAAAGCAATTATTTTATACAATTAATACACACTAATAAAAAAGAGAGCAACATTGCCAATCATTCTTTGATCATCATCTAGATCTGACTCAAGGCTCTGATGATTTGTAGGACAACATTAAAAGCTTCTAATAATCCAAGTTACTGAGTTGCAAAGCACCTGGGCATGGTCTGACTCAATGTAGATGCTGGGATGCTGTAAAATTCTAGCAGCACTAGGATCTGGCTCTGGGACAACAGAAAAACAAAGCAATGGACTTGCCAATTTATTCTCATGAAAGAGACTTTCTCATTGATGTCCAGTACAGGAGTACACGTTGACCTAGCTTCTATGATAGGTAGAATCCTTAAATTCACACGTAAATCAGAGTTTTGTAGACTAAATCCCTCTCTCCTATTATCTATCTATTATGATAGACTCAGAAATGATTTGCTTAGACTTCAATTAACGGGGTGTCTTTATTATATTAGCTGTCTTCTTCTGCCTCCTAATGATGCTACATAAAATGAGGAACTTTGGGTAGACCAACATCTGATAAAGAAACACTCCTTTACCAGAGATTTGAGAACGATCGTCATGGCTCCACTCTTTCCACTTGGAGTGACATGTGAAGGGTGCCACTGGCTGCATATTTACAGGTTCTTTCTGCACAGCATAGAGTACTAGGAACATCACGTTAGGACACAGAAGTCTAGTTCGAGTTTCACCCTGCCATATTCCATTTCTGTGACGGCAGGAGAGATGAGACATATGACCTCTTTATGCGTTAGTTATCTCATCGGTAAGCGGGATAGTCATTGCCTATTCCTTTCATGAGATCCCTAATGAGGAAATGAGATAATGAGAGTAAAAGCATTCGCTATTATTGTTATTATTGGTAATGCAATAGTAACAATGAACTATGATGAGAGAAGACACAAGAGAAACTATTAGCACATCAGTCCTGCTTTATGCCAGAGCGACTCTGGCTTCATGTTTACTGAAGAAACTTAGTGGAAAAAGCAAAGTCCTCAAATCCAGGTCCCTCGACGTGTGTCCTGGGAACCCAGTCAGAAGAACAGTTAAACACAAGTGGGTCTTAGAAGATTGCTAAATCCTAAAAAAAATGCTTTTATTTTATTTTATTTTTTTCTGTGTGCTGTTCTTTTCAAAAAGTGTATTTTGGATATATTTTGTGAAATCATCTTCTTTATCGACAAACCTGTATCAAGTACCTCTTCCATGCCAGGCCCCGTGCTCCATCTTTAATGTCTATCAAGGCAGACAAGGTACTTCTCATGTCATTTTTCTGATTCTGAAAATCCCCCGCTTTCGACTACATCTGAATCGCTCCCCACGCCCTATCCCTTCAAGCCCTTCGACATCAGTAACTCATGGTGGAAGCTGAGTGCCTGTTATGTTGAAAATTTCCTCTGATAATTTCAAAATACAGGCTCTCTGACCTATGTGGTAATTCGTCTTTAGTCAGAAGATACCGTAACCAGGAACCAACCTCCTCCAGTTACCAGGATAAGATTTCTGGCTTTCAGCTTCCCTAAAATTGAGACACACTTAGAAATTGAATTTAGCTCTTGAAAGTTCACCACAGGGCTGCAAAACAAGCCAGGTCCTTCATTATCCATCTTCTGTTCGGTGATTGACTTGACCCCAAATAGCCTGCTTTGTTTGGCATGTGGACTGCAGGCCTCCTGTCTATAGACCCAAAGGATCATCCAGAAATGCCATTGCCTCTGTATGATCAAGCATGGGGTGGTTCTCTTTGGTCTAAAAGATCTATGTTTACAGCTCAGATGAGGGAGGGAAGGTCCAGGAAGAATGTGAAGGAGGTTCAAATCAGCTCCCTGGCAACTTAGTCCTAGTCTCAGCACCAAAGCAAGGCACCAAGTACTGCTTCCGTTTCTAAGCCTGCACAAGGGCTCTTTAGAACAGCTTTTCTCAGTTATCTGGTGTGAACTGGCCCCTGGAAAGCCCGTGAGACCCAGGGAAGGTGTCCCAACTTCTGCTCTATGGACCATAAAGCTCAGGTTCAAAGCAATCCAAGGACAACCCCACACACCCCACAGGTGCAGTATCCATGAGGGTAAAGTAGTGGGTCTCCCTTGCAATCTCATTGTTTCTTATTCCAGTTTCTGACATTGCTTGAGCCTTTTGTAGGTCTGTCGTCATGGTCCTTGAGGGTCTGTTTTGATGCCTTTTTAAAAAGAATACCTTTTCTTCCCAAGCCTCACTGAGTCTAGCAAGCAATTTTTTTTTATTTTGCCTGTGGTCTTGCCTCTATACCAGAGAGCTATTCCTGGCTTATAGGTACTGTTGCTGATTTTGCAATATTATGATTTCAGTGGAGTGGAAATGCATCTCATCCCCCACAGAACTGCCCAGAGCCCTCTGCTGGAAGCTGATTTTTTGTGAGAACAGTGTTAAAGTGTGATGGCAAAGATTTCAAAGGGCCAAGAGGCCACCAGAAGTCACCGGCTCCTCCTCTACTGCAGATCTTCTTAACCAAGTCAGCCTATTTTGTCTGGGAGCATGTGCTTAACAGCCAAGGACATTTCTTGAGCAGAAATGTCAGTCACATTCCATCTTGTTCAATCTCTGCAGTGACTTTGGAAAACCCGCTCTTTGATTAAGCCTACCATGCTGGAGTCCAGAGCCAAGGAAGCCTGTAGACTTTCCTTCCCAAGCATGCGGAATGAAGGAAACACCCAGCCTTAGAGTTCTGACTTATCCATTGGTAAGGGATTGGAGGCTGAAGACTTCTGGGTACCCATAAGCGTTTCAAGCTTTGCAAGATGCAGTTCCATTCAGAGGATGGGAAGACAAGGCACAGGAACCAGACCCTATTTCTGGACATAGGAAGCATGAATAAATCAATTCCAAGGGCTTAGACAGACCTAATGGGAAAAACATAAAGGAGGCAGGAGCACTCGACTATCTGTTTTTAAACCCATGATCACACCCTGAGTCGTCCCTCAGCTCCTCCTTCCACTCAGCCCAGGCGGTCAGAACACAGGCTGCCTCCAGTCCCTTCAGAAGTGACCCTTTGATATCAGATCTCCCATCTGCTGGGCTAGGCATGTGGAAGAGACAGCTGGCACAGCCCCTCCCTGGGGACTGCAATTAGGGGATATTTAATCCTGTCACCTGGTTCATTTGCAGTGATGGATTTGGGCTTGAGTGCTGAGTGGCGCCAAGAGGATATTGGATTACTAGGGGCCAGCCCCTTCACCCCTCAAAGAGACCTGGCCCACCCATGCCCTGCACCTGCCTCGCTGGCCCCAAGGTGAGTCACCGGACACCAGTGAATGAAGAACGAGCATTGGTCATCACCTCTCCCTCGGCTCCCCACCCCCTATTGCACCTGAAACCTCCTACAGATGTGAAAACACTGGGGATCTGTGCACCTCTGACCACTGCCTGCCCTGCGGTCATTTTAGAGCTTCTGAATTATAGGCTCTGGAGATCGAAGAGATTTCCAAGGATTTACCTTCCTTTCACTGTAGTTTTCCAGACTCGCAACGCAAGAGAAATATCACTGGGTGTTCCTTTAATGTGGAGCCCCATCACCAGTCTACATCCCAGTCTTTTCCCCTCGTTAGGCTACCAAGGACACTGGAAGGAAGCTTGGAGGCCCAGAGAGGTGGCTGTGTGAACAGATGAAGTTCTTTCTAGATCTCTTCCTCCCTCCCTCCCTCCCTCCCTCCCTCCCTCCCCCCTCTTTTTGTCTCTCCCCCCATCAAAGTGAAATCTTAAGGAATCTCACACAAAGAGTCTTAACTGTTTTAGATTTCCCTTCTGACGTATCTTTATGTGTGTGTGCATGTGTGCGTGCACTGTGCACACATGTGTACATCTTCCTCAATTGTTCTCTATCTTATCTGTTGAGGTGGAATCTCTTACTGATCCTGCAGTTGGCCAGTTTGTCTAGAATGGCTGTCCGAAGAATGCCAGGGATCTTCTCCTCTCTGCCTTCCCAGCACTGGGATTAGTTGTGGACCACAAAAACTCAGCTGTTTCGTTGCTTTGCTTTTTCCTTCTTTAAAAAAAAAAAAGCATAGGTGCTGGGGACCGAACTCAGGTCCTCATGTCTGAATGGGAAGCACTTTGCTCACTGAGCCACCTCCCTCCCACTGGATACATCCTAAAATAATGTTCAAAGATAATGACCAACTTCTACACATGGAAAGTTTCATGTTTCAGGAGAGGAGAGGAACCCAGAGTTCCATAATGATTTCACTACCTATAGGGTTTTTACACGGAGTCGCTTGTCCATGTTGAGACCAGCTTTCTATGAAGTTATTCCCAGAGGTTGTGTTGTATTATGGGTGGGGAGGTCCTATCATTCTCTCTGCTTCAAGTAGTTTGGTGGCATACCACTGTCCTTGATCTGACCTGAAAGTCCCTCTATCTTTTCCTTCTTCTAATATCTTATCACTTCCTTGCATAGACCATGTGTGAACACCTGGGTGTGTGTAAATGTGTGTGGCATGTATGTATGTGTAAGCACATGTATACAGCTTAAAAACCCCAAGCCTGTCTATGTCTTATTACATTTTTATTGTAGATCTGTGCCTGGAATATACACTCCTTAGGGTCTGATATAATTATTGTTCTTCTAGTCTTATCTTAATATTTCCACTTTAGGGAGTCCTGTATTGAGCTCATTTGTGATGGTTTGAATGAGAATATCACCCAAATACTCATTCATTTGAACCCTTGGTCCGCAGTTGGTGACACTGGGAAGGCTTAAGAGGTGTGGCTCTATTGGAGGAAGTTGCTGGACGCAGGCTTTGAGACTTCGAAGAACTGTGCCATTTCCAGTTGTTTCTCCCTGTTTCCTGCTGGCTATTCATGCTCTTAGTACTCCAGCCACCATGTCTGCTTCCTGCCATGACTCCCAGTCATGGAACACCCATCAGATGAAACAAAACAAACTCTTCCTCTGTAAGATGCTTTTGGCCATGGTGTTTTGTCACAGCAATAGAAAAGGAGCTCATACACAATCTATGGTATCTTTGCTTATTTTCCAAACACTATATAGATTTTTTTGTGCTAAATAAACACACTGGTTCTATGCTTTTCTCACTTGAGCACAGTCTCAGTACAGTGGCTAAACTTATTGCCAGCATCCAGAATAACCACCAGCACATTACAGCAGGACGTAAATACTTGATGTGGGATGTCCTTCTGTATATGTGTTGCTTTTATTGGATAATGAATAAAGCTGTTTCAGTCAATGGCTTAGCAGAGTAAAGCCAGGTGAGAAATGCAAACAGAAATATAGAAAGAGAATAGGCAGAGTCAAAGAGCCACCATGTAGTTGCCCTAGGAGAAGAAAGGATGTCAGAACCTTACCAGTAGGCCACTTCCTCATGGTGATACACAGATTAATAGAAATGGGTTAATTTAAAATGTAAGAATGAGCTAAGAATATGCCTAAGCTTTTAGCCAAACTGTTGTAATTAATATAGTTTCTATATGATTATTTGAGTCTGGGCTGCCGGGAAACAAAGGTGAAATCTCCGTCGACAGCTACTGAATCAGTGTACACAGAATTCCTCCTGTGAGTGAGCTTAGAGGCCATGTTTGTGGTGTTATTTAAGGAAGGTGGTTTAATGTCCAGGCAGAGAATCTCCTTAGCTCCCCACAGCATAGTCACCTCACAAAGCAGCATACATGGTGTGTAACTCCCAGCTTAAGACTGACAAGCTGTCACCATCCTGGCTCTGCCCTCTGCTGCCCTATTCCAAAGGCCTGCTTCTAAGATGATCAAAGGGACTGGAACAAAGGATCACGACTGAGTGAGTTTTATGTGGCATCCTGGAAATAGGGACACTTTTAGAGCAGGCCCGATCCTATGAGGGTGCTCTTGAGAACTGCAGATAGGCCACCTTCAAAGGGTCAACACGACGGCACACCAAGAAACACTTGGGGAGAGAGACTCTCTCTCCAGAGGAGGGGAAGCACTTTAATCCCATCACCCTACCCTCTGTTCACAGAGATGGTGAGAGTGTGTGTGTGTGTGTGTGTGTGTGTGTGTGTGTGTGTTCGTCCAGCATAGGCATGGAACTGCTTTAAGCACTGTAGTGCTCCTGGCTTCTAAAGACCCTTGCAGATGGCCAGGAGCCTGCTCTCCCTCCCCATCTACAGAGACACTGCTTCTGTGGATTTTGTTGATTTTTCCAGTGCCTCCCACAGTAATTCTTCTCCCAGCAGCTTCCTCCTGATGAACCACGCTTGCCCTATGGCTCTCCTAAAGTCCATCAATGTCGGTGTCAAAGTCGGAAAATGTGACTGCTTTTAGGTAATTTGATAAATCGTCTTAAGGCATTTTCATATGCGTGTACTCTGCTTCTCTAGCCCATTTATAAGCTCCTTTAGGGAAAAATCTATATTTTTTTTCATTTGTAACCTTCTCCACACAATTTTTAGGACAGAATTTTCATCAGTGTGCTTACTGTCGGAACACAATTGTCCCTCCCCCCACCCCCGGCAGGTTGAGAACCCTTGGATGCTGACTTTATTTCATTCATTAATTTATTTAAAATATTTACTGAGGCTTATTATGTGGCAGGCAATGGATAAGCACTGGGGGTTTAGTGTTGAAACTCACAGTCTGGGGCAAAGAGGAAAACATACACAAATAACTGTAATACAATGTAGTAAGTGCTATAATATAGGCACTGTGAGCTCAGACTGCTCTGGAAACCCAGGAGGGAGCTTATGAAATAATTTACTTACTGTTCCAATGTCTAAATATGAATGTTTCAGTAAACACCTTTTCTTTGGAAATGCTTGCAGCGTTGTGATTTTTCACATCTATTATCTTATTTGATGCCTCTAACAACCTCTTTAAAAAGCTTTTGTTCCATCAACTCACCTCTCCACAGAGTAGGGACCCAAGCGGTAGCTATGGAAAGAAAGAGTACGTGAGTGGGGGGAATCGATGCTATTCACTGCGGTTTGCAATTAGATAAATTAAATGTCACAAAGTGATTTGCTGAAGGTCATACGCATGTTCCCAGGTAGTCAGTGTAAACACCCCTTCAATGCCTGTGCTATAAGGGCTTCTCTGCTGTGCTGTGAATAAGCTTAAAACATGTTTCTCCCTCCTGGATGTCTGCTCTCACGGCTAAAATGCGATGCATGGCTCACGTATGACGTCAAGGATGGAGAACGACTCACACAGGGACGAGGTGGTCTGTGACGAACCGTGGAATCAATTGTATAGTAGGAAGGAGCCCAGGAAGCAGGAGAGCTCACTGCAGATCTCATAGTCAGGAAAGATGCACAGAAGTGGAAGAACAAAACAAGAGAAAATGAGGCAGCAGGGAAAGATACAATGCAAAGAAATGAAATTCACTAACCTGGTCTGCTACTGTGCATTTTGCAAGCTCTACACCCCCTGGACAGGAGCAGTCAGCCTTGCCCTTGTACTCTATCTTCAGGCTCTAGTTGAATCCCAGATTACAACCAGGTCAAGACATCCTTGACATCCTCTCAGGGAAAGGTTCTCCTTCACTATCTTTGGATCGCCTAGACAAGGCATGCATGTGGGGATGGCTTTGTACTAGCTCCCCGTTTCTGTTTCGGAACCACTAATCTTCCCCTCACAGGGAAATGCTTTATTATTATGGCAGGCTAACAGCATCTGGGGCTTGTAGCCATTTCCTCTGAAGTGAAACATTCCCTCCTGGAGGCTGGGGGGAAACCCACGTAACTTCCCAGGCTTAGGAAGCTAAGAAAGGCACAATATTTACCTGGTCTCACCTTCATACTATATAAGCAGTGAACGATTGCGAGAGAGAGAGAGAGAGAGAGAGGGCACTCTGCCTTCAAGTTGTGCAGGGAGCTCCAGGAATGTGGTTTTCAAGAGACCTTACATCCTTACAGGCTCCTGTCAGTAATCCCAATAAACTTATCGATTCAGCAAGCTAGACTTGAGTGGAATTGTTTCTTTAGTCTATCATTGATGCCCTGTCTTGAGTCACAGACATTCATTCTGGAAAAGCCACACAACAGCCTTCCCAACTCCACTCTGCCTCTCTTCACTGTTGTTCTCCTTAAAATTCCTGATCAACCTGTAAGAGATGAGGTCAGGCATAATACTCCTGCTTAGGGATGCAATAACTATATTGACAGGTCCCTCCCAACCCTCAATCTCCTTGGATTCTGACCACTGCCTGATAGAGTGTGACCTAGGAACTGTGCTCTTATTGTATGGTCCTGCTTCCCTTATTTACAGATGAATGAACTAACACCAGAAGGTCAGTCACATCATCTGTAGGAGTTGAGAGATGAGACCAAGAGGTGATCGTTCAGCTAAGCTGGTCCCTGGGATGGGGTAACATGGAACAGGTGACCTATATGACAGCCATTGTAAGCCATGTGCTTGTTGAGTAGGAAAATCCAGTCTGAAGCAAGGTAGTACCTAATAAACAGAGAGAGATGAAATCAGAATGGCTGAGCTAGAACCATACTGGACATCTGTCAGTTCTGCAGTCTCTTTGGGGACCCAATTATTTCCTTTCTGCCCTTGTCTTTAAGATATCATTGTGTGTGACCGCCCCATCCATGTTTGTGTGTTTTTGTTTAAAACTTTGTTTTTAATCACCACAACCAAAACAATTTGAATAAAAAAGAAAGTTAAACCCAAGCCAATGAAGAGAACAAGGTTTGATACACATGAAGAGAGAAATGATCCAGTTGAAATAAAGGGACATTCCCAGGTCTTGTCTAATTACTTACACCCTGAAGACACGGTCATTAAGAAAGTAGAGTTGAGACATATGGATTGGGGAATGTGAGGCTCTTCCTGCCAGGATAATCTAGAAACAGTTATTGCTTCAAACTAAACCCATCTTGTTTCTTAATTTCTTGTTTATATTTCAAGAAAGAAATTGGGCAAAATGAAAGAGAAAACTAGGACCCAGGGGGAAATAATTCAATGTTTTGGATGCTCTAAAAGGGGGTGAAGTTGAGGAGGGTTGTCTTGGAAACCTCAGATTCATACAGAGGAGAGTTTTGGAACTAAAATCTATGTGAAGACAGGACCAGAAAATTTAAACACTCAGTGAAGAAGGGAACCAGGAGACAGGAAGAGCCTATGAGTATGAGGCAGTCGTGAAGAGGGTTGCTTGCTTCTGCCCATGTTTTCAGTGATAGAGGAAAATATTCTTTGGGAAACAGAAACCTTGAGACTTCATACTGTATGGTTTGAAGTCCAAATTCATAATAACTCTGTTTTCTGGAAGTTTTAAGGTAGTAAATTTATATATACATATGTATATATACATATATATATAAATATATTCTTACTGAAACCCTGGGGATTGCTGATAGACAATCATCTTTCTTTAGAGAGATGTTTCCATGGACATGATCTACCATTGGCTTTTACGGTAAAGAAATAGCCCAGTTGGGATGGGCTCACAATAAACAATGGCAAAATACAAGTGGAAATGTTCTACCACAAGTGGGAATTGACAGACACAACTAACAGGAAGATTAAGCACCAGGAACTGGACCCGCAGAAGATAACTTGGAAGATCGTGATTGCATAGAAAGAATTGGGATCTTTAAAGTATAACCTAAATTCTATGCTGTGAAGACAACATAGTGAATCAGAACATGCGAGACTTAAAATGTTCTCTTTATTCTACATGCGTGTGTACAATGAAATAAAATCATATCTACTCCCATTTACCTCATTTGACTCCCCCCCTCACCAGAATATGTAGGGTTGAAAGAGAGCCAAACAGAAATTTAAAACGCAGACTTTGAAAAAAAAAATTCTGTGGGAACATGTAAGAAATAGAGGAAAGAAATTAAACAAACTGGAAGCTTCAAGAGACTTTAACAAAAGGACCAAAAGCTTAACTCAAAGTAGAATACAGTAAGCAACAAAAGACAGAAATATGAGAAGATGGAAAGTAGAGGATAAAGTGATAAATGGTCACTAAACACTCAGTAGTTTGGGATGGGAAGAAGAGAGATGCCCTAAAGAAGTAAGGAAATTTGTTCAGCCTTGAAGATAAGTATGGCTTGATATATTTTAAAAAGCACCACCACAGCAGCACTGAGGCCAGAGTATAGTGGCATGCATCTTTAAAATGCCAAGGAAAAGCCGGGCGATGGTAGCGCACGCCTTTAATCCCAGCACTCGGGAGGCAGAGGCAGGCGGATCTCTGTGAGTTCGAGGCCAGCCTGGTCTACAAGAGCTAGTTCCAGGACAGGAACCAAAAGCTACAGAGAAACCCTGTCTCGAAAATTAAAAAAAAAAAAATAGAAAAATGCCAAGGAAAAATTTGCCAGCTCAGAACTAGTTTTTACAATCCAAAATAATTACCAAGTTTAAGCTATGATCAGAATGTAAAGCAGAAATGTAGAGGTGTTTAGAAGGATGCAGACGGAAAGGCATGTAAAATCCTGTGGAGATAAGAATTAAAGAAAGGAGGTGAATCTGGAAGGAAGGCACGAGATGTGAAACTCAATGGTGAACAGAACGTAAGCAACGACTGATGTATAATTATGATCATAAACATGATGATACCTAACAGGGTCTACGAAAACAAGATGGACAATCAGACAGTAGATGGAAGCTGAACTCTAATTGTTCAGACTTTATAGTTCAGAGTTAAAAGGTTCAACTTTTGTTGAGGATAGAAATATTGATTCAGTTTTAGGTTTTTCAAGTCTGCATGCAGTCATACTGAAAATTTGAAACTAACCACACACACCTAAAATGGGAGGAACACAATGCACAGAGAAAAGTGTCTGAGGGATTCTTTTGCTGCGGCGAAACACCATGTTCAAACCCAACATAGGAAGGAAAAGCTTTGTTTCGCTTACAGTTCCACATAATCAAAGGCAGTGAGGGCAGGAACTCAAGCAGGGCAGGAGCCTGCAGGCTGGAAGTGAAGCATAGGCAGTGGAGGAAAGCTACTTAGGGAGCATCCTCATTCCTTGCTCAGCCTGCTTCCTTAAGGCACCCAGGACCACCAGCCTAGAAGTGATGACTCTCGCACTGAGCTAGGTCTCCCCACGTCAAACGTTAATCAAGAAAATGCAGCACAGGCTTGTCCACAGGCCAGTTTAGTGGGGTCACTTTTCTCAATTGAGGTTCCTCTTCCAAAATAACTAGAGTTTGTGTCAAGTTGACATAAAACCAGCCAGCACAGAAGGAAATTAAAAAGAAATGCAGCCAATCAAAGGGAACCTGGGAAACTCTTAGGAGGAACAAGCTTTGAAGTACAGTGGAGTCCAAATAGCAGCGAACACAATAAACGCACTACAGTCAATACTTTAAATCCATCCCGGAACAGACTAGGTGAGATGAAGATCAAGACACCATCACTAAAAGTTCTGAGCATGGGGGGGGGGAGGCAGGGAGATTATATTCAGAAAGCATATGGGGAAAAAGTATTCTCACTAATAACCAGGAAATGCAAACTCAAAAACTAAGATGTCATGTCATTTGATACCAAGTTGATTAAAATATGAGTATCCATGATGAATGAAGGACACAGGAAACTCTGCCAGGGAAGAACAGGTTCTGAGTAGTTGGGAAAGACACCTAGGAAAGTGGAAAGTGGGCATATAAAACAGGAATCCCCACTCTGGCTATGACGACGGAGCAGAATCCAGAGGAGCCATTGGTAGCATCAATGAGAAAAGCTTGTATGAAGCAGTGTTCCCAGGATTAATCCCTGAGCAGAAGAGAACAAACCAAGTGGACTCTATAGTTGGCCTGGACTTCTTCAAGAAAGCAATTCCCGGCTTGTGGGGAGAGGAAGCCCAGCAGCCCCACACACTCCACTTGAGAGGCAGGTATCCGAATCCATGGAAACTGGAGTGGCAAGGATGCATGAGGCAGAGCAATGGAGAGGGGAGTTCTGCAGAAAAACAGTTCTAGAAAACGGCATAGGAGTCCTCTGGAGTCTTGGCTGAAAACTACACCCAAGGTGTGTAGGATAAAAATGCCAGAAGACTAAATACTTATCATCTGCTGCAAGTCAAGGAAAGGTCAAGGAACTGTCACAGAGATGGGGATCACTTCCGTCCTCACTAACAGGACTGGGTGGGAGATTGTAAATTATGCAGAGGGGTTAGTAGAGTCATCAAAAGAGACATATTTTGATGGAGATTATACTAAATTAAGCCAGGAAAATGAGCCTTGAAATCGTCAGATCGGTCCACAAGTAACAATATCCTGCCCAAATAAGAGATCATTTTAAACAGGAACGCAACAAACTCCAGTGCTCAACAATATTTCTGACACCTAGTTAAAAATTAGTAGTCCTATTAGCAAGCAGGGACATGTGGCTCATGTACGGCAGGAGAAAAGGAGTTTAAAAATATGCCAAGAAGAGCTGGGAGAGCAACTGAAAGTTAAATGCATATAAAGACATATAGTGCGTTGAAAATAGCAAACACAGATGCAAATTTGAAAGACAATTTACTTATTTAATTTAAAAGATCGTTTGCAAAAGTGATTTTCTTAGGAAAAAAGAAACAGGGCTGAAGACATTGTTTTAGCGGTTAGGAATGCTGGTGGAAAGTGTGAGGATCAGAGCTCAGACCCTGACAGGCAGGGACTAAGGCAGGTGGCCCACGTCTGCATGTGACTCCAGGACCAAGGAGAGCAGACACAGGGAAAATTTCTGTAGCCAAACAGCATGAGTTCCGGGTTTCTGCCTCAAGGGAATAGGCAGAGTGATAAAGGACAGAAGTCCTACCTGTGTACACACATAAACACACACACATACACTCACACGGCAAAGCTGTAAAACATGGAACAAAAGAAAGGGGAGTATAAAATTCTTACCTACATGTCAACCAGTGTAATATTTTTTTTTGTTTGTTTGTTTTGATTTTTTGAGAGAGGGTTTCTCCGCAGCTTTTGGTTCCTGTCCTGGAACTAGCTCTTGTAGACCAGGCTGGCCTCGAACTCACAGAGATCCGCCTGCCTCTGACTCCCAAGTGCTGGGATTAAAGGTATGTGCCACCATCACCCGGCCCCGGTATAATATTTTTGATGGCAAAATGTGGTAAGCTAAAGATGCATGTTGAAAATCATAGAATAACAGTAGGATATAATAAAGCAAAGAAACTTATCTAATGGAACCACATAAAGTATTTGTTAATAAAAAACAAACCCCCAACTTTTTAATGTACAGAAGTAGAAGAAACAGGGTCTGGGAATCTAATTCAGTTGCTGCATCAAGCCCTGGATTCACTCTTCAGGACCACATAAACTGGAAATAGAGGTGTCTGTAATTTCATAACGTGAGAGACGGGGTCCTGAAAATTAGAAATTCAATGCCGTGCTTGTCCACCTACTGAGCTGGAGGTTAGCCTGGATTACATGAGACGCTGTCTCAAAAAGGAAAGAATTGAAAGAAAGATAAGAAAAGACAAATAGAAGGCAACATGTTGGATTTTAAATCTATCTGTTAAATAAACACATTTAAAAGAATAGTTGATACAACTCAAATAAAATCTAGAGAATATAAATATGGATTTAAAAGTATGAACATATGATATTTAAAAGAATGCCAATTTGTATAGTTAAGCTAAAACTGGATACTAAAAATATGCAAAGTGTTAATAGAAGAAAACTGGAGTTATATTTATATAGTGGCCCTAACCAAAAGAATTGTAAGTGAATAAAACATCTGATGATAAAAGAGGCCTATCAAGAAGATATGAGCGAGACACCATACACTTTGGTCATAGAACATGGAGTAATAAGTTGGTACTGACCAGACAGCTCCCCCCACCTCTGCTGGTTTGCTCTCATACTACTTGGAGGCATTGTGAGGGTTTCGGGGGTGGGGGGAAGTCATCAACAGTCATACCCAGCTGTGACCCCCGAGAGCTACAACGGTGACAAGGGGGCAATATGTACCCTGTATGTATTAGCCTCAGGAATATTCTGGAGGTAATCGGTTGCTTTTTGATTGGACCAAAGGTCCACTCTAAATGAGGAAAAAACATGCCTGGTACTACAAAGAACCCATAGATGAATGCAGTTCTTAGACTGAGAGACGTTTCTTTATGCAACAGACAGCAGTGAAGGCAGAGGCTTCCAACTGGTCAACGTGCAAAGAATAAGGCCAGTGGATTGCTCGGCTACAAATGAGATGACCATATCACATTATCTTCCTCAATTTATCAGTGAATATTACAGAAGGGAGGCAAAGGATTGTAGGAAGCAGAGATCAAGGAAGAGAGTAGCAAAACTGTACCCTCTTGGTAGGAAAGGACTGACGCACTCATAAGCTCACAGCAGATGTGGCTTCCTACAGAAATCTGTAGAGTGCCAAGTCAGAATCATAAAGCATCGTAAGCATGATGTGCAATATCAACATTCTAGCATAAAGATGGGAGGGACACATAATCCACCAGCTCTAACTGATGAGCTACTAACAGTTGATGATGTGTGAGAAGCAGAGTCAGTTTTCTTTAAGAGTGTTCCTCCTGATAGGTCAACCCATCCTCCAGTCAATGGCCCCACACCTATGAGCGTATGGACAGCACAAATTTAACTCAGTGGGTTAAAAAAATGGCATGAAGTTGGGAGGCGCTGTTGGGGATGGGGTGAATCTACAAGGCATTAAGGGGAAGGAGTTGGGGTGAATGTAATCAAAATATATTGGATGCAGGCATGGAATTCTTAAAGAAATAATACTTGATTTCAAAAACCAGAATTTGCTAGAGAGAGAAATCTTTTATTGTAGTTGAATACTTCAACTACTCTCTCATTAGTTAACAGAACAAACAGACAGAAAATCAGTAGAGAGATGCCCCAAGCATTATTAATGAACATAATCCAATTGACATTTATATAACATCCCACCCAACAAGAAGATAATATACTTTTTCAACTGTGCATGGAATGTTTATTGAAATAAGGCATTCCCTAAACCATGGGAAAAAGTAGAAACAAAAACTGAGATAATTAACTGTGTAAAAAGTATATTCCTTTTTCTTCTTCTTCTTCTTCTTCTTCTTCTTCTTCTTCTTCTTCTTCTTCTTCTTCTTCTTCTTCTTTTTGCTTTTCTATATGAAGTTGAGTACTGTTCTTTAGAGGTCTGTGAAGAATTTTGCTGGGATTTTGATGGGCATTGCATTGAATCTATAGATTGCTTTTGGTACGATTGCCTTTTTTACTATGTTAATTCTGCCTTCCCAAGAGCATGAGAGATCTTTCCACTTTTGGGTGTCTTCTTCAATTTCTTTCTTTAAAGATTTAAAGTTCTTGTCATGCAAGTCTTCCACTTGTTTGGTTAGAGTTAGTATGAGATATTTTATGCTATTTGTGGCTACTGTAAAGGGTGTTGTTTCTCTGATTTCTTTCCCAACCCTTACATCATCTGTGTAAAGGAGGGATACTGATTTTTTTGAGTTAATCTTGTATCCTGCTACATTGCTCAAAGTGTTTATGAGTTGTAGAAGTTTCTTGGTAGAATTTTTGGGATCACTTATGTAAACTATCATATCATCAGCAAACAGTGAGAGTTTGACTTCTTTTCCAATTTGTATCCTCATGATCTCCTTTTGAGGTTTTATTGTTCTAGCTAGGACCTCAAGAACTATATTGAATGGATATGGAGAGAGTGGACAACCTTGTCTTGTTCTTGATTTCAGTGGAATCACTGGGAACTTCTTTCCATTTAGTTTGTCGGCTGTTGACTTGCTGATAATTGCCTTTATTATGTTTAGGTATGGCAAAACAATCCTGTACAATAAAAAAAAAAAAACTTCTGGAGGCATCACAATCCCAGAAAAAAATAATGAGTCATTGCCAGGTGGTGGCAGCACACATCTTTAATCCCAGTACCAAGGAGGCAGAGGCAGGAGAATCTTTGTGAGTCTGAGGCCAACTTGGTCTAACAAGAGCTAGTTCCAGGGCAGGCTCCAAAGCTACACTGAGAAACCCTGCCTCAAAAAACCAAAACCAAAACAAAAGAAAAGAAAAAAAGAGCCATAAAGGAAGTAACAGGGAAGACTAGCAACAAATTTTGACTTGGCAAAAATCAAAGCACCACATAGAATACACATAAAGTAAGTTCTTAAGTGTAAATTTGTAATGATAAATTTTGCATTCTAAAATAGTGTTATAAATATTTTTTCCTTTCTATGATAAGGGAGAAGGGAGCAAAACAAACAGGGAGAAAGAAATGATAATTCTAAGAATGGGAATAAATAAAATTGAAAACAGCAAAACAATAGAGAAAAGCAATAAAATCAAGTTTTTAAGTCAATAAAATTGATAAAGCTGAAGCCAGACCTGCCTGATCAAAAGCAAAAGAAAAGTAAAAATGAACAACATAATAAATTAAAAGAAAACATCATATAAATACTTCAGATATTAAAAAGGCAATATGAAGATTTTGAACAATACTGTAACTATAAATATGAAAAGAGAAAAGATCATTTTCCATGAAAAACACAAACTTAGCATCCTCAGGAGAAATGTGTTGTCTGACTAGCTTAGGTAGTTTGAATAGCTCTGTATTTGTGCTGGTTGGCTTTAACTGTCAACTTGACACAGCCTAGAATCACCTGGGAATAGAATCTTAATGATGAATTATCTGGATCAGGTGGACCTGCAGCACGTCTGTGGGACATTTTCTTAGTTGTTAAGTAATGTGGAAAGACCTAGCCCACTGCAAGAGGCACTATTCTATAAGGAGGGTCCTGAGTTGTATAAAAGTGTAGAAAACAAGCAAGCAAATAACCAAAGGTATGTATTATTTCATTTTTTCTTAACTGTGGGTGTGTCTGCATGCTTGAGTTCTGGCTTTGACTTCCATGAAATCATGGATTCTGACCTGGAATTAAAAGCTAAATAAATCCTTTCTCCTTAGAATTCATTTTTGTCAAAGTATCTGTCATAGCAACAGAAATGAAACTAGAACAGTAGTTATTGAGGAGATAGTGTTCATAGAGTCATAAACCTAGTAACATTTTGGTCAACTACAGATGCACAGGTGATGTTGCTCTCCTAAGATTATAAAACTGTTAAACTCATGGCCATGTTAGTTTGTCTACCTACATCATATGGTGTTTATACAATGACCAAAATGAGATACAATTGTATATAAAGCACTCAAGAAAATCACAGGACCATATAATATTGTTGTTGAGTTTTGCCACAAAATAGGAGTAAAAAGGAAGAATACCAATTCTTAGTAATTATCTTCTCATTTTGAACAAATTATGAAATTCATGTGTATTTTGCCTATTAAATAATATAACAGGACCAGACAAAGTAGCTCGTGCCTTTAATTCCAGTACATGGAAAGCAGAAGCAGATGGATCTCTGAAAGTTTGAGGGGAGCCAGATCTACATAGCAAGTTCCAGCCTAGCTAAGGATACCTAGTGTGGCCCTATCTCAATGTCTATCCCCAGTGTTATAACACAACAAATTTCATCTTCTGAGAAGATTTATCAATACCCAAAGTTCACTTCAGAGAAGGAAGTCAGTCTGTTGTCTCCATGACCAAGGTGGACATGTGTGTCTTACTCCCCTCAAATGAGTTTTATCAAACTCTCCATCAAACTTCTCTTGCGTTCCGAGAGTGCTAACTAAAACCTTTTAAGAAATTGAGGGTTTGAAGGAACCCTGCCCTTTGCTCATTGCTGCAAGGGGTGGATCAGCCAGGACAGTGATGAAGAGCTCACTCTGGTGGTGAGTACAGGGTGGAATTGGTGGGCTGGATAGCTACAGGGCCAATTCCAGGGTTATGACTTGACCCTAACCAACAGTCACTCCATCTATCATCTTCTGGAGCATGTGAAGGGGCCTGACCTGCAGACCTAAAGCTTCAGGATCTTCATGACACAAGGCAACAACAGAATATCCAAGAGTAGTCCCAATGAGGACCCAGCCTCTATAGTATAGTAGAAACCAGATCAATGACTTAGAGCTACAAACACACTTACAAATATCCGCTAGATAGCTTTTCTTAGCTGCTCATGGATACATTGTGCCTTCACAACAGTGTATTTCAATGGAAGAAACAACATAGCGGGACTCTTGGTTTTCTACAGCACATGACGTTGAAGTACAGAGTTTTTTTTTCTTTTTTAAATTTAATTATTTATTAAAGATTTCTGCCTCCTCCCCGCCA